>NC_140352.1:1921760-2358315 GCF_963514085.1 Chelon labrosus | reverse complement strand
CCCCTTTTTCTTCATCCTTCTTTCTCATTTCCTCCTCATTCTTCCTCTGCTTCCTTCTCTTCTTCTTCTTCTTCTTCTTCCCCTTCCACATCTTCTTCTTCTCCTCTTCCTTTTCCTCCTTCCTTCCTCTCCTCATTCCTCATCTTCTGCTCCTCATCCTCTTTTCTCGCTTCCTCTTTCCACATCTTTTTCTTCTCCTACTTTGCTCTTCCCCCTCCTCCTTCTTCCTCCGCTTTCTTCTCCTTTTCTTCTTGCTCCTCCTTTATCTTCAAATCCTCATCTTCCCCCACCTTCTTCTCCTTCCCCTTCTTCTTCTTCCTCATTTTCTTCCTCCTCATCCTCCTTCAACATCTTCTTCTCCTCCTCCTTTTCCTTCTCCCTTCCTCTCCTCATCTCTCATTCCTCATCTTCTGCTCCTCATCCTTCTCTTCCTCCTCCCTCTTCTTCTTCTTCCTTCTCCTTCTCCTCATCCTATTTTCTCTCTTCCTCCTTCCCTCTTCATTCAGTTCATCCTGTGGGCCCAGATTAAACCCTGGTGTTAATCATTATATCTGTCCTGATCTGATAGAGATATATATTTACATGCTCTATCTATTTATCTGAATGGTCAGGAGGATGTTTCAGGGCAGCAGATATTAATCTGATATCGTGTTAGAGAGGAAATCAAGGATTGTGACATGAACTCAGTTATGTGATGGTGACGCCCATCATCGTTCCAGCCTCCAGCATCGAGCCCTCAGCCTCAGTCAGCTCCTGCTCCACTGATTACAGGACGCTGCTGCTTTAGCTTCATATTTTATTTTTATTTTTATTTTTTAACCATCCGGCAACAATTCTTAATCTCTGCTGAGAGTTACCAATGACACCATGGTCAAGGATTTCTTGGACCTACCAGGTCGAAAAACCAGAGCGTGCAGCCAGCGCCGGGACCTCGGTCAAAACAGTACGTCGTCTAGAAAGGTCTGTTGGTTCTGGTTCTGGTTCAGAGAGAGAGACTGGAGATACTTCTGATAGAGGTTTGGTTGTTTTCTGTTGATGCACTAGACTGGAAAAAAACAAGAAGAAAGTATAAAAAAATTAGAGATATATGACTTAAATTAAGCAAAATGATCTGACAACAGAGCAAGAAAATGTGACTTGCCAAGATTTCTTAAAACATTAATATTTATCTGTAAAGTAAAGTAAAATAAATAAATATATCTAGCCTCAAAAAAGACTTTTTAGACTAAAAACAAGCAGATTTACGTTGAAACAAGAAATATTTAAGAATTATTTTGTGAACTGAATTATTTTAAGTAAAAAAAAACCTTTACTTTTAGGAAACCTAGTAATTATTAGAGATAAAGATTTCTATAATAGATAATAGAAATGTAATATAAAAGAAAATATTAAATGTGTTGAGAGTCGAGGAATGTTCACAATGAAGTTTCTTTCTTGCGGTCGTCATAAATGAATAACTTTATTTTTAAAATGAGACGTAAGCTCAACGTTCACTCAATTTAATTTGCTAAAAGATCTAAAAGCTGAACAGTTTAGTCAATAGCAACAGGTGAGACTTTCCGTGCTGTCATTGTGTTTCATCTGTGGGCGTCAATAAGACGATGAACCACATTTTCTCATTATTTGTCTCAACTTTGACAAAGTAGTTTTTGCACTTTTAAAACCTTTAGAATTATGCTAGATTTCACTTTAAGCATTAATTTACCACAATAACAAGTTATAGTTATTATTATTAAGATAAAAGACTTAAAGCGAGTCAAAGTCTGTAAAACAAGAACTGCAAAAGAAGAAGAATTATCCTGGAAGACAAAAACCAAACGTATTTTACCTTTTACTTAAATTTCAGTTTTTGCAGTATTTTTAGTTTTAAGAATTAAAAATTACATTAACTGTTTATTTCTAAGACTAATTGCCTGCTGATGCGTTTCTTATTTTTATGCAACTCCAGGTACTTTCTCTGGAGTCTGACGTACTCCCTGAATACAAACTCCAGGTGCCAGACACCACGTGGTGGATCTTGCTTCACTACAGCCCGTTCAAGGCGTTCTGGGACTGGATCATTCTCCTCCTGGTCCTCTACACAGCTGTTTTCACTCCTTATTCGGCCACCTTCCTCCTGGACGAGCACAGGGACTCCCGCCAGAGGAGCTGCGGCTACACGTGCAACCCCCTGAATGTGGCGGACCTCATGGTGGACGTCCTGTTCATCGTGGACATCATCATCAACCTTCGAACGACGTACGTGAACCAAAATGACGAGGTGGTCACGCAGCCGAGCCGGATAGCCAAACACTACATCAAAGGCTGGTTCCCTATCGATCTGTTTGCAGCGGTCCCATTTGACCTCCTTATTTTCAGGTCTGGCTCTGATGAGGTAAGAGTTTTTGCTTCTTTTTGTAAATTTAACATTATAAGATTATTTTTTTAATCCTTCTGTCATTGGTTGTCAACACAAACCAAAAGATGGCAACTTTAACCAGCCTCCTGAAAACAGCTCGGCTACTGCGACTGGTCCGCGTGGCGAGAAAGCTGGACCGATATTCTGAATACGGCGCCGCCGTCCTCTTCTTGCTCATGTGCACATTCGTGCTGATCGCCCACTGGCTGGCCTGCATCTGGTACGCCATCGGCTTCGTGGAGAGGCCGTACACGGAGACCGGTTGGCTCGACAACCTGGCCGAGCAACTGGGGAAGGCGTACAACGACAGCGACTCCACCTCCGGTCCCTCGGTCAAAGACAAGTACGTCACCGCCCTGTACTTCACCTTGAGCAGTTTGACCAGCGTCGGGTTCGGCAACGTGTCCCCAAACACCAACTCTGAGAAGATCTTCTCCATCTGCGTCATGGTCATCGGATGTGAGTTGAACAACGCTAGATGTACAGGTTGTACATTCGAAGAAAGGGTCCTCGTCTACTCTACCAACCTAAGTCAAAGTAACACCTTATTAGCAAAAATTCAATATACAGTAGTATATAGACAATAGTTGGACTTGTAGAGTTTCTTGAAGACATTTCATCCTAGCCTTCAGTTCTAAAGGACTGATGGAGGAGTTGAGGTTTAAATAGGAACATCTGATTGGTGTTACCCATCAGAAACTCAAATGACTGGTGTCTACTAGCTTATCAGGAAATGATTTAGCTTAATCCACCAACACCTGAAGGACAAAGGACACTCATTTGAAGACAACAGCATCCACATTTTAGCCAGAGAAGACAAAAGGTTTGAAAGAGGAGTAAAGGAAGACTTCCGTGCCAAATTGGAGAATCTTTCTCTGAACATGGGGAGGTGCAGTCTCCTCCAATGACTGGTAAGTTTTTGGTCGTTAACCCAACTCCTCCACCAGTCCTTGAGAGCTGAAGACTTGGATGAAATGTCTTCAAGAAACTTTTGTTGGGGGAGTAGAGGAGGAACCCTACTTGGATGAAACGTCCCGTTGTCTTTCTTTAGCGTATTTTTGTTTAATTTCCTCTCTCCTGTTTTGCTTCTTTTAAAGCCCTCATGTACGCCAGCATATTCGGTAACGTGTCAGCTATCATCCAGCGGCTGTACTCCGGTACGACCCGCTACCACACCCAGATACTTCGGGTCAAAGAGTTCATCCGCTTCCACCAAATTCCAGGCGGCCTGCGCCAGAGACTGGAGGAATACTTTCAGCACGCCTGGTCCTACACAAACGGCATCGATATGAATGCTGTAAGTAAAATAACAAACCGCCCTGTTCCGGTTTTAAATCCGGTTACTGATATGGTTTCGTGTTCCCTCACTCAGGTGCTGAAGGGATTTCCTCAGTCCCTGCAGGCAGACATCTGTTTGCACTTGAACAGGTCTCTGTTGCAGAACTGCAAGGCTTTCCGGGGAGGCAGTCAAGCATGTCTGCGGGCCTTAGCTAAGAGGTTCAAGACGGTACATGCCCCACCAGGAGACACTCTGATCCACTATGGGGACATCCTGGACTCCCTATGTTTCATTGCACGTGGCTCCATCCAGGTCATCAGGGAGGATGTGGTGGTCGCCATATTAGGTAAAGATATACCACTTTAAAACTACTTGAAATTACTTGAAATCATGCAACCCCTAGTAGTCTTTGCAAAGCATCTGCACAAATAAACACATTCACGATTGTTTTGCAGAAAAGAATGACGTCTTCGGTGAGCTCATTCACCTGTACGATGAGCCGGGGAAGTCCAACTCAGACGTACGCACCATCACCTACTGCGACCTGCACCGCATCCTCAGGGACGACCTGCTCGAGGTCCTGGACATCTACCCGAGCTTCGCGGACAACTTCTGGAGGAACCTAGAGATAACCTTTGACCTGAGAGACGTACGTTTGGTTGTCGGTTGTCAAAAATGTTGATAAACGTTGCCCCAAAATGATGTAACTCTTGTCTCTGGTTGTCAGGCTGATCAAGTGCCACCGATAATAACGACGACAGATGAGTCCGGCGACGACTGTGGATATCGCCCCAATAAACCGAGGCACAGACTCCACTCACTGGACTGCCGGATTAGGCCAGGTGAGATGCCGTACATGGTTCCCCAGCCTGCTCCCGAACGCAAGAACTGAAATGATTAAAAATGCTTTTCCGTGAACAGACGGGATCGATCACGAAGACTCGTATCCCCGTCGGGCCTTCCCTCACTCGCCTCCTCAGGCCCACTGGGAGGAGGACCACTGCAGCTGTGGATCCCCTCGTTCACAGTCGAGCGAAGACCTGGCGAAGCCTCTTGTCCACGGTGCCAAAGTCGAGCTTTACCCTCCAGAAGATGCCAGACAGGAATACTCCCCGCCAGTGGTGCAACTGCTGCCCCCTAGTGGCAACTCAGTAGGGAGGGATGCAGCGTTAGATCTCAGCCACCAAGGTAGGTTCATTCCTCGAAGCCTTGCTCCACAGTGCCACTAGTGGCCAAAGCCTCACATGACGCCTTTAATACATTGCATTTCTACTTATTTTATTTCTTGACTGTATATTTCTCCCAGCCTCCTCTTTGAATGTGCCGGGGTTGTATCGATACTGGCCGGAACAACAGTCCCAGCAGTTTTCCAGTCGTGCCTGGCGATCCTCTTCCGCCCGCAATTCATACCACCCACCGCCGTTCACAGAAGAAAGGCCCAGTGAGCTCCAGTCTCGTCTGGAAGTTCTGCATTCACAGCTCAACAGGTGCATTCACTTTTACAGTCTCACCGCTAAGATCAAGGAGGCTTTAGAACACGGTTACTGGATGATTGCCGGAACGTCTCCAAGGACTTTTGGATATTACCTTCTAATTTAATAACATCTACCTTCCTCTGCTATGTTCCCAGATTGGAAACTCGTATGACAGCTGACATCAACGTTATTCTGCAGCTTCTCCAGAGGCAGATCGCCCCCGTACCTCCGGCCTACAGCACTGTATCGTCTAGCACCCTCCCCACTGATTCCCCCGGTCTGTATGGGACTGGGAATCCAGTGCTGCACAGCATGTATCCCATTTCCCCCATTCAGATGGACAACCTGGCACCCACACAGGTACGGAAACGTACATACCATATTATTATTGCAGCAGGTTTTTCAAGCCTCAACCTTTATGGTATCTTCTTCTTCTTCAGAGCTCAGCTCACGCTGACCTCCAATTCGCCAAGAAGAAGTCTCAGGAGTCTCTGTCCGGTGGAATCCATGTGACTGTCACCCCCGAAACTGACACCAACACAGATTTAGTGCCGCAACCGTCCTTCGTTGCCAACTCCAGGCTGTGCAGCAACCTCCGCTACCCCTCGCTGCCAGGGAACCTGGACCTCGCCTCGGAGCTTGCCGAGATCCCGAAACACCTCTCGGATCCTGCGCTGCCGGCCATCTGACGACCAGTGTGACTTTCCAAACAGTAAACCTCTGCTGCTTTAAGACTCTTTTGGAAGGAAAAGTTGCGATTCCAACTTTTGGAAGGAGCTGTGTGACCAGTGTGTCTATTTGTCCGACAAGATTCAGCTATCTTTACGCATTTGGACAAGTAGTGTCAAAATCGGATAGTGGTGGGGGACCAACAAAGACTTCCATTCCACAGATTAAACACATCATCTGCTGCATTTACAAAGTACATCTGAAGAGATTTCACTCCAGAATAATACTTGAAAACAGTTACACTACTTTGAATGTATGATGCAAAAGAGTTATCGTACTGTTTAACTGACATTTACTCTCTTCTTCTCGTTATATGTCCTCTTGTTCAATTACAGCTCGGTACATTTTCCAGCTCCCGTTCCATCCTGACCCATTTTTAAATCCTCAGTAATTGACTTAAATAGCTTCTATCCATTGACTAGAGCCTTGGCGTAGACAATACTGATATTAATTTGAGAATTACGAGTTGGTTCCACATATTGGGATACTTCTAGATGCAAAGACGGTACGGTAAATGTGACACTATACAGGGAGAAACGGGTTAGCAGGTTAGCTTAGCTTAGCACAAAGACCATAAACAGGGAAGCAGTGAACCATCCGTAAGTTGTGGGTCAGCTGCTGTATACGACATCACTCTGAAACTCTGTGCTCAATGTTTACTGTCCAGCATGCTCTCTGAATCTCTTTCCCACAATGCATTGCACTGCATCTATTTACTGTGTGTAAAGGTGAATGAATCCTACATGACGTCAACCACAGGGTTTTGAAGCTCAGTGTGGTGACCTCCGGGCGTTGTCTGACTCCTTCTAAGACCTAATTAAAAAATGGGATAAAAGATGGAGTGCAGATTGGGCGGGGCATTTGACGCCAAGGTTAAAAGCTAGCTAACAGACTACCGCACCCCCTTAACCCTTTTACCCTTTTGGTTTTGCTTATTTTGACTATTACTGTAATGTGCTATGCTAGGCTAGGCTAGGCTAAGCTAGGCTAAGCTGTCGATGAATGGTATCAATCTTCACATCTAGATGTTTCCCACAACGCCAAAATTATTAATATTAAGAAAATAACAATATGTGGAACATTATTCTATTTATTTTTATAAAGATCTATTGAATTGGTTGAAATGTGACTAAAACATTTACATAGTACAATGACTTCTCTTTTTCTAAATTACCACAAACATATCTCAGTAACCCTTGTTTATCATTAGCTAACGTACAGTATAAACCACATCACTGGAACCTATTGATCTGTCTCCAGTCTATGGAGAATTGATTTTTTTGAATTTATTTAGCGCCCCAAGCTGACACAGTTGCACCAAACATGCAACACCCTCTTCACTCCCGTGTCTTGTATCACCCCATCCAGGCATCACATAAAGAGACTCGCAGCGTTTGTTATCAGTTTCTCTAAGCTACCTTCACTTTACTACACAGATCTTGAATGATGTTCTTCAGGCAGTATTTTCTCAGTTTTCAACCTATCATTTCTAACTTTAAGTCTGTTACTGTTACAGTTCTTATCATTGTGTTAATGAATCACCTCTCTGAAGTATTTTCAGCTCTTGTTTAAATACATAACTTGTGTTTATTGCTTCAAACTCTGAGGGACGTTTTATTTCTGTATAAAAAACTAATCTTACCATGAATAAAATCTAGTGGTGCAGAACTGACGGAGAAATCGCGTATCATGGTCAATTATTGAAACCAGAAAATTATAGTAAATTAAAACTGAAAATCTTTGTTTTAAGTCCACAGCTCAGACTCAGAGGATCTCCCAGCAGCTGTTGTAGCAGATGGCGATCCAATCAGGCCAGGTGGAAGCCCACTGGACAGTATCGATCTCTCCCTCGGCTGTGTACGCCAGTATAGGGGCCCCCGATAGCCCCCGGCATCTGCTGGACGTCCCAGATTAGAACGCGGTGGTCCGAGGGGCAGAGGTTTGATTTGAATTGATTTATCCAAGTTAGAGAGGAAGTAAATAACGTGACTCAACTCTACATTCTACTGTCCTGGTTTAAGACTATTTTTAACCTCAGTGTGATGCAGTACGTGAGCGATGTGCCTGAACATTTAAACTGGATCACTCATGAGACAAAACAGTAGAAGTGTTCTTGTCAAAGTTATTTATTATTGTGTCATTTTATATACTATTATTGTAAAATACTTACTGTACTTACTTAATGCAGTAGTCATAGCCTGCAGACTATTGTAGCTTGTTCCCTATTATTGGGTTCATTTTGCACTTCTTGCGAAAGAGACATAAAACGACAAGAAAGAGACATAAAAAAACTAGCATAAAATGACTAGAAAGAGACAAAATTACTAGAAAGAGATGTAAAATTACTAGAAACAGACATTAAACGACTAGAAACAGACATAAAAAAACTAAAAACAGACATAAACGATTAGAAAGAGACATATAATAACTAGAAAGAGACATAAAATTACTAGAAAGAGAAAAGATTATTAGAAAGAGACATAAAATAACCACTTATTGAGTTGATAAATCACAGCCACTTTATTACACTAACTACTGATTCTGGTCGTGTTTCATGTCCAACAGCAGTCCAGTGTTTCTCATCAGTCAGATTACACAGAGTAAACCTGTAGCTGTACATCCAGTCTTTGTTCGTTCTGGTTTTATGCCGATGGCGGCTTGTCATGCAGAGATGAGCAGCTCCATTAAAGCTCCCACTGAGTGCATCCTGTAGAAGACGCCGAGCGGTTGACCCAGATTCACCAGGACAAACCAGGCGGTGAAGCCGAAGAACTGTTTGCCCAGGCCGTTCTCAAACTGTGGGTGGACTCCAAACGCAGGAATCACCCACAGCTGCACACAGACATGTAGAAAATGTCAATGTTTACTCTTTTAAACTTACTTTTCTGAATAAAAAGGACTCAAAATATACTCAAAGAGAACCTAATCAAACACATGAAACAGAAATATTATACTACTTTATTCAGAAAAGTGAGTCAATATTACATATCTGTGAGTTAATTTCAAGGCCAAATTAGAGTCCATCTGTTCAGAGGTGGTTTCAGTCGAACCCAAGAACACAAGTGGTTCTACAGAAGAACAAGATGAATGTTTAGGAACGGCCAAGTCAAAGTCCTGACTTTAATCCAACAGAAATGTTGTGGAAGGACCTGAAGCAAGCAGTTGATGTGAGGAAACCCACCAACATCTCAGAACTGAAGTGGTTCTGTTCCTCCAAGCTGCTGTAGACCACTGATCAGCAGTTACCAGAAACATTTAGTTACAAGGAGGTCACAGCAGATACTGGAAACAAGGCTTCAAACACACAAGTATAATATTTCTGTTTCGTGTGTTTGATTCTCTTTGTCTCTTTTCAGGACATTTTAAGTGAATCTAACTTACCATGATGTTAGAGAGGATCAGGAAAGCACAGATCTCTTGAGTTGCTCTTTTGGTCCAGCTTTTTTTCCCATCATGCTCTTGGACAGCAGGGGGTGCTGATGTGTTGCCATCTATCAGTGAAACATCAGTCTGCTTCTCCTCTAACTGTAGCACAGCAGTCTTTCCCTTTGACTGCAGGGACAGTTCACCATGTAAATAAAACCTTTAAAAAAATAAAACAACACTCAAATGAAATGCAGGTACCTTAAAAATGCCGCTCCACCTTTTCTTCTTCTCGGCGAGGAGCTTCGGGTGCCTGTGGAGGCCTTCGATGATGAAGATGTTCTGCAGTATGAGCTCCAGGAGGCTGAGGAGGGAGTAGGACAAGTCCAGCTCCCCCAGAGTGTCCTGGGTCCCCAAAGCCAGGGCCGCCACCAGAGAGAAGTAGGACAGGGCGAGCTGGCCTAGAGCCGCCGCCACCAGGAGGATGACGTCCAGCCTACGAGTGGGGTTGTGTCCCCCTTCGTGCGCTCTCCTCTCCAGCCTGTGGACCAGCAGCCCGGCCATGGAGCACAGAGACATGACAGGCATGACGGCTAGATGGTAGCCGTAGAAGATGAGGAAGGCGGTGAGGCGGAGCTGAGGATGGCTGACCCAAACCTGGTAGAGGATGAAGACGACGACACCCGCGACGAGGACGAGGACGCCGAGCACAAGGCCGTAGACGATGCCGCCCTGGTAGACGATGCGCATGGTCAGCTTCTCGGAGACGTGGTGGTGGTCTGGACCCAACCGGCGGCCCACGTTCTTCCACATCACGTAGACCATGCAGCCGGCCATTAGGTAGTACTCAATGTTGAAGGGGTAAAGGATCTCGTAGCCTTTCCTGAAGGCGAGGCAGATGGAACTCAAGCTGCACTGACACCACGTTACATTTCCTGCAGACAATAGAAAGAAAAATACAAAGCACAAAAGTTCAAGACCTTCTTGAAGTTTCTTGAAGACGTTTCATCTAGTTGTAAAAGACTGATGCAGAGTTGGGATGTTGTCGATCAAACATCAGGGAGGAATGATTGTCCTGAATTCACCCTGAACAAACCTGGTCTGTGAAGGCTCATCCAGGAGTATTTGTGTGTAGCCTACGTGTAATCTGCTTTAAGTTATTGCGTCTGGACAACTTTGACTTCCCGGTTTCTCTCCTAATCCGCCTCACATCTCCATCCATTCATCCAGTGTCTAAGTTCGACCAATCAGCTGTCCACACGTCATTCAAACTGGATCACTCATGAGACCAAACAGTAGAAGTGTTCCCGTCAAAGTTATTTATTATTGTGTCATTTTATATACTATTATTGTAAAATACTTACTGTACTTCCTTAATGCAGTAGGCATAGCCTGTAGAGTCACTATTGTAGCTTGTTCCCTATTATTGGGTTCATGTTGCACTTTTTGCGATTTATATTTCTGGTTAGATGCCAAACTGCATGTCTTTGTATATATGTACCTGTACTATACACAGTGACACATCTGATCTAATCTAATCTAATAAGAAACTTGTTAGCAGAGGTAATAACTAAGAGAAGACACAAATGACTAGAAAGAGACAAAATGATGAGAAAGAGACATAGAACAACTAGAGACAAAATGCAAAGCACAAAAGTTCAAGACCTCATATCCGGCAGCTGTCCCTATCAGTAGTGCTGTTCAAAAGCTTCCTTCTACTTCTGTTCGAGTCAGCTGTTTATCCGTTTGTTAGTGAAATGTTATTGGATTCAGCTTTTGAACCACTTCTGTTGAGATCTTCTGCTTTTTGTATTGGAGCTAGGCCAAGGTTTAAGTCTTTTTATAGTTTAATGTTAGAAGCACTAGGTTTTGAAGAGTTTTCGCCATTCTTCATATCCAAAAAAACGTTTTTTAAGATGTTTCATCCAGGTCTTCAGTTCTGAAGGACTGGTGGAGGAGTTGGGGTTTAAACAGGAACATCTGTGGGTGTCACCCATCAGAAACTAACGTGACTAGAGTCTGTTGACGACCTTTAGAGCTGAAGACTTGGATGAAACATCTTCGAGAAACTCTACAAGTCCAGCTGACCTTGTTTCCGCTTTGTTGGACTAGCTTAGCATAGCCATCTGAACTTTCTAAACACTCGGCGTACAAGACTTATATTTATATATTTCTATGTATATGGACATTTGTGGGCAGGTGAAGTTGGTCTGGCTTCCAGGCTACAACGAACCCACACTTACAGGAAATCAGGTGAATGTTTCCCTTGTTACAGAAAATACCTTCAAAGCCAAGGTCGTCTGCTTCAGATGAGTTTGCGTTGCCGAACTTGAGCTTGTCTTGTTTTTCTAACTCGATCTCCTCGTGGATGGTGTCCTCTGTCACGGCATTCAACCACAGCAGCAGGTCAGAGGAGAGGATCACCATCAGCCCAGACCTGGACGCAATACACCAACAAATAAGACAAAAGGTACAGCACGCACATAAAAACAAGCACTACTCACACCTGAATGTAGAAATAAGAACAGCTAAGACATAAATAGAATATGTAAACACAAAAAGTGTGTATGCAGCGATGCACCTGGTGAGGATCTTGTGTTTATGAACGCAGTCTTTGGAGTGAGCCCACAGTAAATATGTCTGCAAAAGAGAAATACTCAGTTATGCAAACAACTGAAAAAGAGGAAAGTTTACTTATGTTTTTGAGATTTAGAAACATTGGATTTGATTAATTCTTTCATTACATTTTGAGGATATTATTGTCTCCTCATGAAACCATGTTTTAGCCAAACTGTCTTAACTCTGACACTTCATGACTTTTGAATCAATGAGGACTAAGAAAGAGTTCATGTTCTGGGTTTGAATCAAGAAACTTAAGTTCAAAATGACCTTTAGTGCTGTTTATTTTACCACCTAGTTCATGATAAAATCAGGAGTTAGTAAACAGGAGTCAAAAATACCCCGAGTGCAGCCTGTTAGCCTAAGCTAACACCTAGCTGTCACTGTTTAAGCTGAGCTCAAACTAATTTCCTTAAATTAATTTTGAATAGTAAAAAAAGCAGCAGCTAAATCTTCAATCACAACAGAGGAAAAGTAACAAAACATAAACCAGTGATGCTAAAAGCTAACTAGCCTAGCTTAGCAGAGTAAACGTAACGTCGGTTTCTGCAGAATTTCAAGTGGAATTTAAGTGATTTTGTGAATCTGACCCTTTCACAGTTTATCCTGTTACAGAAAACTATTTTATTGGAGGTGAACAGCATGAAAATATCTCAAGAACTAGTAAACACAAGTAAAAGAGTAGCCAGAGTGCAGTCTGTTAGTGTTAGCTAAGTGCTAGCACTGATAAAGCCAAGCTAAAGCTAATTTGGCAACCGATTCTAATCGCTTTAGATTTAAAAATTAATTTTGAACACATCAATAATTCTATTTATCCTGCCACATAGCCTACTGCGCAGTAAACAACACTAAAATAGCTTAAATCTTAAATAGCAGAGAAAACATAACAAGACATTTAAACCAGCGCTGCTAAAAGCTAACTAGCCTAGCTTAGCAGTGTACAAGTAACTAACTGCAGACTCCCAAGTGGATTTGATGCAAACACCTTTAAATTAAATGTTTAGATTAATTTATTAACCTTGCTAGCTCTTTAGCCTGCTAATTTATGATTTTAGCGACTGCTTACTGAAGCACATCAAAGAATTAGTGTTGGAAATTAGGTTTGAATATTTACACGTGTTCAGTTTATTAGACACTGATTCTGTAGCTAATGTTATTATGATAAAATTATTAATAATAAATATAAAGGTACTTTTTGTAGCTCTGTATTGTCTTTTATGCTATAAAGTGTTTTCTTTAAGTCTGTATTAATTAATAATCAGCGTAAATATAGGGATTAGAAGTTTAAATGAATGTTTAAATGAATGTGTTTAAATCTGTTGCACACTCTTCAGTGTTTGTATAGCAACACTGCCTGTATGAAGGAAAATACATGTCGTTACCTGCAGAGCAAGAAAAGGAGCCTCTATGAAGGGAGAGGACACCGTCGCAGAAGGTTGACACTCAATCACGCTGACCAAATAACCAATCCTGCAGATGTAGAGCAGCAGACTGAAGGCAGCAAACAGCATGAGGACCACTGCAACACACCATGAGGAAGATGTTAGAGAACCCAGAGTGTGTTCAGTCTGTTCCACTGATCACACATGGAGCTTACAGATGGCGCTTACAGATTACAGTTTTCCCCCCGGCGTGGTGGTCTTTATGTGGGCAGATGCCGGGTTGCTTCCTGGCCCACAGCAGGTACCAGAGCATCCACACCAGGCTCACCCCGATCAGCAGCTGTATGAAGATCTGGGGCTCCTGGTGCTTGAAGCCCTCTGAGTTGAAAGCCTGGCCAGCCACCAGGGCGGATCCCAGCAGCACCACATTCAGACCCAGCAGGCCAGAGATCAGGCGCCTGCCGCTGGGAACCCACGCCAGCACCGGCTCCAGCCCCGGGTCCAGCCCCTGGTCCAGCCCCGGGTCCAGCACCGGGTCCTGCACCTGATGTTTTGAGCTGGTCACTGGTTCATCGTTGGTGGGGTTATCAGGTGTTGCCCAGGAGGAGACTGGCTCTGAATCTGAAACTCCAGGATCTGGATCCATGGTCACCTTTCTTCTTCTTCTCGTGTCCTTAGCACACTCTTTACTTCCTCCTTGAGCTTCTTGTTCCTTCCATTCAGTCTCGAGCTGCAGTTCAACATGTGCAGGTATTCGTCTGAAAGGTCGTAGCAGTCCTTAGATCAGCCTTCCCACACTCCTGTAGGTGTGGCCAAGATTATAAGGACACTCCTTACACAGGAAAAGATCATGTTTACTTTTCACATTGAACTTTTTTTCACCATTAGGAGAGTGTTTGCTTTGAAAAGATCCGAGTCAACCGGTGAATGCGGTCAATCTGGGTTTCTTTTAAAGTCACTGACGCTGTTTCACTTTGAAAGAGTTGACGGGTGTTTTTTTATTGTCAGCTTGGCGTTCAGCCAGGAGGCGTCACACTTTATGAACAACCTACACCAGGAACTGACTTGCACCTGAAACCTCCCTCTTATCACTGCTCTGCCTCGAGTGCGTGATTCAGTCCGAGCTGATAACCTGCCCCAGTCAATTACATTCGGTTTCACTCTCAGACAGGACGAGTGTTTTACCTACAAAGTCCAAAGTGTGTCAAAATAATTTGATAAAGAGATAAAGAAACACAAATTATGATTTTGCAAAAAAGTGGAGGTGAAATATTAGATAAAACATCTGATTTTGACTTTCAGAGGAAATAAAATTAGAAAGAAAGGCAAAATTATGACTTATAACTAAAGATGTAAGAGCTCTTTTCTTATTTTCTTCTTATTCTTAGTATTATTAATAATAAAATTGTATTATATATATATTATAAATACAATTTGATAGAATTATAAAATAAATGTGCAAAAAAGGAGATATAATGAGCTATAAATCATAATTACGCCAAAGACATCATGTTATTATTGTTATTAGTAGTAGTAGTTTTTTATACTTATTTATTTAATATAGAATTTAATTTAACATAAGTAGTAGTATATTTTATAGTATTTAATAGTAAAAATTATTACAAAAATAAAAACTAGGAGCCGTTTCAGGTGACCCTCATACAGTGCTCTATACGTGGAGGGGGCGTGGCTTGACTTCATCACGTCTCCGCCTCCTTCCAGTCAAAGGTCCCCGCCTCCAGCCCGTCTCCTAGCAACCAGCTTGCTCAGCCGCTCCGTGCCGCTGCAGGCCCGTCCGGACCGGGACTCGAGCGTACGACCGGGAGGGAGCAGACTCCTTCCGGTGACTTCCATGGAACCGAGCTCGGAGTGAGCGAGCCCGAGGAGCCGCCATGAACGACCGGTACCACCGGGCGGCCCGGGACGGCTACCTGGACGTGCTGAAGGAGGCCACACGGAAGGAGCTGAACGCACCGGACGAGGATGGGATGACTCCGACCTTATGGGCCGCGTACCACGGCAACCTGGAGGCGCTCCGGCTCATCGTGGGGAGAGGGTGAGTTAAAACTCCACAGGGACATTTATTCATATAATTATATTTTACTATGATTTAGATTTAAAATAAGTGTTTTATTAATTCAAGTCAAAGAAATGTCACTTTTTTTAAAAATAATATTACTTCATAAACAATCATATCCTCACACACAAAAAATAGATTTATAATATGAATATTTTTATTTATTTTTTGTATTTTAAAGTATGAATAAATAAAATAAATGAACTCCAGCCTCCATCACTAATCTAATCACTGCTGCAGGAGATTTAACATCCTGATTATACAGAGAAAGGTCAACACACTGGATGATAAACAGGCAGAGGTGATGTACGATGACTTTATGTTCAGTCTGACACATCACAGAGCAGAGACTGTGCAGGTATACCACGCTCTGATCCAGACTCAGTAAACAGACTTTTAAAGCGTCATATTTAAGGTGGTTCCATCCAGCCGGGTGTTGACAGTTATCATGCAGCTCGCCGGCAGGTTTATGAGGCGTGCAGCCAGGAGGAGGAGGAGGAGGAGGAAGACGAGGAGGAGGAGGTCAGCCGGGTTTACAGACTCTGGTAAAGGTCAGGGTGATGGATCGAGAGGGAGCCTTTCTACATTTGTTGTTAATTAAATATTTAATTTGAAACTGACAAACCTGACATTTTCGTGCAGGACTACTCTACATCTGTTCAGGTTGAATGTTCAGTGGTCACAGCAGCAACACGGTGCAAAAACACATCTTCTTCTTCATTGGTTTTATATTTCTTTTATTTACTTCGTGTTGTTAGTAAAGGAGGCTTGCAAATAAATCACTGTGCATGTGACAATAAGCGTCTTGAATCTTGAAATGTGCAACTTAAATAAAAAAAATATAAGACGCTAAGAATTCTGTTCAGTACCAGCCTGAGTGGACTCCATGGATTCTGTTTCACAGCAGACATGTTTAGTCTGGTTCTTCTACTTCATTTTTCTGATCCTGACATGATTTATCCTAGTAACGAACTAATTTTAGATTTGTGATAAACAAACAAAACAAAGTCAAGTGTTGAAGGATGAATATATAGACACTGAAACCCCGGTGTGTTTAGATGTGACTGCTTTTAGTACAAATAAGTAGAAAAACACTACAGTTGTACTTAAAAGTATTTGCACTCCCCAGAATTTTCTACATTTCTGCATAAAAATGACTCAAAACATCAGCGGATTTTCACACAAGTCCTGAAAGTCGACAAAGAGAACCTGATCAAACACATAAAACAGAAATATTAAGCTTTTGAGTTAGTTTATCAAAGAAAATTAATCATTAGTTCATATCTGTGAGTTGTAAAAGTCATGTCCTCCTTGTGTCCAGTATCTGCTGTGACCTCCTTGTAACTAAATGTTTCTGGTAACTGCTGATCAGTGGTCTACAGCAGCTTGGAGGAATTTTAGCCCATTCCTCAGAACAGAACCACTTCAGTTCTGAGATGTTGGTGGGTTTCCTCACATCAACTGCTTGCTTCAGGTCCTTCCACAACATTTCTATTGGATTAAGGTCAGGACTTTGACTTGGCCGTTCCTAAACATTCATCTTGTTCTTCTTTAACCGTTCTTCTGTGGAACCACTTGTGTTCTTGGGCTCGTCCTCAGCGATGTCCAAGCTGCCTTGGTCTGAGAGTCATCGCATTGATTGGAAACACTTCTGAACAGATGGACTCAAATTTGACCTTGAAATTAACTTGTAAACCTAGAGCTGCACCTTCTTTTGCACCTCACAGATATGTAATATTGGCTCGTTTTCCTGAATAAACAAATCAAAAAGCATGACGTTTTAGTTTAATTAGTTTGACTGGGTTCTCTTTGTCTACTTTCAGGACTTGTGTGAAGATCTGCTGATGTTTCGAGTCAGTTTTATGCAGAAATACGTAGCTGTAGCTGTAAACAGGTTTGCTCTTCGACTGCCGCTTCAGCTCAGACTCAGAGCTGCAGATAAAGTTACTCTCTGAGTTACTTAAGTGGGACTCTTCCTCCCTGTTATTGCCATGAACCATTTCTTGAAATTGGAATATGATCTGCTTGATGAGCCTTTCAGCTGACAGCGAAACATAAACAGCAATCTAAAGCTTAACGTCTAATGTCGTGTCGGCTCTCTCTTCCAGACTGGAGCTTAAATCAGGGTTCCTGCTGATAAAGGTGTGAACCTGCCGTGGTATGTGTGTGTGGTAATGGTGTCGCCGGGTGTCTGAGAAAAAAAGGACTCCGGGTGTGCGGGATAAATAATGCAGAGTCACCTCTGTCATGTTTAACCTGCAGCGCTTGAATTATTGATCAGGGCTCGGTCATGTGGGAGGAGGGAAAACAGGAAGAGGAGGGATTTACTGAACACGGTTCATCAGCTGCTGTTGTGGTGGTTGCACTATGGCATTATGGGTAATATTTTATTGGTATTGCACTGATAGGCTTTATTGAAATGCTTGAGTAGCAGGTGGAAGCCTCTGACTAATATTAGTGCCCTGTAACATGTCTGCAAAGGTAAAAAGACACCAAAAAGTTGTCCATTTATTGTGTTTTGTTCTTTTGTCAGTGACAAGTTTGATTGAAAATTAAATCCAAGAGTTTCTAAATCCACAGTTTCTTTGACTGTAAATATAAGGGGCCCTTTACAATGCACCTGAGATGAACTGACTGCAGGTTGTTCTTCCTAAATTTAGCCTGAAGGACTTGAGAACCTGAAGCAACCCCATTTAGCATGATGCTGCCACCACCATGCTTCACTGTATGGATGCTGTTCGCTGGTGATGATCAAAATAGTGCTTGAAGTTAATTTCATCGATAATATAAAGAGTCCTGAATGCTTCCAGACTTCTCCCGTTTCAAAGTTATGTCTCTGTGAATGTAAACATAAGGATTCCTTTTTTAGCTTGGACGAGATCAGCAAATGGAGTTTCCCTTAGAACCGCATGATGCTGCCACCGCCATGCTTCGCTGTATGGGTGCTGGTAGCAAGTAATGAGCCGTTTAACCGATATAATGCGTGGAGTTTTGCCCAGTTATTTACATTTATCAGTTCAGGAAATGTTTTTCCTTGTGCTGGTCTTTAAACTGTGTCTTTTATTTTACTCAGAGCAGCTTTAGTCTAGATGGAGAACGCTGCAGAGAACTTTATAATAGAGACTGTTGAGTTATTGGTCTCCTCCCTAAAGGAATTACATCACGACATTCTTGCTCTGTTAACTCAGTTTGGCTGGACGGTAGACTAAATAAAGAGTCTTCTTACATTTCAAAGTAATTTAGGCCATCGTCAGTTGTACATTTTACTCAAAGTCACAATGCTTCGGTTGGCTTAATAACTGACATGTATCTCTGACAATTAAAATAAGATGAACCAACTGCAGATCATGTGAATTCTTCCACTTTCTGAGTTTAGACTGAATGAGATCAGCAAAGTGAGTGAGTTCCTCTGAGAATAAGGGTTCACTACTTGCAGAAGCTTCTTGCAGAAGGTACACATGATTTAAAATGCTTTAAATTATGTACTTAAAGCGTCAAACAACCAAAACTATCCCAAATCTTTTAGTGAAAAAGGTGTTGATATTAAGGTATTAAAACTCCAAATGGTATCTTTAAGATTAGCAACAGAAATCGTCTGAGTTAGAAAGTTATATGTGTGAATCCAGTTGTCTAAATCCAACATGGCGTCTCCTCTTCTGTCTCCCAGAGGTGACCCGGACAAATGTGACATCTGGGGCAACACGCCTCTTCACCTGGCAGCTGCCAACGGCCACCACAACTGCCTGTCCTTCCTGGTGGCTTTCGGTGCCAACGTGTGGTGTCTGGACAACGACTACCACACACCGCTGGACATGGCCGCCACCAAGGGCCACATGGACTGCGTTCGCTATCTGGACTCCATCGCCGCCAAGCAGATCACCCTCAACCCGAAGCTGGTGGGTAAACTCAAGGACCGGGCGTTTCGGGCCGCGGAGCACCGGATCAAGGATTGCGCGAAGCTCCAGAGGAAGCACCGTGAACGCATGGAGAGGAAGTTCATGAAGGAGTCGGCGGCTATGGACAACCTGGATGCTATTAGCTTTTCTAGCTACACCAGCAGCAGCACACTGAGCCGGAAGTTCAACACCGTCACCTCCAACATGCCATACTCTCAGGTGGTTGCTCATGCTACTACTTCTAAACTGACTCATTCACTTTAAGCCTCTATTACACGTTTTATTACAGACGCCATCCCCTACGTCCCGTGGTTTAACCAGGTTTTTCTCAAATAATCGCTAAGTTTAAGGCTAGGACAAGTGTGGTAATTATATATACTTGACTAAAGTGTGTAAAGAATGTTTGCTTAGGTAGCCGTTATGGTAGGTTTACGGTAAAAAGCTAGGGACAAACAGTGGACCACCACCAGAGACAAGTTTGAAAAGTCTTTAGTTCTTTATCTTGTGCGGTTTCTTTTCTTTCTTTCCAGGCCACTCTGCATTCGACGAGCAAGGGCAAGGCCAAGATACAGAAGAAGCTTGAGAAGAAGAAGCAGGTTGATGGTACGTTCAAGATCTACGAGGAAGGGAGGAAAAGCGTGCGCTCGCTGTCGGGTCTGCAGCTCGGAAACGACGTCATGTTCCTCAAACAGGGAACCTACGCCAACCCCAGGGAGCGGTCGCGTCTCAACATCCGTGACATGTTCCCCCACGACGACGACGATGCCGACAACGTCTCCCGTGCCATGAGCGACCCGGGTCTCCACGAGGCTGCCTACTCGGAGATCAGCGCCGACTCCGGGCGCGACTCCCTTTTCACTCGACCCGGGCTCGGCACCATGGTGTTCAGGAGGAACTATATGAGCGGCGGACTTTTTGGGATCGGGGCTCGGGATGAAGGGAGCGTCGTGGGGAGCGAGCCCATTGGCCGAGCGCCTAACGTCCGACTGCGTGGACACCTGCCTCAGCGCTTGTCCAGCTTTGACGAGGACAGTATTGGCAGCGCCTTGAGTCTACAAGAAAGGAACCTGCAGGAGTTGCCTTGGGAAGAAGCCGACATCGAGCTGGACGCGGACTTGGAGCCAGAGAACAGTCCTCTGGAGACATTCCTGGCTTCTCAGAGCCTCAGTGAGTTTATCGCCATCTTCAGGAGGGAGAAGATCGACCTGGAGGCTTTGCTGCTTTGTTCAGATAAGGACCTTTCCAGCATCCACATCCCTTTAGGACCCAGGAAAAAGCTGCTGGACGCCTGCAAGAGACGCCTGGACACTCTAGATGAACCCGAGGCCATTGAAGACACTGAGCTCTGAGACCTAGCATGTCCACATTTTGTCATATTTAGTTTTTGCCTGCATTAGCATGGTCTGTAGGTGACATCTACCGGGAAAATGAGAGTTGACTGCCTTTGTTAACCCTACATCTACAGTGAATGCAAGAGCTACAACGGAAGTCAACGGAAAGCACAATAAAGACTCATTAAATAAGTATTTTCCTTTCATTTCTCCACCAATCATCAAAGTCCACCACACTGAAGCATTTTTAAACTGACAGAACAGCTCCATCTCCTGGATACTTCATATAACAGCATGGGTTTTAAAACTAGAGGCCTATAAGACGCAATAGTAGCAGTACACATTTTTATTAGTCAAACAAAATGTTATGTTTCAGTTTTGAGAGTTTGTATGACCCTGGTTCCATGTGACGTCGTTATTTCCCCACTAAAGGTCAAGGTATCTGATATATAAAGAACATTTTGTGAGGAAAGCTTTTCATAAATAAACACTCTGTCAGTCAAATGTAGACTCCGTCACTGCAGCAGCTGATTGTCTTTGCCCACTGCATCAGTTGATGTATTAGTGAACGCAGCTCAACGCTTCCATACATGACTCCTAAGCAGCAGTGACTCAACTATATGTCTGGGGCGAATGTAAATAGCCACAGATTGACTGTTGCTCTGCAAACACTGTCGCAACGGTAAAAAACAAAGGGGGTGTCACAGGGAGGTTATGTGAGTGTGCGCTAGATAACGCAGCTATCTCGGGTTGCGGCGCCGCATATTTGGTTTCAGCGAAGGTCTCGCTGCAGTCGAGGGCGTGACTGAAGCATGAATGTATGTTTTTATGTTGGCAAAAAATATCTGTGTTTTTTTTGTAATGAACATGTGAAGATGTCCCCGCAAATGTAACTATCTTTTATTAAAATAAAAAAGAAAACAGTTTCTTTTAGCGTGAATTTATTCAGACTTTGGTGTCAAGTAGAGCTGCAACCATGGACGGATGAGTCTGGCAGCTCTTAGTGCCAATTCTGTCATTGTTTTGAGTCTCTTTGTGTATATTTTTGTCTCTTTATAGTAATTCTTTGTGGTTTTGCATCTCTGTCTGGTCATTGTTTGTCACGTTCTCTCTTTGCGTTGTATTCATCATCTGGTCTGGGTCATATTCTGACTCTTTGTAGTTTTACGTCTCTTTCTTGTGGGTTAGCATATTTCGTAGCTTTCATTTTATGTCTCCTGGTGTTTCTGTTCAGTTATTCATAATTTAATGCCATTGTTCTGGTAGTTATTTGTCTTTTTGTAGCCGTTTTGTCTGTCTGTTGTGGCTTCGCATCTTTGCAGCTGCTTGGCATCTCTTTCTAGCCACGTTTCTTGTCGTTTTCTTTGTCGTTCTCTTTGCAGTCATTTTCCATCTCTCTGGGGCCACTGTATGTGGCTTTGTGGTTGTTTTACGCTTCTTTGCAGTCACTGTTTGTCACTTTGCAGTTGCTTTGTGTCTCTTTGTAGTTATTTTATGTGTATTTTCTTGTTTTTGATCTATTCTTGATCGTGTTCTCTTTGTCTGTTAGTAGTTTTGTTTCACTTTGACGTTATTACATGTCTCTTTCTGGTTGTTATGTGTCTCTTTTGTCGTCGTTTTGTCCGGCAGTTGGGGTTTTGCATCTTTGCAGTTGCTTGGCATCTCTTTGTAGGCACTTTGTGTCTCTTTGCAGGTATTTTCTGTCTCTTTGGGGCCATCGTATGTGACGCTGAGGCCTTTGTCTTTCACTTTACATGTTTCTTTCTTCTTGTTTTGTGTCTTGCGTTGCTTGCCGTCTCTTTGTAGTCGACGGGCATCATGTTGACGCTGTTTTGCATCACGTTGTAGCTGCATTTTGTCTCTTTGTAGCTATTCCGTGTGTCTTTGTTTGGACTCTCTTTTTGTCATTTCATTGATCTTTCAACATTGAAAGTTAATAGTTGCTTCATTCTAAAGCTCACTGCTGGTTTAGTAAACTTTCCATGACTGCAACTAACAACTAACAGAGATGTTTTCAGCTTCACCTCTGTGCCCTTTAAGATGCGTCCTCATCCGGCCTGTGTGGACAAAGAGAGCCTGGCCCCGAGGGACGATTAGTGCTTCAGTAAAGATAGCAGGAGGAATTAAGATGTAAGCAGAGCTCTGAGACAGCCCGGTGCTCTTGAGATGCGGTGTCTGCAGAGTAAAACAACACTCTTAAAAAGACACTGCAGTCAGGACGGCGTCAAGCCCCGACAACTGGCTTCTCTCCAGAACCAAAGCAGCCCTGACACCAGATACATCTCACGTATTTATACTACTGTCAACCTGCGCCAACACATAAACACAACTCACATCAGCCACTGTTAATCAACCCTCCACTCCTGCCTCTCCCTTTCCCAGGACGTTTGCCAAGGTTAGGAGGTGGGAGGGGAAGAGGGGGAGAGAGGATCCGACACAATGCGAGAAGCAGAGTGGGGGGTGAGCGTCATGCAATATAGATGAGGCACCAGAGAGGAGGGAGAGTCAACCGTGAGCTCGCTGCAGTGTTTGTGTTGTTGTGTGTTTCAGGAGGATTCTTCTGATCCATCCCGTCGTTGGGTCAATAAATTCCACCGCTGCTGGACTGCAGGAGGAGTCAGCTGACGAGGGAGGAGGTGAAAGAAGAGAGAGCGATGAGGAGGAAGTAGGAGAGGAGGGTACATGGGGCTCTTGGAGGAGCAGAAAAAGGGGGCTGGACTTCTCTGACTATATGCTTCAGGACTTTCGCAACGCTAACTCTGACCTGTGGACTCTATGCCCGGGCTGCAGTGTTTAGCACAAGCTGCTCCCAGGAGGACTTTATTCTGAGCCGGTGGACAGCATGCAGAATGTACCGGAGGAGTGGAGGGAAGTGGGTCGGGATGACGGGAGGGAGACGTTTGAGAGGAGGAGGATGACGGGGGAGTCGGGGGTGAAGAACGGCGGGGCAGGCGGTGACGAGGCTGAGAAGGAGTCGGTGATGATGGAGCTGACGAGGCTGGTGCAGACGACGGTGAAGGAGAGCAGCTGGTGGGAGAGGAGGGGGATCGATTGCTGTATCCTGGCAGCAGCGTTCCTCTGTCTGCCACCTGGTAAGAAACACAGTGACCTCAAGTGACTGATCACTTAATGAGTTCATTTATCATGTTAAGGATGAACTATGAAGGTCTAAAAACGTTGCAGCTTTAAGTTATAAATGAGTTTGCTGCAAAAAAATGTATTAATTGGCAATTTATTCAACTGAAAAGCAGCTGTTTTGCATCTTTCTGGTACTTTTTGGTGTTTTTATAATTAATCTTTATTTCTTTTTTAGTTGTTTGATGTTTTTTTAGCGACAGGACAACTTTCTACCACAAAATAAAAAATTAATTGTAGGCAAAGGAAGCTGATTCCAGGCTCCTTTCATTCTCTCTTAAAGTCTGTCGTTATGCTGACGATACTGTTTTATATGCCTTTCTTACAGAAGCACTTTTTCACTTTTAATATTTTACAGTCACTTGATGTAGGACTGTAGTAAACCAAGTTAATATTATTTTCAAATGGAAGACAAAAGCCCTCAAAGACAGTAGAGTTCAGATTAATCGTTGCCTTTTCTTTAAGCATCACATACAAGCCGCTGATTTTTCACCTTCCAACTTATTGATTAGGGCAACAAATCAAAAATCCATTTCCTGAGTGGACCAGGAGGATTTAGGTAAATATATATGGTGCTTTTCTTCGTCCCGCGTGGCTAGAAAATTAAAAAACACTGTGTTTTGGACTCTTTATTGGACAAAAATAGACTTATATTCTTCCAATACTTTTTCTGTAACTGATAAATAAGTTTACAAAATGTCAAAATGCAGTCACAGTTTCCTAGAGCTCATTGTGACCTCTTCAAAACAACATTATAACTGTTCAGAATAAAAAGTTAAGTCTTATTAATCAACTAATGAATAATCGCTCGGTCTCTACAAAGCAAATAATGAAAAATGCTCATTTTCTACAAAGTTTTTCTTCATAGTTTGTTCCTTATAAACGGCAAAATGAAGAAAAATGTGCACAAAACAAATCCATAACAGTCAACCTTACACAAATCATTAGTCAATTACTTTCAATTTAATCAAATAATTTCCACCCTTATCGTCTTATTCTTTCATTTTTGTCTGCAGAAAACTTGGCTCAAACTTTTTCTCACAACCCCCTCCCCTTGCTCCTGCTCTGCCAATTCATGGTGTCCCATTTTATGTGGGTCACTGGTGGCCAGCTACTGACCTCAATTAGGACTGCTGTCCATTGTGACTCATTGTTGATCTTTTAGCTGCACCACAGGACACTTGAAGACGTGGCTGCAGTTGATGTGGATTAGTTCTGCAGCAGCCTTGCTTCTTTTTCCGAGTTCTCCCTAAAAAAAGAAGAAAAAATGCATCTTAAAACGTCTTAAGAGTATGTGATAGGATTAGAAATATTTGCTTCTGACCTGAATTTAGTTGCAGAGTGCTACTGAAGAGGAATCAGACTTTGTGAGCTTGTGACTTATCACCTTAAAATAGCTGCTTTGAAATATGAGGTGCATCGTAGAGTACATCGTAGAGTTTTATCGGGTCGGGAAGAGAACATATGACCGACAGTAAACCCTGCTGTTAGAGGTGCTGCCGGAAATGTTACTACAGCAATTTAAATTCAAACATCACAGAGATTTAATCAGGTTAAAATCATTATGCTCAAATTCTGCTAAAGTGTGATTATTGGACTAACTAATAAAAGCAGCACACTCTGCTGTTAATGTGTGATAACATGGCGCCAGATACAAGCAGCACCGTCGCCTCCAGTTTCATTCTTTCACCTGATCTTCCAGGTGACTCGGATTAGAGATTCAGTCAGTGACTGAACGTTGAGCCACACTTCTCTGTGGGAACAACACTGTGGGTCCATTAGTCCACTTAAAGCATACATACATACATATTTCCCTCTGTTGCAAGACTAAAACAGTCTTTATTTAATCAAATCTACTCTCTAAACCTCTACTTATCTTTTATCGTTGCATTGGTCAATGAATTGTTTGAAATTTTCAGTCTCCGGATCCATTCAAGACATAAAAAGGCCCATAAAGATAAGGTTAATCTACAGGTGGTTGAGGTTATGGAGTGCAGGCAAATCGATGTTTTCTTGACCCATTTATCCGCCCTGACAGCCACAACTAGGTCACATGACTTCCGTCTTGCTCCTGTCATAATTTCTACCTCCACCAGAGGGCGTACAAACATTAAAGAAACATAATTAATTGTATTAAGTGGCAGGAATGTGTCTGCACAATTTAAAAATTCAGATTCTGACATTTATTTATTTTTTAAATTTGAGGACATGAACATCTTATGTTATATTCTTATCTATATTGAGCTAGGCTAGCCAACACTAGCTAGCTAGCTAACCTGCGTCGATAGCTTAAACTGAGTTGCGAAAATCCTCATTCTCTACTTTTACTTACTTTTAAACCCTAGATTCATAATTTTGTCCATCGTCTGTTATTAGAAGATATATTACACAGGTTTTGTGTTCATTTTTTTTTTTTTTTTGACGAAAACATCAAAACATAACAAGGTAAAGCTACTAGCTAACATGTGTTTACTGTTGAGTGTTAAAAGACTCATTGTCACACTGTTTAACTCTAGATTTATCCTTTTGTATGTTGTCGGTGCTTTTAACTAGCTAAATCTGTTAGCTTACTCGTGGGCTAACCACTGATGTTAAAGTCACTTTAAATGCGGATATTCTGCAACTCTTTGTCATTTACACATTTACACGTGTATTAAAAACTCATAATACTGTCACGATGTGAGCTGGGGTTGGTTATTTAAATATTAAACTGCCGTTTTCGCCACGGTTAGCAACGCTTCGTGGCTCTACTCAGACTTCTGCTGTTGCCTTGGTTACTGCAGAACTCTGGTAGTTGGAAGGAACCAAGCAACCTGAACAGAGAGGGGGGGTCCGTGTGGAGCAGGAAGACTTAATATCAAAATACCAAAACAGTCAGAGAGGGAAAAATACATTTCTCATTTGAAATTAAATATAAATCTGCTATAAACACAAACAGTGAAAACTGATTTAAAACATTTGTAAAGCTATCTGATGTAAACAAAATTAGAGAGAACGTGAATCCACCCCCAGTCCCTGAAGGAGTGGACTCGGTCCTTCTTTGCTCCTGTTATACTTTCTACAGCCACTCGAGGGCGGTGAAAACAACACAATTATTAGTATTTACGTATATTTTTTTACAAATAAAATCTTGTAATTAATTAATTAGTAATAAGCATAGTTGTTCTACTGATCTCAGAATTAATATTTTAATAACATTTTTGTGCTTACTGCTGAATCACAAGTCATTTACAGTCACAAAAATAATCTTTAGAAGAACAGATATAACCTCTAGTCTCCTCTATGAAATCTACAAAGTATTTCAGTGATTCTTTAATTTTTAGTCCACAAAATGTTTCAAAAAATACTTTGGAATTAAACCTTTTTCTAACTGTAGTGTTGAATCTGAAGCCAGCAGAACGGCCCTTCTACTAATCATTCATCCTTTGCTGTACACTTTAAAACCAAAACCATAATAAAGTTTTCTGAGCAGAACAAACTAAGTCTTTATTCTTAAAGGCTCAGCTGTAAATGTTAGCATCATGTGACTCCTGACCTTCAGTGATAGTGAGCCTGTTGGGGCTGTTGTTGAACAGTGCGAAGTCAAAGACAAAAACAACACAATACAATCTCAACTGATCCTGAAGTCAGCTGATGCAGCTCTTATCTGGTTGCGTTCAGATATAACATCGTGTTTTGTCCCGCAGCCTTCCTGCTGCTCGGCTCCTCTCGGTTCCTGTGGTTTTCAGCGGGCGTGCTGCTGATGGGCGTGACCCACGGCGTCATCACCTTCAAGGGGGCGCACCTGGCCAGCCACGGGGCGCTGACCGAGTCTCAGACCTGGGGGAAGTTCTGGGCCGTCTTCTTCATCGAGGTGAGATGTGCAGAAATAGACCGGAGCGGAGTCATCGTTCATGCCACATACAGATCTGTAGCAGTGCATTTAAAGATGTGACTGATGAAGCGCCCTTGAGCAACACGCTAAAAGGAGCAACTGGACATTTAAAAAAGATTTAAGACTAAAATAAACCTGCACAAAGGCCTCGTTCAGACATCTAATTAACATCCAACCATCTTTAAGTTATTGTGTTCACACCTGGTCTTAATTAAAATGTGCCCAGCCAACACTGTACCCGCTGCTGTTTCCATTTTGGAAAGGGCTGCCAAAAGATGCTGACTGCAGAGCATGGATGAATCCACCAGGGGGCAGATGACAAGTCTCAAATTGTTTACAACAGGTTTTTCAAGGAAGCATTGATCATGTGAGACTCAGAAACAAGATAAAGTTAAATTAAATCAGTATGAATCTAAAAACAGGGATATTTAAAATACCAACTGAAGCTTTAATAACCTCCAGTAGCAGTTCAGTGAGCTCCTGTCATCATAACCTTTCTTGTCGTTTGCTCTGGGCCAGATATCAGCAGCTTTATCAAACCACAGCGAGGACAAAGTAGTCGGTCTAGTGTGCATCAGCTCTGTTGGCTCGATGTTCGTCAACATGTCCTCCGTCCACTCAGATCTGCGGCTCGTTCTCAGCGCGAGCCGGCGTTCAGGCTCACATCAAGATGCACCACGCTCACACTAATGTCATCGGCCTGGGAGACTCCAGCGTGTGGAAGGCGCCTTTCCTGCCTCGCGCCGTCTACCTGTTCATCGCCCCCCTGGCCGTGCCCGTCATCACGCCGCTCGTCGCATTCGGTAAAAGACAGCTGAAGTATTTCAACATTAAATGTGACAATCAGCACAGAGTTGAGACACTTCTCTTCGAGCCTCGGCTTCACCTTGTTTCTGTCACTGTGGTGTGAGTTTATTCTCATGCCTGTGATGGTTTCTGATTTTGCAGGCCAGCTCAGAGGCCAGTCCTTGGTCCACGTCATCAGGACGGTCCTGATGGTAACGCTGGGCCTGTACTCTCAGTACTGGCTGCTCATCAACGTGTCCGGGTTCAGGTCGCCCTACAGCGCCTTGCTCTGTATGCTGGTGTGCAGAGCCATGTTCTCTGTGCCCTACATCCATGTCAACATTTTCCAGGTGAGAACAAGAAAGTCTTCTATTAAAAAGTCTTACATTTTGAGTTTTTTTCCTCCGTTCAGCTCAAAAATATATTATTTACTGTCACATAAAACCAGAAGACAGCGACTCAAAACATCAGCAGATTATCACACAAGTCCCTAAAGTAGACTAAGTATTTGTTTATGCAGCAAAATGAGCCAATATTACATATCAGAGAGGTGCTCCTCTAGGACTAAACCAGAGTCCATGTGTTCAGAAGTGTTTCCATCAACGTAATGAGACTCAGGTGTGGTTCAGTTCCTGGTTTAGTTTCAATAAATCAGGGATTTGTCTCAGTCTGATCTTCACAACACATGTTTGTGGACAAAGGAGCTTTCTGAGGAGCTCAGAGAAAGAGTTGTTGTTGCTCATCAGGCTGGAAAAGGTTCCAGAACCATCTCTAAAGAGTTTGGAACCCACAAATAATCCACAGTCAGACAGATTGAAGACGACTGTCCCCCTCCACAGGAGTGGTCCACCAACAAAGATCTCTCCAGAAGAACGATCAGATCATAAATTCGACCTGATGATCAAAGTTAATGGTTCAACCAAAGTTGGAACAAGAATCTCTGATCCAAACGTTTCTTTGACTCCATCAAGATAATTACTCAACTCATCAGAGACATCAAGATTCGTCGTTTTTGGATTAAGTAAATTATTTAAATGTGAATCTAACTTATCTAGTTGTGTTTGGATCCGTGTTTTCTATTATAAACAATCAAAATAAACCCAAATTGTCCTTTAATCATTACAAAACATACAACACAGAAGGTAAAATTAACTTAAAAATATGACAGAATAGTAAAGATATGAAGAAATATGTGAAGTGCATGTGATGCAAAATCAGTTTTATGTAACAATGACGACAAAGTCTCTTTCTTTTATCAGTGTTTCCGTTCTTTTCTCCTCCGTGTTATTGACACACATGTTCACCTCTATCAGATTTATTTCTGTCTTGTAACGAGGCCTTGTTGAGGCCGTTGAATGCAGCATTGTGTTCCCGTAGATCAGACCAGTTTGTGAACTGAGGGGATAACAAGGAACAATTCACGCATGAGTTTCCCAGATGGAGCTCGAGTCCTGCAGCTCATTGTGCATTGTTCTGATCAAAGTGTGTGAAGGTGGATTAGAAAACACAGGTTCTTGGAGTGAAGGCAGGGATCTACGGGGAGGGGGGTCGGGGGGCCTGTTTATTCTCGCTGGGAGGGGGTCGAACCAAAAACCTGTTGACCCGTTTATCCTGGAGTTGTTGTTGGCTGGAGTCCTGACTTCTTGCTCCGTGGGATTTGTGCTTTCCAGCCGAGGATAACCTTTAATTTCACACACTGACTCTTGTAATGTTGGGTACAGTGTTCTCCTTGTTTTGCTCCATCAGTGACAAACACATGTGGGAACTCTGATTTAGCATAGTTGGAAAAGAAGATGGGAAAATCTGCAGCGCTGGACTGCACAGTGTCAGCCGACTCAGGACTTTATGTCGTCTCATCTGGTCGCTGTTGTGTTGTGACCCAACATGGGCGCCACAACATAAATTAGAGACTTGGCGTCAGGCGGCAGGTGAGACGTGGCGAGCCATTCCAGAAAGAGACCAGTGTCTTCTTTCAGGCTTTAGCTCACACCTTCTGTCACAGACTAAAGTAATCAAGCCTATGTATGAGATAAGGACACGTTTCTCAACATGGGTTCTTATCTCTTCTTGTGTCAAACGTCGTCAGTCGCTGCCCAAGCACTGTTCCACTTCAAAGTACCATCAGATCAAGTACCGTCCAAGTACTTGTCTTGCACATTTTTTGTCAAGGAAGCATTCAAAGGTAAACTGTGTGAACCTTGTACAGCCAGGTATCCCAGAATGCATTTCAGGGGCATGACCAAGTACGCTGCTGCTCCAGTTTACATATTCTTAGGCTAGTCGTTAGCATTCTGATTCTAGCATTATTGTAAAAGCTAGCACTGTCATTCACTGGTTCTCTCTCTCTCTAATCGCAGCACATCGGTCTGCCGATGTTTTCCCCGACCGGACGACCAAAGAGAATCTACCAGATGACCCACGGCGTCCTGAACCTGCCCCGGAACCCTCTGCTGGACTGGATGTTCGGACACTCGTTGATCAACTGCCACGTGGAGCACCATCTCTTCCCCTTCCTGTCGGACAACATGTGTTTAAAGGTACGACGCTGGAGGCCGCCGACGCAAAACACATCAACGTGAGCCATAAGTTGTGAGAACAAGGCTGCTAGGCAGCTGTCAGCGCCTAGAAACAGTTTAGCTTTAGAATATCAACTTTTTCTAAGCAACACACTGGATATGTAGCTAACTACTAGCATTACTAGATTAGTGACTACCATTTTTAGGCTCGTTACTAACATCCTCCTAACAAATAGCATTGTTAGGTAAATCACTAGCATCCTTATAGACACTAGCATTTATGGACAAGGCACTAGAAACTAGCATTACTAGACTAGCAACTACTATTCTTAGGCTAGTCACTAGCACCCTTTTGCTAACAACTAGCCTCTGTAGACCGGTAATGGTATTCCTAGGCTTATTCTTATTATATTGTATTATTTTATTCTTATACCAACTAGCATTCTTAGATTAGCCACTAGCATCCTTATAAAAACTAGCTTTCTTAGACTAGTCATTAGCGTCCTAGACGTTGTTAGGTGCAGTATAAACGTTTACTATCTTAATATGATACAAGACGGACAGAAGACAGTCAGAAAGTAAGAAACTAATTCAGAATAATTTCTTAAAACCTTTGACTTGCTGTCGGTCCTTCCTCTGCAGGTGAAACCTGTCGTGTCCAAGTATCTGACTGAAAAGCAGCTTCCCTACCAGGAGGACGGTTACCTTTCCCGCCTCCACCTGTTCTTCCACAAATACCAGGAACTGATGGTGTTTGCTCCTCCCATCACAGAGCTGGTGGGAGTTCAGTGATGGAGGGGGGGCCGAGGGAAAAACTGTTCAGACTGAAACCTCCATCAGTAATTAATATTATCAGCTGACACTGTTTTGTTTTTTAAAAGTTTATTAACTGAATAAATATCCAACACTTTAACAGACGGTTTAACACAAACACCAGCATTTGGTTGTTCACATTTTAACACAAGAATAATAATAATAAACAAACTAAAAGCAGCATGTTATAAATCTGTTTCATTTTTATTCACATTTTGAATCTAGTAAAAACAATACTGAGACCAGATAATAATAAATGAAAACACTGATTCAAAACTGATGATTCAAACATAAATACTAAAGGGAGCTCTGCTAGAGATATAGATTTATAGATATAGATTTAATTTATTTTATTTTATTTTTTATTCTATTTAACCTGATAAATCTTTGGTTATTTTTAGTTCTGTGATTCATTTGTTAATTTGTTAATTTGTCCTCTGTAGCTGCAGGACACGAGGACATGGACGTGTCTTTAAGTGGGTGTGGAATCTTTTTTTCTTTCTCTGAGAATAAATGTTCACATGATTTTAATGTGTTAAATGTTGTTTTATTGTCTTTTATTCCAGTAAACACACATCTAGAGGGATTAATGCACTGGTTTGTGTTCAGTTTAAAAAAAGAAACGGAATAAAACTACAAAAAACATAAAAATAAAAAAACATGTCATACAAACAAAAGGAACTAAAAGTAATTTGGAATTTAAATTTACTATATCTGTAATTGTATAAGGGTTTGCATTAAGTTAAATAAAAAGGAAGCTTAATTTAATTATGTATTATTTGTTTTTATTTTATTTCATTATTTAATTTTTAAGTATGTACCATAAAAACATATGTAAAATAAATAAATAAATTTCCATTAATTTAAAAAAATAAATAAAATAATAAAATATTTTAAATGTTTTAATTATTTATTTATTTCCTATTTAAAATAGCATTTTAAGTAAAAAATTGCCACCAAAACAAATACTGTAAGGATATGTTTCAAAAACATTTACACATTTTTTTTAAATTTAATAATAAAAGCTGTATTTTTTTAATTCAACTAAACACACAAAATATTTTTATTAAATTTTTTTATTTCATTACATTTTTTTAATTTTAAATTATTTCCCATAAAATTAGTATAAAAACATTTAATTTTCAGAGAATAATGAGAGAAAAAAAAGTAGGTTATTTTGAATAGAAGGAACAATGAGGAAGACACCGGTCTGATCTCTGATTGGCTGAGCACACACGCGATCAGTCACATGACCACCAGCTTTTCTCTCTCAGCTCTTCCTGGTGTCAGAGTGTTGCTCTGGTCGCTTGGTGGCGGTGTCTGCTCTGGAGCTGCTCTCGGACCAGTTTCACTCTGTTCCTGAGTTTCCACTTGAACTTTAGAGCAGAAGGAGGAAGAAGACGAGCAGACAAAAGGCTGCAGACGCTGCTTCCTCTGTGTTTATCAGGACTGTTTAATCACGGTGGAGCAGACAAAGCCGTGGGTGAGTTCATCAGCGTGGTGAGTTTAAAGACCTGCGGAGGTTTGATGTTTACTGATCCCAGGACTCGTTCCAGTTAATGTTCAAACACAGAACATGTGCAGGAATGCAACCCTACACCTTCCTGGTTGGTGGAGTGAGCTCCACCCTGTGGCTGCTTGAGCATCGAGGGGGGTGGAGGGGGGGTGTTGTTTGCCTGGTTCCAGGGGCGGGAGGCGTTTAGGCTGAAACTATGAGCCTTCACATCATCTAGGTGTGGCCTTCAGGCTCTTCACTGGCTAAAAGCAGCTGAGCCAGTTCCTCTCACAGAGTGGAAGTGGAGCCCGGCAGAGAGACATGGCTGACAGCGTGGAAGCAGGTGAGCTGAACGGAGACAAGCCGGCAGAGTGTCTCCAGCGTCCCGACACGTCTGGCCCCAAGCTGAACGGGACAACAGAGGCCCCTGTGATCAGCAGAAAAGAGGACCAGGACTCAAAGATGACAGAGGAAGACCTGAAGGAGTCTGAGGAGCCGGAGAAGGAGAAGGAGACGCCCCCGCCGCCACAGGAGGAGACCAAGGAAGAAGAGGTGAAGGAGGAACCTCTGGGCCCCGACGATGTGGTGTGCGACTCGTGCATCGAGAGCCCCTGCAGGGCGCTCAAGTCCTGCCTCACCTGCCTGGTGTCGTACTGCGGGGCCCACCTCCGGCCCCACCTGGAGAACCCCAAGTTCCAGAACCACCGGCTGGTGGAGCCGCTGAGGGACATCGAGCGGCGGACCTGCGAGAGCCACAAGTGGCCCCTGGAGCTGTTCTGCTGCGCCGACGCCTGCTGCGTCTGTCAGGACTGTGTGACCGAGGAGCACAGGGGCCACAACACCGTCACCGTGGAGGAGGCCCGCAAACGGATAGAGGTAAGACTTCACATCTGTCTTCTTCTTCTTCTTCTTCTTCTTAAAGTAATAATAATCTGATTGACTCCTCCAGTTTGTAGAACGTTAACGTTTGTCTCTGGTCGTATCGAAGCCAAATATCTTTCATTTAAGAGTTTGATATCTCACTGAGATATTGTTGTTTAACGGCAGCAGCAATCTGAAGATTTAATATAAACAGATGTTCGGGTGAATTGAAGACAGATAAAAGCTCTGAGTGTCAAAAAAACAACGCGTGCCAGCTGTAGTGTCATTAATCAGCTGGTGGACGTGAGAAATAATCCTTTAAATAACATCCAAGCTGCAGCTTTCACACCCTGAAGTGGACACGCTGTTCATGTACAGTTTGTTCTCGCCTGGAGACGAGGAAATACTCCGACTATTTATTGTTTTTATTTAGTTGTAAAGTGAGTGAGTTTAGGGTTTAGAGCTCCTATCAGACAAAATTAGCAGATTAAAATCTTTCTTTAAAACATTTTCCCCAAATTTTTTGACATTTTATAAACCGAGTTATTTGCTGTCTAACCTAATCAGAATATTTTGTATATTTTGTATATTTTTATTTAGTTTGTAAAGTGAGTTTGTAAGAGGTGTTAAAGCACCAGTCTGTCTAAATTAGGAGTCTATTTTATTAATTTATTAATTTGATAAATAAATAACCAGCTGCTTTTTATTATATGCCTGCAGAGCTCTCAAACTGTAGAAGTTTTATTATTTATATGTATTATTTATTTTATTTGGGGAAATTAAAATCTAATTATTTTCATATTTTTTCAGAATTTTTAATTTTATAAATTATTTCGTATTAATAATATTTATTATTTATTTTTATTTTTAGATTTATTATAGTATTCTTGATTTTTGTTTTTGCATTTTCTAAACCAAATCTGATCAGAATATTTTTATATATTTTTATTATTTTTATTTAGTTTGTAAAGTGAGTTTGTCAGGGGTGTTATAGCACCAGTTGGTCTAATTTAGGAGGCAAAATTTAAACGTATTAATTAAAAAAATTAAATTTACAGTTTATGAATAAAATTATAAATTATTAAATCAGCTGCTTTTTATTATACACCTCCAGTGCTCCCTAACTGTACAAGTTTTATTATTTAAATTATTTATTTTATTTTGGGAAATTAAAATCTAATTCATTTTATATTTATTTTCTGAATTTTTTACATTTTCTAAATGATCTGAATAATTTCGTGTTAATAATATTTATTACTTATTTTATTTTTAGATTTGTTTTAAATGATTTTCTCTTTTTTTCTACATTTTCTAAAGTCATTTATTGTGCGTTTAACTCTAAGCGCTCTCAGACTGTGTGGTTTCGTTGTCTCACATCTACATCTGTGGTAAAGGTTTAACAGATCTTCAGGTTTTCAGTAAATAAAAGCTTTGGGCGTCAAAAGAACAACACGTGGCAGCTGCAGTGTCATTAATCTGCTGTAGGAGGTCAGAAATAATCCTTTAAATCTCATCCACACTGGAGCTTCCACACCCTGGAGAGGACATTCATATATAGCAGCGTCTCTCTGAGCATCACAGCTCTGATTCGGAGGCTTTGCAGCTTTCTGGAAACTCAATCCGTCCAGTCGTTCGTCTGAAGCCTCATTTGTCTCTTCCTGACAGTCGCCGACCTTTCAGGTTCAAACTTTCCCGACGAGATTCCTGCACAGATCTGCAGCTTTTAGCCCACACCTGTTATTTGCTCAGTGCGTCGCTGCAGAATTTCATACTGCTTCGTTAGAGCTGGAACGTAAACACGGCTCAGAGGAACGCTGCCTGGATGGGCAGGTGAAAAATACTTGAACCAGCTGCAGAAGTGACGTTTAAATCTGTAGAGTGAAATGCTGCTCCTTGATCACGCCAGCAGATTAAAATAACTTCCTGCTCAGAGCTGCTGTCCTACATCGTTACGTAACCCACCTTTGTTTAGTTTAGATGCACTTGAATCCAGAGCCAAACACAGCACGCTGCGTTCACGTCACACTGGATTAAAGAAATACTGCAACTAGAAAGACTTTTAACTCACTTTTTGGTCTGAAATTCTAAAATAAAATAATCCAGATGAGATATTTCTGATCCAGGTTCTTAGCGGAGGATTTAATGATAGGATTAAAGCACCTTCAAGGTTTTTCAAACGTGCACAGACTTGTCAGCGCCGAACTCTGCTTCTGTTTTATCTATCTGAGCAAAGATTTGATTATTTAAAGGTTAAAGAAGTCAGTTGTAAGTGAGATCTGAGCTGAAAGAGGCTGAAGTTTAACTTGAAGTAGGTTGAAAGAAGCAAATACACCTCCGTTAATGTGAAGCCGAGGTCATGGGAACACTTGTACAGGTTTATTACTCTACTACAATACTAGGAAAACATTTGGTAAAATACAACAGGACATCATCTGTGAAGAAGTTTCTCTTTTACATTCGTCATCAACAAAAAAAAGGAAGTAGTAACCACAGAGGCTAAACGTATTCAGGCTCTGTGGTTACTACTTCCTCCACTACCATCAGCAAAACATACTTTTAACACGTGACATTTTAATTTTAATTCAACTTTAAAGAAGCGGTAAAAATAGATGACGTTGTAGATTTTCATCGAACTAGCATGAAAAAAAGTAAAATAAAAAGGGTAAAGTGCAGTTTAAAGTCACCTCAGTATAAGAGTTAATATCTTTTATATTCTTCTTTATTTCTTAACACATATAAATTATATACTAGTGAACTCTTCTTCTTCTTCTTCTGGGTTTCTCTTTTTTCTTCACCTACTTTGGAGACAAACTGTGGGAGGTAAACGTCATCACTCCTCGGTGTTAATGATGTTACATGTTTTTTCAAATTCCTTTTAACACCAGTAACAATCCTGACATATGATTAATTCATGTTTGACCCGTAGTTTGGGAAATGAGGAGGTGATGCAGCAGCTTTTTGTTTATTGTTTTATTCTGTTATTCTATTCTGAACAATGTTCTTCGTCATTCTTTTATCATTATCATTATGAAATGTCTGAGTGTCTTGCACGCCCATCATCCGCCCTGACCTCCTCCTGACAATGACACGATTAGACACTTCCATTTAGATTAAATTTAGATTTTAGCCTTGACTAAAGCTGCCCAGAACCACAGTCAGGAGTCTGGGTGTGACCCGAGTGTCTTGTACGCCCGTCATCCACCCTGACCTCCTCTTGACAATGACGCTGTTATTTAGGTTAAATGTAGATTCCTCTCGCTAGCCTTGACTGAAGCTGCCCGGAGCCACAGACTGGAGCACTTGACTCCGCGTGAGTCGAGTGTTTTGCTTGGTCACCGTCCACCCCGACCTCCTCCAGGCGATGACTCCTCAGAGGTCAATGTAGGTCAAGACGCCGATGAGGTCATTTGAAGTGTAAACACACTGAAACAAATACGATTTCTTCATCCATGAGACGTATTTGTTCACTCCCATGTTGATTAAAAAAAATAGAAAAATATCGATTGAATGCTGATTTTTATAAAAAATATAATTTGCGATTAATTGTGCGGTAACTATAAACGATTAATCGCGATCAAATCGATTGACAGCTCTTTTAAAAAAGGGTTTGTGTGTGCGCAACGCTGAATATTTGAGCAAAGAGGAGTCAGACGAGAGGACTTCTCTGACTCATGTCTCTTTCTCTGAGTTAGTGTTTAACCTGCGGGCTGTAGAAATAGTCTAAACTTTAACCTCCTGAGGCTGAGTGGTGAGACGATGGGGCTTGTTCTCCCTTCAGGGTCTGAACTTTAAGAAGAGCAAATATCTTGGTTGGCGCTTCAGCTCTGCCTGGACCTGCCTCAGGAATTCAGACTGAAGACAAGCCAGCGCTTTTCAAAAAGACAAGAATCAGATGTGTAACCACCCCCCGTCCTCCTCCTCCTCCTCCTCCCCGTCCTCCAGAGAACAGGACAACAGGAAGCTCTGAAACAACAGAGTTTTCCTGAAAGGCCGTGTTTACATCTGTCACATCTTCACGTGGACTGTGCTTTGTGTCTTGATGCGTTCGCAGAAAGAGCTGAGTGAGAAGCAGGCGGAGATGTCCAAAACTGTGACGGCGGCGGAGAACGCCATCAACAAACTCCAGCTCAACACCGTGTCCATCGAGGTAAACACAACACACGAGTAACCTCATGAGTAATCGCACAAAGTGGCACAACTTTTTATCAAATGCGCGTGGGCGGCTGATATTTTTGGTCTGACCTGTAATCCCAGCCGTTTCGGAGCCGCCCACAACAAACCGGTTTCTGTGATTCATCAGGATTCCCCTTTAGTCACGACAAAGTTATGCAACGACTTCCTGAGTGTTATCGGCCTGAATGTTTAATGAAGTCACTTCCACGTACTTAAACTTTGACAGAATTCGGTGACGGAGGTGCGAGCGGTGATCGAGGAGCAGTTCGTGGAGCTGCAGACGCTGGTGGAGAAGGCCAAGAGGGAGGTGACGGAGATCCTGGAGGCCGAGGAGAAGCAGGCGCTGAGGCAGGCCGAGGGCATCCGGGTCCACCTGGAGCAGAGGTGCACCGAGCTGAAGAAGACTCAGACGCAGGTGGAGAAACTCTCCAAGAACAAGAACGACGTGGACTTCCTGCAGGTACGATCGCAGTAGAGATAAATATTCAAGCCACATGTGTCCTCTGTCACTGATCAGCTGATACTGATTTGTCTCAGTGAGGAGAAACCGTGCCTGAACTTTTAGAGACGCTCCAATCAGGATGACTGCAGACGATCAAAGATGGCTTAAAAAAAAAAAAAAAGTCCTTATTTTGACTCATTTCTATTTAATAAAAACCCACTAGAATTAGTTTTTCCCCGTCAGTTACTGAGGAATCCTGAACCTGGATAGTCGATAGAAGGCAGAAGAGAATAAATAGTTTATTTATAAATTTAAAAAATAGAAAGTTTGACAATAAATTAGACTTTATTGAGCCACAAGGGAAATTGCTTGGTCACAGTAGCTCAGTTAACATAAAAAAACACTCTTGAGAACCCCAAGTAAAAATACTATATTATAAAATAAAATAAAATAAAATATTAAAAAAATAAAAAAAGAAAGTAGAAATCTAGTAAAATAAAATAAAATGGGATAAAATATTTTATAAAAAAGAATAAAAAATAAAATAAAATATTTCATAAAAAATAAAATAAAAATCTAGTAAAATAAAATAAAATGGTATAAAATATTTTATAAAAAAGAATAAAAAATAAAACAAAATAAAATAAAATAAAACAATAAAATAAAAAAATAAAATAAAAGTAAAAATCTAGTAAAATAAAATAAAATGGGATAAAATATTTAATAAAACAATTGAATAAAAAATACAATAAAATGGGATAAAATATTTTATAAAAAATAAAAATAAAAATCTAGTAAAATAAAATAAAATGGGATAAAATATTTTATAAAAAAGAATAAAAAATAAAACAAAATAAAATAAAATAAAACAATAAAATAAAAAAATAAAATAAAAGTAAAAATCTAGTAAAATAAAATAAAATGGGATAAAATATTTAATAAAACAATTGAATAAAAAATACAATAAAATGGGATAAAATATTTTATAAAAAATAAAAATAAAAATCTAGTAAAATAAAATAAAATGGGATAAAATATTTTATAAAAATAAAAGTAAAAATGTAGTAAAATAAAATAAAATACCGTAAGCAAAAAAATATACAAAATTTGCATATGAACGAATGTACAAGAAACAGAGACAGAAATAAATATATATTATATCCATAGGAAGGATTTATAATAATTATAATAATCCAGAAGGCTGATGGAGAGAGTTAAATTATTATTTACTCCTTAATAAATAAGTTCTAGTAACTAATAGAGGAAACTAAAATCTTGGGCTGGAGGACAGTTCTTGTGTCGTCTGATCATCAGTGGTTAAAGGTGGTTGGCGTCAAAACTGATTCATTCATTCATTCATTCATTCATTCAAGCTGGAGCCTATCCCAGCTGTCATTGTTCTAGAGGCAGGTTCCACCCTGGACAGGTCTCCAGTCTATCACAGGACTAACACAGAGAGAATGATCCTAACCAGCATGACCAGGGATTAGAACCCAGAACCTTCTGGCCTTGAGGCGTCAGCACTAACCACCAGATTCAGTTCATAAAGCTGCAGCTTGTCTCAACAGTTTTCCTGACTGATGACTTTCAGATGAATTTCTCAGAACAGTAACTTGTAGCTGTAAAACATGTTAAAGCAGAAAGGTCCCACTGCCCCTGAACGCCTCTGTGTGTGTGTGTTTGTTTGTTTCCAGGAGTACTCAGAGTGGAAGAAGGAAGCCGCTGATATCTCTCTTCCTGGCGTCTACATCGGTCTGATGGACCGTCTCAACTCCTTCAGCCGAGTCATCGTGGACTCCACTCAGGAGCTGTGTGCCATGCTGGTGTCCTCCTACATCGACAAAGTCAAGGAGACGTGTAAAAGCGGTGAGGACAGAGATCTGGCCGTGGCAGAGACAGACTCCCTCATGTTCAGATAGTTTGTCCTCAGATATGTCAAACATTTCAGTCTTCACCTGTTCCTCATGAGTCACCTGCTGAACATTAAAACTCGTTTCTCTCCTCAGGTTCATACAAATAACAGAAATTATTATCATTTATGTTAAATATGTTTTTCTTTTACTTTGCAGATAAAATGGGAATAAAGACGACCGTCCATGAGATCGTTGCAGCCAAACAGAACATGTCCATCCCCAACCCAGAGACACGAGACGACTTCCTCAAATGTAAACGGCTTTTAGTTTTTATTTTACAATTTATAGAAACACAGAGGATCTACCTGTGGGACATCTGAACAGTCTGGACTCTTCAGTTAACTGAAATATTAGTTCTTTAAAACTTAATGAAACTTTACTCTTTACTCTCACACAGTTGTTTCCTTTTATTTTATTTTATTCTGTTTAAAGTTTATTTTCACTCTGTGTCTCTGGAGGAACTAAATACTCTCTGGGATCAAGTCTTCTTGTCTCGTCTTATCTCGTCCTGTATTGTCTTATATTATCTTAACTTGTCTTGCCGTGTCCTGTCCTGTCTTATCCTTGTTTTGGCAGGTAGTGTCCTGTCCTGTCTTGTCCTGTCCTGTCCTGTCCTGTCTTGTCTTGTCTTGTCTCATCTCCTCTTAACTTGTATTGTCTCGTCTTGTCTTGTCTTTTATTGTTTTTTGTCTTTTATTATGCCTTGTCCTGTCTCGTCTCGTCTCGCCCTGTCCTGTCCTGTCCTGTTCGTCACGTCCTGTTTTACCTGATCTTGTCTCGTCTTGTATTACTATTTATTTTCTTATCTTATCTTGTCTTTTATCTTACCATGTCCTGTCTTGTCTTGTCTTGTCTTGTCTTGTCTTGTCTCGTCTCATCTCGTCCTGTCCTGTCTTATCTTGTCTTGTCTTGTCTTGTCTCATCTTGTCCTGTCCTGTCTTGTCTTGTCTTGTCTTTTATACCTTGTCTTGTCTCGTCTTGTATCTTATCTCGTCTCATCTTGTCTCATCCTGTCCTGTCCTGTCCTGTCTTGTCTTGTCCTGTCCTGTCTTATCTCGTCTTAACATGTATTGTCTTGTCTTTTATTGTTTTTTGTCTTTTATTATGCCTTGTCCTGTCTCGTCTCGTCTCGCCCTGTCCTGTCCTGTTCTGTCTCGTCACGTCCTGTTTTACCTGATCTTGTCTCGTCTTGTATTACTCTTTCTTTTCTTATCTTGTCTTTTATCTTGTCCCGTCCTGTCTTGTCCCATCTCGTCTCATTTTATCTTGTCTTGTCTTGCATCTTATCTTATCTTGTCTTTCGTCTCACCTTGTCCCGTCTTGTTGTATCTCATCTCGTCCTGTCCTGTCCTGTCTTGTCTTGTCTTGTCTTTTATACCCACTCCTTTCTTGTCTCATCTCATTTTACCTTGTCCTGTCTTCTTGTATCTTATCTCGTCTCATCCTGTCCTGCCCTGTCCTGTATTTTCTTGTCTTATCTTATCTTGTCTTTTATCTTGCCCCGTCCTGTCTTGTCTCATCTTGTCTTATTTTATCTTGTCTTGTATCTTGTCTTATCTTGTTTTTTGTCTTACCTTGTCCTGTCTTCTTGTATCTCATCTCGTCTCATCTCGTCTCATCTCGTCTCATCCTGTCCTGTCCTGTATTGTCTTGTCTTCTCTTATCTTGTCTTTTATCTCGCCCCACCCTATCTTGTTGTATCTTGTCTCGTCCTCTCCCGTCCTGTCCCGTCTTGTTGTATCTCATCTTGTCCTATCTCATCCCGTCCCTCCACAGACGCTGCTCAGGTGAGCTTCGACGGGGACACAGCTCACAAGTTCCTCCGTCTGACAGAAGAGAACCGGAAGGTGACCAACACCACGCCGTGGCAGCATCCCTACCCGGATCTACCCGAGCGCTTCGAGAACTGGCGCCAGGTTCTGGCCTCAGAGAGCTTCTACCTGGGCCGCCACTACTTCGAGGTGGACATCCGGGGCGAGGGGACGCACGTCGGCGTCACCTACAAGAGCATCGACCGCAAGGGCAACGAGAGCAACAGCTGCATCACGGGCAACGACTTCTCCTGGTGCCTCCAGTGGAACGGCCGGACCTTCTCCGCCTGGCACAGCGACGTGGAGACGCCGCTGACCGTGGACAAGCTCACGCGCATCGGCGTCTACGTGGACTACAGCCGAGGCCTCCTGGCTTTCTACGGGGTGGACGACGGCATGACGCTCATCCACGAGTACCAGACCGAGTTCCTGGAGCCTCTGTACCCGGCCTTCTGGCTGTCCAAGAAGGAGAACATCGTGGCCTTGGTGGCTCCTGGGGACCCTTTACCTGTGAAAAGCCCCTCCCCTCCTGCCTCACCTGCGAACGGAGCCGCCGTTGTCGCGTAAAGAACGTTTACCTGGAAGATTTACAAAAAACCAACTGTGCAAACCTCAAATGTGGAAATGCTGGACTTGTTAAACTTGTTTACAGCAGATTATTTTTTCGTTACACAAATAATAATCTGAGCATCTTTGGGCCATATTTAAACTCCTGTGTGACTTTCGGGACTACTGTTACCAGAAATGTTTTGTGTTTTCTGTATGCAAATAAAAATCACATGTGCCTCTTCATTTGCAGAAACAAAATGTCCGTTTATGTTCCCAGTTTCACTACGCTAGGGTGGATTAGCTCGGGAGACGGACCAATTTAAAGATCTACTACAGATTATTTATTTTTACGGAAGATTTATCTGGAGTCTTTCCGCTGGGAACTGATTCTGCTCCTGCAAAGATCTGACAGCCAATCAGATTGTTTGTGGGCGGGGCTTACTGTGGTGATGGACAGAAGAGTAACAGTCGTCATAGACGTCGTCTGAGCGCCGTGGAGTTGAGTTAGTTTACAATTAAATGTCTGTGCTTGGTTGGTTGGACTGTCCAGATGATTCAGAGGTATTATTTCTGTCTCTGTGTCTGTTGAAGCTTAATAAAATCCAGATGATGTAACCAGACTCATAATAATCGTATCTGGCCTTAGGTGGATGGTATTTTTGGAAAACTGGAAACCTGTGACGCAAAAGTGACGATCGAAACTGGGTGGAGTCATTTGGGTTGTTACATGACTCAGACAGCATCAAAAAGTCACAAAGAGAATAAGTTTAAAGTCTTAATTTGTCACCAAAATGTTTATTTATCCACAAGATGTTGTATTCAAAGCTTACAGCACTCTAGTTTTTACATAATGTGAGTTCCAGCGTGTAAAATAATGCAGAAACGTTTCATGTTGTGCACTTTCTCTAGGTCAGACTAATCATATCAGTGTCATAGATCGTGTTTAAGCTCAGATCCTTCCAAACCTCACTGAAGGTTTCTAAGCGAGCTCTAAAACACGTTGTAGAAACTGGATCCAGCACATAATTTGCTAAATAAACAAAATGACCACACACACGAATGAAACAAATGCAAAGGAGATGCAAAACAAGCAGGAAGAGTCACAGAGTTGATAAGGGACTGGGCTCCATCTGTTTCCTTTTCTGTTTTTTTCCCAGAAACCAAAAGGAAAGATTAAAAAAAAGTTGAAGGAAAATATAAATTCAACATCAATAAACCGGAAGAATATTTTAATATATGTTAATACAATGTAAATCTATATAAATATCTTAGTTAATAGTGTTTTTTGTAATAAATACGCCTCAAAAACAAACAGTCCTGAAATAAAAACACGTCCCCGACGATGACGTGGAAGGTTCCGGTCACGTGGTCATGCGCTGACGTGTAACTGAGCATGTAACCAGGAAGTTCCTGTACAGACTTCAACATGCTAGCAGGAGTAAGTGACGCGTTTTAATCTTTATTTTCTTTATATTTTATTTGTTAACTGTGTCACAGCGCCTGACGTTGCTTCACGTGAAGTAATAAAGAACGACTGTAAAATTATTTTATCAGCTTTTAACATTTCACAGCTGAGTCAGGATATCTGTCGTGCTAATGTTGCTAAGTTGTTAGCATGCTAGGTTTTAAGAGCCTTTTAACATTCCTGTCGTTAATTTAGCTTTAAATTAACGTTTCTAAAACCACATAACCGTCAATATTCCTTCGTATAATCTCACAGATTACTGCTTCTTTCAGTTTATAATGTACAGTCCATTTGATAAAACGTTGTTGCTAACAACGTTAGCTAGCAGCTGCAGTGTTTCGGCTAACGTTAGCTTTTCGTCTCCTTATTCTTATTTTGAATCATCAAATAAAAATATAAAATCTCAGATTAAATAGACGAGAACACACCTGCTAATCTGACGCTCTGTAAGATTTATATAAATGTGCTAATGTTGATTAGCTTTGAACAGTTAGCATCTTGAAGAGTTAGCCAATTACAGAGAAGCTAATGAGGCTACATTTCTGTTGTTGTTGACTTTGCGAACTCGTAAATACAAATAAAAGTGTTTTAATAATGTTATAATTGGCTTTACTTCAACATTATAGTAGATATGTTATAATAAATATTTAATTTTCCGTAAAACAAGGTTATACATTATACCAAGGCCTCCTGTTTAGCATGTCGAAGAAGCTAATAACAAACCGTTTATGTAATGAAGCTTCTTTGTTAATTAATTAATTGTTAACTGGACTAAAAAAAAAAAAATGGAATACTTTACTAGTTAATTGCTTTTAAAAGTCAGACAGTTATTGAGGAAAAAAATAGGTAAATATAATTAACTTTGATTTTTAATTAACTTGGACTCGTCTTAAATAAAAATAAAATACTATAAACAGGACATTTTAACTCGTTTATTAATATACTGTAGTTTGATTATGATCTGTTAGTCCACACAAAGAGATAAAGATAAAATAAATTAATCCTGTTTAATAATTTGCAGCGTTACAGCAGGATAGCTCATAAATACGAACAGTAGTCTAGTCTACAGGGAGCAGCCTTTATCTTCTTACAGCTGCTTTGTGTTGTGCTCTGAATTATTTAATTTTATATTTGCTAAATATGGGGACTATAAAATACAGAGTTCTCAGTGTAATGTGCTGGTAGAAGGTTTAAACATGGTGCTATCACTCAAGCTCCTATGACCCTGTGACCTGTCCATATGTGATCAGTCGGTCTCCAGTGATTAAGCCTCTTCCTTATTGATCCCTCAGGATGAAGACGTGTCCCTGTTCGATGCAGAGGAGGATGCAGGGAAAAGGTCAAATAAGAGGAATATTAAGTGAGTTTAAAGAAGACTCAACTCCGTGCATGTTTTCCTCCATAGAAGTTGTCGTGCCAGATGATAAATGGAATCGTTTTCCTAATTAAGCTGCATGTTAGTGAGCGTTAACGCGTCGGTAATCTGTCACCAGGCACCCGATGGCGTCCTTCTTCCACCTCTTCTTCAGAGTCACCGCCACCGTCGTCTACCTGCTCTGTGAGGTTTTCAGTCGGAGTTTCATCGCCTGCATGGTGGCTATAATCCTCCTGCTGTCGTGTGACTTCTGGACGGTGAAGGTGTGTCTTCTGACTTCAAACAGGAAATATTCTTAGTGCATGGATTTTAATATTACGCTGAGATGTGGTCTGGACTGAAGGGTGGCGGCTAAATCTGCTAAAAGTTGCTTTACATTGGGTTTTTATTGCGTTGGCGTCTAAAAGGTCCAAAAAAAAACAAGTCCCGATCAGCTCGCTGCTCAACAGCTACATAAAACAACGTTGCCACTTTTAGTCACATTAACACGACCCTGTTTCATGCAGCTAGCGTTCAGCAGTGTTAGCTCTCACAGATTATCTAACAACGGCACACAATCAGCGTTTTTGCAGCCAAGCACTGATGGACGATCGAGTGAAGCACTATTAGCTGACACCGATCACAGGTTCTGTCAGAGTGTGGTTCCAGTAAAAGGTATATACACACTATAATGTGGTTTTTCTCCATCAGTTCTTTGGGAACTTGCATGGTTGATAGAAAGTAGAACACATAGAAGCAGAACAAAGATAGTTCTGCTTTCTTCTGCACAGAACACCAAGTTTGAAAATAAATCATACTGAAGCCACAAATACATACAAAAAAGGAGAAAAAGGAGTCATTCTTCTTGTTGTTTCCGATAAAGCATCTGACGTTCTCCTGCTCTGGTCCAGTGGCCGGGACATCGCAAAGCAGAACGCGTATCTGGGACGTTTTGGGAAATTATCCTGAGACTTTAACGTTATCTGATCGGCTTTTGATCTAAGTTCTATTAAAGAATACATAAACACCAGAGCAGTTTGTTCTCTTTGTTTATATTCATGCTGTGGGGAGCTGCCTCTGTTGTGGGTACAAAAGAACGTGATAGAAATCAATGAATTTTCAAGTGAAGACTAAATATTTAAGTCAGGACTGGGCACAAGAGCAAACATTGGGATATTTTCTTTGTTAGACTTTTCTCATGTCATTAATTTCATCTTGTAAATTGGACTAGTTCTGGTTTAATGCCCTCTTTGGTCATGGCTGAGGTCCCAGCCCCTAAAACCGAATATAACAAACCTAAATATAAGTCAAGTGTTGAAGGCTAAGGCTGTCCTCGTCTTCACCTCCAGAACATCAGCGGGCGGCTGCTGGTTGGTCTGCGCTGGTGGAACCAGGTGGACGACGACGGACGGAGCCACTGGGTGTTTGAGTCGAGGAAGGTAAGACGCTGCAGTGACTTCTCTGGCTCACACGCCGCTCTTTAACCTCACATCTCACACTGACCTCTTGCTCTAGATGCAGATGATAAATGTTTACAGTCAGCTGGCCTTATTGTATTCGCAGATGTCCTAACTGTGAGAATATCCTGTTTTCTTCAGGCTTCCGGGAAGCAGCAAGCTTCAGATTCAGAGTCCCGAATCTTCTGGCTGGGGCTGATTGTTTGTCCCATCCTCTGGGTCATCTTCTCCTTCAGCACCCTGGTTTCATTCAAGATTAAATGGATGGTAAGTTGTTAAGTTGAAGGAATAAGGCCGGGCTGGTTCAAATTCTGTCTCTGAGCTCGAAGCCAAACAATTAAACCTTAAGAAACGCCCTAAAACAGAGATGTTACTCAAACTATATAAACTAAATATAGTTTTTATTGGGAACTATTTTCCAATTCCAGTTATAAACCGTTCCTTCTTGCTCTCAGCCTGTAGTGATCATGGGCGTGGTGCTGCAAGGAGCCAACCTCTATGGATACGTGCGATGTAAAGTGGGAGGAAAGACCAGCCTAAAGAACATGGCCACCAACTACTTTGGACGACAGTTCCTCAAACAGGTCACTTAAATATTTCTTTATTCTGTAATAAAACGTCTTTTTATTTGTTGTGGTTCTAAAAAGTCTGTTTTTGATCCACAGGCGCTGTCTAAAGAGGAGGAATCGTAGAGTGCAGCTCCGCGATTTTAACACATCTGCATTATTCTCAATGCTATAATATATATATTCTTTTAGTGAGGGGACACGGGGAAGGGGATTTTTTTTTCATGATTAAATGGAACTGACGAGTTTTTGATTAGTTTTTTCTTTTTAACGTGAGGTGTGACTCCTTAGCTTTATCTTCCACGCAGAGGTCAGACGTCTGAAAGCTGTTTTCAATGAATGAAGCCCAGCAATAAACCCTCAGACTTTAACTTCAGCACATACGCATGAGTGACCGTCTTATATATTTTATTTAGTCTGGGTTTTCTCTGCCTCTAATACGTTTCTAAAATGTTCAACACATATAGTTTCCGAAAGGTATTGTGCAAACAAGATTTGTTTGTGTGGCGGACTGTGTAAAGTATTCCGGGAGATTTGTAAATATGTAAAGTAAAGAAATTATGTGAAACATCTGCATTTGTCCCAATACATTTGTAACATTTTTTCTGAACAGCATAAATGTTTTTATCTGTGCTGATGGATTTGTTTTCTGAAGTGTCATATATGTTAGTGTAGAAATGTAAAATAAAGAGAAGATAAAGACATTAAAAAATCTGTAATAAATGGGAGTAAATACATGTAATAATTTGCGCCAAAATAAGGTTTTGTTTCATACTTTTAATTCACAAACAAAGCACCAACAATAATATAATAAATAAATCTTATTTAGTTGTTTTTTTTAATGTTATATTTAATCAGTATTTACTGATGATTTTGTTCTTCATGTCTTGGATTTTTAATAATAGACACGACAGCGACTTCCGGTGGCAGGTTTGAGTCATTACATGTAACGTCACAACGTCTTTGATAATATATATATATATTTAACTTCCTAATATTTTAAAACACTTTGACAACAACTTGTGCCACCATGAGTACGCAAAATTATGTTATTTATATAATCATTAAAATTGCCACAATAAAAATGGCGTCAATTTAGTTCCAAACGTTCCCAAACAAACTATCCCTGGATCAGAAGGCGGATGCGGAAGAGATGGCTACGCCTCACCGGAAGCTGGGCGGATTTACCTTCACAATAATGGCAAAGCATTTTCCCATTGAAGAAAAAGGGAATCAAATGCTTAAAATGTGGCGACAAACGTTACATATAAAAGCACATGTGAGAAATAACATATTAGCAACATGTAAAAAACATAAATATTTTGGTAATAATTGGTAATTATTTGCTAGTTTCTTTTATTTTGAAATTGTAACCGGAAACCCCTGTCTTCTAACGGCTACCCGACTTAGCTTAACATCCCTGCTGCTGTTAGCTAGCCACAACAGCAGCTTCTGGTGGCTGTAGATCTTGTTTTTTATGATCTAAACGGGTAAATTAGTCATAAATATTCCGCCGGAGAGCGTCTTTTGATGGGAATAAACTCCAGGATGATTCCTACCGAGGACGCGTCCGCCAGGAAGCGGGAGATAGAGGAGAAACTGAAGCAGGTCAGTCATGGCTGGAGAGGAAGGAAGCATCCCAGAGAGTTTACTTGTCTTAAAATACACCAGTTTAGATTAATATGCATGTATTTTAGATGATATTTGATTAAATAAAATAATGAAACGTTGCTTCCCTCCCTGTTGTTGTTGTTGTTACAGGAGCAGGAGACGCTGTCATTCATCCGGGAAAACCTGGAGAAGAGCGATCAGCTGACCAAGGGCATGGTGCGATAAACAAAACACACAAAAATATGACATTTACCCGAAAATAGTACACTTTTATAAAGATACACAGATAAAGAAATGGTCTAAAGTTTAATCCAGACCAGTTCTGTGTGCTTTGGATGGGATAAACTGGCTAATGTCTGTTGTTTTCTTTTCATAAATTAAAAGTTTAATGTCAAACTGGCCTAAAGGAGGGCTCCTCTGTGAGGTAGTGTTTTAATTGTTGGCCGAGTTTTAAAAGTAATGTTGTCTATGATAAGAAAGAGTTGTGAAATAAATAAAAATGCAGTTTAATCAGCCTCTGTGTTGATATCAGTCCAGGTTTGACTGATTTAGATCCAATCATATTAACACACAGTAAATATTGTACACTAGATCAAGTTTCAGAATCTCATTGTCTTTAAAAAGATTTAAACGGCCTGTAAAATGTTTATAAAAGCCCTCAGTTTACAAAACTCACAAAAATATGGAAGATACTAAAAGAGAAGCATAAACACTGTGAATGTGAGGATGTACACAATCAAACTGACCCGTCCCGTCCTCTTTCTCGTCCCGGAAGGTCTCCATCCTGTCGTCCTTCGAGAGCCGCCTCATGCAGCTGGAGAACTCCATCATCCCGGTCCACAAACAGACGGAGAACCTGCAGCGGCTGCAGGACAACGTGGACAAGACCCTGTCCTGCATGGACCACGTCATCAGCTACTACCACGTGGCCAAGGACACCGACAAGATCATCAGAGAGGGGTGAGGACCGCCTGTCCCGGGACATGCAGTAACGCACTTTGCGATTTCACCGCTGCTGCAGTTTGATGTGTGGTAAATCTGTGTTTTGTGTCCCAGGCCGACGGGGAGACTGGATGAATATCTTGCCTGTATTGCAAAGATTCAGAAAGCTGTGGAGTACTTTCAGGACAACAACCCGGACAGCCCTGAACTCAACACAGTGGTACAGTATCGTCCCCAGTTTTATTGTCTGAGCTTTTCAGACTAAGAGTCAGTTTTGCTATAAAACATGTAAAACTGTCGTCTCTCCGCAGAAAGCGCGCTTCGAGAAGGGGAAGGAGCTGCTGGAGGCCGAGTTCCGCAGCCTCCTGACCCGCTACAGCAAACCCGTCCCCCCCATCCTCATCCTGGACGCCATCAGCGTGGACGAGGAGCTGGAGGTCCAGGAGGAGGTGGTGCTGGAACACCTGCCCGAGGCCGTGCTCCAGGACATCATCTGCATCGCCGGCTGGCTGGTGGAGTACGGACGCAACCAGGGTACGGCCGTCGCTCTGGTTCATCATCTGCTGCGAGTTTTAATTCATTCAGCGGGTTATTGTTCTTCGTTTTTGTTTAGGGAGTTTGTGAGGAAGTTTAATTTACATACTCACGACAAACGGTGGTGTTCGTGGTCCTGAAACGGCGATAAGAAGTAATTTAATATTCGCAAGATAATTCAGCATTCAACAGATTATGTTTCCTCTAAGAGGCACAGATGGTGAGGACTTGTTGGAAGAGTCTGGAGAACAGACGAACAGAGTCCTCCTGTTCTCAAACGCTCTCTCCTCCTCTCTCCTCCTCTCTCCTCCTCTCTCCTCCTCCTCTCCTCCTCCTCTTGGCAGACTTCATGAACGTCTACTACCAGATCAGGTCCAACCAGCTGGATCGCTCCATCAAAGGCCTGAAGGATCATTTCCGCAAGAACAGCGCGTCCTCTGGCGTCCTCTACTCGCCCGCCGTGCAAACCAAGCGCAAGGATACGCCCACCAAAAAAGCTCCCAAGAGGCCAGGTCAGCTCCCTCCTCGAACCGAATCACTTCAGTCTGTAACCTCCTCTAACCAACAACCATGGCTCTGCACAAAGTCACTTCCTACGTTGCCATCCAGCCACATTATTCCGTGTCCTCCATGATCTCTCTGTAATGAACCACCCTGTGATTTTACAGCCTGCTCTAACCAACCCCCTTCATCCTTTCCTCTTTCATAATCCCTGTGTTGTGATGACAGTCTACATCCCAGGTAAACAGAAAGCTTCAGTGTGCTTGCTTCTGTCCGTCGGACGCCACGTTTGTTAGGGCCGCCAGCGGAGGCGTGTTCGATATTTCCAGCGTCGATGGAGGCCTTTAGTTTCACGGCGGTGTGTGTGCAGCAAAGAAAAGGTGGAGCCGATTAAAAATAATGAGCCAAACGGCAACGAGGTCCGTCTGAGTTTGACTCCGTTAAGATGTCGTCTGAGCAGAGACACTCAGTGACTGTTAGATGCGTGATTTTAGTGTAATTTAAATAATTAACTTGAAGCCGGTTATTGATCAAACAGTCATCTGGGTCATGGTTAATCTGAACAACATCCTCAGGTGATTACTGGCTTGTTAATTTACCTTAGTGGCGTGTTGATGCCTTCAAATCCAACTCCTAAATTTACACCATTGGAAGACATCGACCGGGAAGTTGTCCCAACACCGCTCAGGGGCAACTGTTGCCGTCTAGAAGCAACCGAGGCTAATAGTTGGCAAGCTAACGAGCGGCTAACGAGGCTGTTGGGGATATCAGACAAAGAAACCTCTGTGCAACTGAATTAGCCCGGACGAATGACAACAAATTAAGTTTCCGTGATTCTGATGATGGGACATTACTCTTTATTTAATGTGATTACAGCACAGGTGGTGATTCTACAGAGGAACCTTTGCTGCCACCGTGAAACTAAAGGCTGTTCTGTGTTTGTGTGGATTAGCTGTGCTGGTTTGTAACTGCACCGTGGCGTTAATCTTGAGGAGTCTGCAGCTAATTAACAGCCGATCACCAGGATTAAACCTGCTCTAGTTTACTGATATCGTTTCAGTTTTGAATCTGAAACAACTGCATCAACACCGACTCGCTGACGGAAACGAGGCCGGATGAAAGAGCTGAAGAAAGTTGGAAGGTGTCTGTTTCAGTGTACGATGAATGGATTGAATGTCAAAAAAAATGCTCTTGGGCTGATTTCAGTCGCTGTTTGGCTTCAACGTCAGGTTCAGGGTTCAGAATAACACCTGAAAGACGTAGAGCAGCTTCAGATTCAACTATCGATCGTCTTTATGCAGCTGCCAGCATCTCAGACGCCTCCTAACGTCCAGACAAAAAGACCAAACACATAAATCTGACCTCATGTGACAACTTCCACACTGTGTTGGTGACATTGACCAAGAAGACTTTACAGACTAAAGGACAGGTAATCAGTAACGTTGTCCTGGACCTGACTAAATCAAAGACAGCACACTAGAACTGATACACCCATCAGCCATAACATTGGTTAGCTGGTTACCATGGCGTCTGGAAGTGGGTGGGACATATCAGGCAGCAGGTTGAACATTCCATCCTCAAAGTTGATGTTAGGAGCAGAAAAAATGGACAAGAAGTGAAAATATATGAGCAACAAACTCAAATGTTGCTCAGGTCCCGGTCAGAAGTTGCGTCAACATCTGTCCTGGACACCAGTAGGAACACACAATGAGTCCTGGGTCACCTACTCTACAGGGCTGATCTGTGGTTCATTAGAAATGATCACCTGAAAAGACAGAAGCAGCGTAAGTGACGTCTGCCTTTAAATAAATCTAAGCAAGACTTATCTGCTGAAAGTAGTTAATATTCGTACACTCTGTCTGATCCTGACTTTAAATAAAGTGGTTATCTGATGATGGGACGGCCCAGGACGGATGTTAATGCAAGGTCTGACCGTGACCTTTGATATGTTCCACCTACCTCAGCGTTGTTTTAGATCAGATCATTTTAAGCTACAGGTTTAAAGATATAACCAGCCGTCTGAGGCGGAGCTAGAACAGAGGAGTGAATGTTGTGTGTCTGACGATGCTAATGATGCTCAGCTAACGGGCCGTCAATATCTCTAAAGAAAAAACACCAAACCAAAACCAAAAAGCTGCTGTACGTGTGCTCCACGCTGCCTCGCTCACTAACCAGCCGCGACGTCCTGTGTTTGAATCCTGTGACTGTTTCTGTACCGTAGATGTGTTTTATTAGCAGTGATGATGTGTTCATTGTGTTAACTGTGATGGCTGACCTAACCTGTCTGTTCTCTTACATGAACCCTGGTATCTCAGCTCAGTGCTCTGTAGCTCTGTAGCTCTGTAGCTCTGTAGTCGTCCTGTCGTGTTGTCTGTGGTGATAGTCTGTCTGGCTGCCTCGGTGGTGGAGGTGGAGGGATGTGGTGTCTGGGTTTCATCACTCACTTCCTAGATCTCCCTTTTCTTCTTCTTCTTCTTCTTCTTCTTCCTCCTCCTTCTCTTGTTTCCTGGCTGTCTGGACCTCGCTACCCTCCTCCTCCTCCTCCTCGTCTTCTTCTTCTGGACTCTGTCTCTGTCTTTCTGGGACCAGGGACCATTCGCAAGGCTCAGAACCTTCTGAAACAGTACTCACAGCATGGGCTGGATGGGAAAAAGGGGGGCTCTAACCTCACTCCTTTGGAAGGTAAAGCACCTCGGTCTTGTCTTTCTGCCTTTTCTAACCATGTGTCACAGGAAGCCCCTCAGTCACAACAGCTTTTAGTCTCTGCAGACATTTATCAAATCAATTAACCCGAGAAAATAAAAGACCGACTGGATTTCTCTACAGATGACCCAAAATAATAAAGTAAATGTGTCTGTGAAGGTTTTTAATCATCCAGGTCTTTATTAGGAACATCTTTAAGTGAAACTCACACAACTAGAGTCTGCTAACGACCAGTTACTCACCTTTAGGTGTAGGTATCCTGTTTTTCTTGTCCTGTTTTGTCCTTCAAGGACAAAGGACACTCCTTTCAGGACAACAAGCCCAGATTTTAGCCAGAGAAGACAAATGGTTTGGAAGAGGAGTAAAGGAAGGCAACTATGTCAGATTAGAAAGTCCATATATGGACATCTGTCCTTCACACCTTGAGACTAGAGTCTCTGGAGATTATGGGAGACGGGATCAAAACATGTCCCTTTACAGACTCTAGTCATGTGAGTTTCCAGTTTAAACCACACTCAGCTTCAGCTTGTTTTTCTAATTGCAGCCATAAAGACTACAGACGTAGCCGCCCTCGTTTGAAATCTCAAAAGAATCCGTGTGGCATTTTTATAAAGATGAAAACCATCTGAAACATACTTTAACCAAAGCTGCAGTTCCTTTAATGTCCACTAGAGGCTGGCTACGAAAGTGAGATAATCCTCAAAAACTTTACAGAACAAATAAACATATTTAACACCTAGCTCCACTCATGCTCCACCATTTTTTTTAATTAGCTGGCAGATAGGTGGAGTCAGACAAAGATGGAGATGACCAGAGACGCCACACTGAGCTTCAAAAGCTTTCTTTAGCGCCCCCTGGTGTTTGGATGACTGCAACTACAGACTGTTGACCTGCAAAGATTCAGCTCTTACACTAGAAGTAGTAAAATATCTTCCAAACCGCTTTTAATGTTTGAAACAACGACTGCAGCGTGTTTACAACAAAAAACTTTACTTTTCTGCCTGAAATCGTGGTTTGGTTTTGATAACAAACTAAAACAGTTTATATTTTAGTATTTCCATTCGTAGAAGTATAAAATACGCTTCAAATGAAACCTTTAACCATGTTGCTGATGTATCAGGCCCAAAAATTCTGACTTTAAAAGGAGATAAAATGAAACAAGACGTGGTGAAAGTTACTCTGGGAAATGTAGGAAAGTCAAAGTTGACCATGAAGCAGAGTGAAGAGCAGCGATCAGTCAAAAGCTGTTGTGGCGTTTTTCTTAAATCTGGTTTCTGTCACATAGTTTTAACACATTGACTGATTCAGACATCAGTTGATGCACAACCCCCCTCCCCTCCCCCCCGGGCTCTTACCTGTCGTCAGTGGGTGTCCCCTTGCTTCTGTCCCCCTCCCTGCTGGTGCTTGGTGGTGGTCGGTTCAGCCGTTCCAGGTTCAGGTTTGTCCGGACGAGTCATAACCGCTGTGGTTTGACTTGTCCTGTCTCCCTGCTGCCGCCCCACCCACCAGGTCACGATCACGACCTGCGGGTCAAAGACGGCCTGACCGAGAAGCACGGGGCCGCCACAGGTGAGTGAGGGCAACACGTGGGGAAGAGAAGCGGGATTAAAGAAGTGTTTTTAATATCAAGTCAGACCTGACCAAGAACATCCAGCAGCCAGAACACATACTGTAGTCTGGAGATTAACTCCTCCACAGCAGCACACTCTTTTATCAGAGCTTTTGTTTCCCTGTTTTCCGTTCCATCTTCTGACCCCACCTTTCCTCGTGTACCTCCCAGGAAAGGACGACGTGCTGGACATCGAGATCGACTCCTACATCCACTGCATCAGCGCCTTCGTCAAGCTGGCTCAGAGCGAGTACGCCCTGCTGACGGAGATCATCCCTGAGCACCACCAGAAGAAGACCTTCGACTCCCTCATCCAGGTCAAAATCCTCGCAGTTCTGTCTCAGAAACCAGAAATAGCTTGTCTTGTGAAGGGTCCTGGGGGCACTGGAGACTATTCCAACTGTCATTGGGGGGCAGGTCACTGACCACATGATGGCGCTGCTTAGTTACAGACAGACAAACTGAGATCAGATCTCCAGTGCTGGCTGGGGACGCATGTGGAGACACATTTGCCGTTCGAACTCACTTGATCTTAAATCACCTGTAGCTTTGACAGTGAATCGTAACTTTCATCTTGTCCTTTGTCCACAGGAGGCGCTGGACAACCTGATGCTGGAGGGAGACAACATCGTGTCTGCAGCTCGCCGGGCCATAATGCGCCACGACTACTCGGCCGTCCTCACCATCTTCCCCATCCTCAGACACCTGAAGATGAACAAGTCTGAGTTTGACTCCACGCTGCAGGTCTGAACCAGACGGGTTATTGAAACACGCTGCTGTGACACAATGACAGATTTATTTATTTAATTATTTATTTAATTGTTCATTTGATGCTGTCTCCAGGGAACAGCGGCGAGCACCAAGAACAAGCTGCCCACGCTCATCACCTCCATGGAGACAATTGGAGCCAAAGCTCTGGAGGAGTTCGCCGACAGCATCAAGGCACGAGGCTCATGTCTCTGTCATCACTAATCAGTCAGTCATCAATCACTCAGTCACTACTCATCAGTTCATTCTCTCTCTCTCTGACCACAGAACGATCCAGATAAAGAATACAACATGCCCAAAGATGGAACGGTCCATGAACTGACCAGCAATGTAAGCTACCACTTGGATGGATGGATGGATGGATGGATGGATGGATGGATGATGGATGGATGGATGATGGGTGGATGATGGATGATGGATGGGTGGATGGATGATGGATGGATGGATGATAGATGGATGATGGATAGAACTGCAGTCAGCAAAAGGGGTACAAATAAAAGTATAGTTACATAGAATGTATAAAAGTATATATAATGTATATTAGTTATTAACTATGTCCTCCTGTATGAAGATAAACATTGACAGTCCTTTACCTCTGTTAACTCTAGAGGATTTATTCTGGATTTATTCTCTCTCTCTCTCTCCACTTCAAACTCAACATCTTTCCTCGAGGCTGTTTGCTCGTGTCTGTGGATCCAGGCGGTTTCCACGGGAACGGCTTCCAAGTACCTGGCGGTGTTCTTTCTGTTTTAATGAATAACCGATGCTCACCTTGACCTCTGCTGCTCTCCATCCGCAGGCCATCCTGTTCCTGCAGCAGCTGCTGGACTTCCACGAAACAGCCGGAGCCATGCTGGCCTCGCAAGGTACAGATGACACGACGCCAGGCGGTTAGCGTTCGTTAGCGTAGCCCTCCTGCTGCCCTGCTAGCGCTGCGACGGAGCTCTTATGCTAACATCAGCAGATATCTGTGATATAAAGGAAGCTGCTACGTACTCACAGCTGGAACTGAGAGTTTATCATGTCATTCATTAGGTTCTGTTTAGCTCTGTCAAAGTTAACATGATAAGACATTAACACAAATTAATTTTCCATAGTTTGGGAGATGAGGAAGTGGTCAACGTAGCAGTGATGCTGTGGAAAGCAAGCAGAATATGAAGTGTTGTTGTAGTAAATACGTCCTGTAACGTGGAAACTGTACAAAATCTAAAAAGATCAACAACAACTGAGTCCTCTGCGTTTTACTGAGCAGCTGAGAAGTTGATGAGAGGAATACAAACTAGAAACAGATCCCTTCTGGGTACATTTATATCTCTGACTCTGATTTATGGCACCATATCATCCAGAGCTTATTTGCGCTCCGTCTTCTCCTGCAGCACCAATTCAACATCTCATCAGGTTTCCTGGTTTCCTCTGACGTGTTTCTGTGCTTCCTCTCTATTAGCAGCTTCAAATAGCTTTTCTCTCCTCTCCGTGGGGAGCCTCGCCGACAGCATGTGTCCAGACCCGGTCATACTTTAGAGAGGTCTATAAATGAGTATTCCTGGCTCCCTTCTGCTCTCTGTTGCTTCTCCTCCTCTTCTCCCTCGCTGCCTGGCTGATGACTGTTTGCTTACTCTGCACTAACAAATCTCTTCTAACCTTTTTATGCACTTGTGCCTCTTTCTCTTTCTCTTCTGCCTTGCCTCGGCCCTTTTTAGTGCTGGGGGACACTTACAATATTCCTTTAGACCCCCGAGGTAAGCACACGCTCATGTGTAGGCCCCTGATGAGTCCAGCTCTGAGTGTTTTGTTTGTGACCATGATTTAAGCTGTTAACTGTGGCCCATTGATTCAGAGTGAAAGGAGATGAGTCAGCTGTGACGTGCATGTGTTTATTCAGCGGTAAAACCATAGTAGACTCTGCTGACACCTTCTGTGTTTCTTCCAGAGACGAGTTCGGCGAGCAGCTACACCTCTGACTTCAACAAACGCCTCCTCAGTACTTACATATGTAAGAGCAGCAGCCGTTCACACGCCTCTCTGTTTGTGTTTTTTTCCTATAAACGAACCAACGACCTTCTTCTTTCAGGTAAAGTTTTGGGGAACTTGCAGCTGAACCTGCTCAGTAAATCCAAAGTGTACGAGGACTCGGCTCTGAGCGCCATCTTCCTGCACAACAACTACAACTACATCCTGAAGTCGCTGGAGAAGTGAGACTGATGTTTTTTATTAGACCGTACAGCAACACAAACTGAAGAAGATATGACTGTGGTGGTGGTGGTGGTGGTGGTGGTGAAGAGATGGGACATGTTTTGGAACTAACTGTGCACAGTCAGTATTTGGGCTGTATTTAAACAAAAACATCTGGTTCACAACGATCTTAATTTGAACCATTTCCATCACAAGTTCTACAGTGACTGATGTTTTGATGTAAACACACATATCTGATCAGATCTTTTTTATTTAGCGTCCATGGAAAGTTCACTTCTGATCAAAGGTCAAAGAGGTTTTTATTTCAACCATATATAGCAGATGCAGCACATAGTGTGATGAGAGGACGTTCCTCCAGGACCATGGAGCTACATGAAGACGTAGGACTAAGTGCAATACAAAGGACCGAGTGTAAAGTGAGCATGCAAGCTGATGTAGACAGTGCAAAACAGTGCAAACGGTGCAGGAACGAATGACAGCGCCGACTAATAGAGTATGAGTTATGGTGGTTGTGAACATTTGACTGATTGGCAGCATGATGTGTGCAAACGATGCAACGATGATCAGGATGAAGACAGAAACATGTTAGAAACACTTCAGTTAGGTCAGTGGTTCCCAAACTTTTTCTGCTGGGACCCCCTTTGGTACATAAGAAATTTTTCTGAACTGAAGAAGCTACTGAAGAAGCTACTCTGATGAGCAGCGAAACGTCTTCTCAAACTCTACAAGTCCAGTTTCCCTTCTTAAACGCTTTTTGGACACTTTAACTTTAATATGTCCCATAAAACCCCTAAACCTGTGTTTGTCTTCAGGTCTGAGCTGATCCAGCTGGTCACGGTGACTCAGAAGAAAGCCGAGGCTTCATACAGGGAGCTCATAGAGCAGCAGATTGAGACGTACCAGCGCAGGTAAACACAAATCAATGAATAACACTTGTCTTTACGTCTTTAACGTCTGTGCTCGCTTTGACTCTGACTTGTTTGTTTCCCGCTGCAGCTGGTTTAAAGTCACTGAGCACCTGACGGACAGGAACATGCCCATCTTCCAGCCGGGCACCAAGGTCAGGATCTTCTAGTCCCGTCGTTCATCTCCTTCACTTTCACGCTAAAGTGTCAGGTTTAACACGGCCGTGCGATTTTTAACGCCGAAGAAAAGCCAAAGGACGTGTTTCCAATAGTAACCAAACAGAGATCATTTTAAAGCTTTTGCAAAACATAGAAGCATTTATTTTAATACCTGATTGAAGGGGAGAATTAAGTTATGCTACTCATCATAGAAGTGGGTGCCCAGCTTAGATGACCCTATAAGTTAAATACAGAATAATTAAAATGTATGAATGAAGTCTTGGGAAAAAGTTAAAAGGCTCTTCAGAGTAACAAAAATAAGGTTTTAACTGTTTTGGAAGAACGTGTAGCTCTACATCATGAAAACATGGTCACAGTGCAGAAGCACGGCGGTGGCAGCATCATGATTATACGCTGGTTTTCTGCCTCTGAGTCTGGACGAATTTATCAGTGTCTTCCATGATTATTCAGTGATCCTAAATATTAAATTAAATGAGAGCTAAACAAATCTAAAATTTACAGTAAACCCAGTAGAGATGAAGTGGACTGACGTTAAATCACACCAGGCGTCCTGAGAAACAGACACTAGTTTGATTAGTGATGCTAGACGAGCGTCGACCAGATTTTGCACCAACACTGTTGATGTTCAAAGAGTGTGTTTCATCAGCTTAAGCTCTGTTTTTGTCTTTATCAAATCTTCCTGCAGCTCAAAGATAAAGAGCGACAAGTGATTAAGGACAAATTTAAGGTGAGGCCTGTTATTTATTTTTTAAATTAATTATTAAATAGAAATTTCCACACAGTTTGATATTTTCTCTCTCTCTCTGCGTCTGTTTCAGGGCTTTAATGACGGCTTGGAGGAGCTGTGTAAGATCCAGAAGGGCTGGGCCATCCCGGACAAAGAGCGGCGAGACTTCATCCGACAGGCCCAGAGGAAGGTGGTGTCTGACGCCTACAGAGCCTTCCTGCAGAGGTGAGAGACGCTGGAAAAAAGGTTCAAAGGTAGATTGAAGCTTCATTGACGTGGCCTGAAAGTCACAAATAAGTGAACTCAGGACTTGACAAGCTCAATTCTGATGGTAGGACACAGGACGGTCATTCTGCAATTGGAACTTTATGATGCCAGTTGCATTCTGGGATATCTGACTGAACCAGTATCCAGATATTTGGACTGTACTCGGTCTGATAGCACTTTTAATTGGAACAGAACAGATTTATTCCAACCAGAAACCAGACGATGAAGAGTTTACAGCAGCCCTCTACATCTGATTTTTGAAAACTCCTTCTTGTTCTGATTGAGTTTATTTCTTTAAAACCATTGAAAGTACTGTCAATAAAACCATGTACATACTCGATAATTTAAAGTACGTTTGGGCCTCAAACTGGAATCAAAACCATGAGAGACGTTGAAGAAACTGTACGACAATAAAAAGATTACGTATGCTTGATGGGCAGCTCTGGTTTCTGGTTTTTAACGACCGGGTTTATCTTAGGGTTGTTATCCACTCAGTCCTGACATTCATCATCATAACAAATCAGTGTCAGTCTCACGTTTCTTCTTCTTCTTTCTCTAGATGCGCCAACATTTCCTTCACCAAGAACCCTGAGAAGTATCACAAGTATCGACCGGAGGAGGTGGAGGAGATGATTGAGAAGCTGTTCGACACGTCCGCCTGAGCCTCGACGAAGCCCGAGCTCCTGCGTCTGCATCTCCTCAACCTGACAACTGGTGATCTGTACAGAGACGTTAACATGTCCTATTTATGTAGTTTCAGACGAGTCGAGGGACGTCTGAATCTGTTTTTTGAGTGGACAATAGAGACGCTAACCGGCAGAGCTGATCATCTGTAGTTTATGTTTTAAATCTCGTCGCCACATGAACGTTTTTGGTTTGAATGAATGAGTGAACAGACGTCAGGGGGCTTCAGCATCATCCTAATGAGCACTGAAGAGTTTTCTGTAAGAGAAACACTCAAACGCTGCTCAGAGAGGTTCCATCTTCACATGTGTGATCTGTGTTTACGAGGAGCTACTTCACCAGAGAGGGTGAGATTACAGACACGTCCAGATTGTGTTTACAACGACACAACGAATCAGTTTGATGTTAAACTCCCAGCTCGTGCTGCTTTATTCTGATCAGTGATTTTTATATTGAAATCTTTCTGCAGCACAGTTTTATTTCATGTCGTTTAATAATAACATTAAATCTAATGTAAATATAAAAGATTATTGGTTTAAACGACTGAAGAAGACACTTTAATCAGTAGACTGTGTTCAGGTCTGAATGAATGCATGAAAATACTGGACATTAAATGCACATTTGTTTCAGGAATGATCAGAGTCTTTAAATTCTTTTAATTTATACATTAACGATGTATTTAGATTTTTCACTTTGGTTTTATTTAGCTTCAAAGATCAGAAACACACAACTACACAGATAAGAAACACACAACTACACAGATCAGAAACACACAAATCAGAAACACAACTACACAGATCAGAAACACACATCTACACAGATAAACTAAATCAGAAACACACAAATCAGAAACACACAGATCAGAAACACACAACTACACAGATAAGAAACTAAATCAGAAACACACAAATCAGAAACACAACTACACAGATCAGAAACACACAGATCAGAAACACACAACTACACAGATCAGAAACACACAGATCAGAAACACATAACTACACAGATAAGAAACACACAAATCAGAAACACACAACTACACAGATAAGAAACTAAATCAGAAACACAACTTCACAGATCAGAAACAACAGATTAGAAACCCGCAATGCAAAAAACCCCCCAAAAAATCAGAAACACGCAACTACACAACCAGTTGCTGAAACAAGTGTTTGAAAGTGTGAACCAAGCTGGAATCCATGTGGACAGCAACATTGGAGACATCTTGGTCAACTTCTTCTGCTCTAGAGCAGGGTTTGGGGAATGGGTTTGGGGAAAAATCTTCTTCTGGTCTATTTCCAGCAGATTTGATGTTCCACAGCAGCAGAACCACTTTGTCAATCAGATTGAAGAACAGGAGAATTGAGAGAGGTGTCATCTGATTGAAAGATCTCACGGAAACCAAACTGCTGCAGCTCGATGCTTTTATTATTTTAACAGCTACACACCATTCAGTCACATACAGTCAACTCTTCACAGACTTTTTACAGCAGAAGCTAGAACATGCTTTGGGGTCGGTACAAGATGCTAACTTAGTCACACAGCAGATCGACTTATATTCAGATATGAGGAAGTGTCTGGTTACATAACCATCTGATGATTTCTGCTTTTCAGTCCAAACCACCCACAAGAGATATTCACCACCGACTGTTCTCATGTAAAATCTCTTCAACTCTAATTATACTTTGTTTGATGAACTGAATCCTGCAGGAGAAGCTCTTTATCTTCATTAAAAGTATAATATGTATTTATGTTGTTTGTCTAGTTTACAGCCCGCTGAGATCTTGCACACCACACATATAATCTAATGAGTACACTGAATACGAATGTGGTGACGTCCCTTCATTCAAAGACTTGTCGTCTTTCAGCGTGACCTTCACTGTTTGTATGACTTCCAGGAACAGCTCTTCAGAATCCGTCCAACCATGAAGCACAGTATCAGCTGAATCGCGTTTCACTTTCTGAGTAGTGCAGCGTCCACATGTCGACCACATGTGCACAAAAACAGAACTGAATTACAAACAAATCAAAGTATTTAAACCTAAAAACGAACCCAAAGAAGTCTGCAGCCATGCTAGCAGCTCTGAGAGGCTCTGAAAGCTACGAGCTAAATGCTAATCTGTGTGTTTTCATTGGGAGTGCAAATGAAGTTGTGTTTAAACGTCTTAGTTTAGCATTTTAGCATGCTAATAGTAGATAAATAGCACCAGATACACCAATTTACCACTAATACAACAATTAATTTCTAAGAACAAAAAAGTCATCCTCAGAGGAGAGATCACCAACGAACAATCGGTTGTTGTTGTTTTTATTTATTCCCCTTAGGATCATGAATTCTGTGAAGTTTGACAACCTGGAGTCGGCAGCAACTTAACAACCATCTGTGAGGATCATTTTGTTTTTTGTTGCTTGTTGCCTGGATTGTTTAAATTCATCGTGAGGCCAGGGTGATGTATTAGAAGATGAATAACAGCAGCATCTTCATTAAATGTCAAGGTTCTTTTGCCTCCCAATCCGATCTGAGTCCTGATCTGATCCTAAATATCCTAGAGTTGGTCTCCTGTAGCTTCCTAAAGTCTTTCCTTGCCTTCCTTGTCTTCTCCTAGAGTCGACAATAAATCTTTGTGTCTGTGTTAATGTAGTGTGGAGAGGGTAGCTGGTACCTTGTGTTCTCTACTCCAGAAATGTTCTGGTCATCCAACGCTGCCATAAACTCCCTAACCCTCTCTGGAAGATTTTTCTCCTTGATGCTGTCTCCAGGAAACTTTTCTCTTCTTTTAAACGTTCAGTGTTTGTTGTTTGTTGGACCCCACCTCTCGCCTCAATGGCAGCTGGGATAGGCTCCAGCCTCCCTACGACCCTCCAGAGGACAAGCTGTTACAGAAAGTGAATGAATGAATTAATCAGTTTTGACGCCAACCACCATTAAAACAGAAGATGTATTGACGCTGCAGGGACAGAAGATCAGGCTTGGATGAAGACCTATCTTGATCTGATCCTTTTAAAAATGCCTTGATCTGCCCTGACACCGATGTGGACGTCCCTACTGACAGACGTCATGTTTAGCCGGCTCTCGTCTCTAGTTGGACATCTCCTCGCTGTAGACTGTGTTCACCGCCTGAATGACGTGCACCTTGTTGACTTCCGTCCTCTTCACCGGGCAGCCGAACACCTTCCCGAAGCCTTTGCGGAAGTGCTTGGAGATGAGCGCGTAGACGATGGGGTTGAGGCAGGAGTTGGTGTAGGCCACCAGGTGGGAGAGGATGCGGAGGATGTAGGTGGTGTGGTTGAGGGGGAAGTGTCCGAACCACATGCAGAGGACGACGAGGTGATGGGGAAGCCAGCACAGGCAGAAGAGAACGGCGACGACGATGATCATCTTGGTGACCTTCCGCTTTGCTCGCCTGGACTCGGACATCACCGGATCCACGCTGTTCCACAGGTATCGGACGGTGCGAGCGTAGGTGAGGCTGAGCACCAGCACGGGGACGAGGTAACCGAAGACAAAGGTGCACACGTCCATTATGATGCGAGGCTTGGACTCCCAAGCGGGAATGCACACCACGCTGCCGGCCAACTCCATCTGAGTGAAGTAGCTGAGATAGGGAGCGGAGAAAACCAACGCCAAGGCCCAAACCAGGCAGATGGAGGTCAGGGCGTTCTTTGGGGTCCTCATCGCTCTGGAGCGTAGAGGGTAGCAGATGGCAAAATACCTGCAAGAGGAGGGGTATAGACATGATCTAGGGCAGGGGAGTCAAACATATGTCCTGTGGGCCAAAACCGGTCTACCAGAGGGTCCAGTCTGGCAACACAGGATGAAGACATTAACTGCAATTTTTCTAGAGTAGCCCAGATCTAAACAACAGAGAGAAATGCTCCAAAATTGAACATACGCCAATTTGCCATAACATTATGACCACCTTCCTAATATCGTGTAGGTCTCCTTTGTGGTGACTTATCAGAGAATGGACATGGACCTTCTGAGGGTGTCCTGTGGTGTCTGGCAGCAGAATGTTGTTAGTGGGGGGGCCTTTGAGGGGAGGGGCCTGGGGTGCCTGGTCTGGTCTAGGTGGGTGCTACATGTCTAAGTAACATCCACACCAATGAATGCCAGGTCCAGAAGTTTCCCAGCAGAACATTGGACTGTCACAAGATGGTTTAAATGTTATTCACTTCTTCTCTCAGTGGTCATAATGTTGTGGCTGATTGGTGTATAAGTGTCTGCACCAGTTTACATTCACTAACTGAGCATTTTATCAAGAACACCTCTAATTCAACTTAATACTTTGATGATTATTGACACAAACGCTGGAACTTTATGTTTTATTTCAGAACTGTTATGGTAGCATGCATTCACTAGTGTACCTAATAAAGTGGCCAGTGAGTGCCTGTCTATATTTAGAAAGCAGCAGCGCACCTGTCCAGGGAGACGGCCATCAGGGTGAAGATGCTGGCGTACATGGTGAGGAAGATGATGAAGTGCACCAGCTTACAGAGCAGCGGGCCGAACATCCACTCATCCAGGGTGTAGATGGTGGCCTGGAAGGGCACGCAGAACACGATGAAGCTCAGGTCGGCCAGCCCCAGGTTCAGGATGAACATGTTGGTGGTCTTGGAGCTCGTCTGCCCGTTGCGGCACAGAACCGCGAGGACCAGGGAGTTCCCCACGGTGCCGAGGAGGAAAATGAGCAAAAAGCCCAAAGAGATGACCACCGACTCCGCTCTCCAAGAAGAGAAGGGAAAAGATGAGGAGGAGTTGACTGAAGACAGACTCATATTCATGTTATGTCCATTCATAATGTCTCTTCAGCAGGTTTGTGTCCAGCAGCAGCAGGAGGAGGAAACTATAGCAGCTCCTGGAGACGCGCGCCTCGTTTACGCGCAGCGGCTCCATCCAGACGCAGCGCAGCGGGAGTCAGATCCGGAGAAAACATGACACATCATCCCATCACACCACGTCTGCCAGACCGTGACAGCCTTCAATTAAACTCCAAGTGGAATTATTTCTCCTCGGGTTAACTGATAAATCTACAAACCTCTGCAAAGTTCAGTCTTTAAAGCTTTCACTGTGATTAAATGTTCACAAAACCCGAGATAATAGAGAAAAAAGTAAGAAATCTTTATATTTACTGTAAATTAATACCCGACTGTGTTTATTTTAGTGAGTTTTGTGATTTCTGCAGCAGAGAAAAGGATGAACCACCTGTTGCAGTGTTGCAGTTTAATGGGTGCAGTCTGCCCCCCTGTGGTCAGACTGAAACACTGCACTCCTTTAACACCATCCACATCATCAGTCCTTCAATACATCTTCTGATGCACCTGAACACATAATCAGTGATGTAACCTGGGGTCATTGGGTGTTTTGGGTCTTTCAACTATCAGACAATCTCTCAGTCACGGCTTGTGTTCTGGTAGCGCTCATGGTTCTCCTCTCCAGATCCAGAGCTATCTTCGGTAGTGCTCTTGATGGCTCTGCTCCTTCTAAGGGCTTTGTGGAGTGAGTGCCCCCCAAACCCTCTGCAGCCAACCTTGATGGGCATACATCCAAACCAGATACAAGATGTTCGTACTTGGTCCTCTTTCTTTCAAGAGCTTCTCCCAAGGCACTGTCAGCTCCATGATGGTAATGTTCTTGGTGCTCTCCGAGACCAGGAGGATGTCTGGCCTCAGCGTGGTACTGACAGTGTGCCGAGGGAAATCTCAGCTGCTTCTCCAGATCAACCTTAAAAAAAACAAAAGCCCGTCCAACTCCCCCTGGTGTCTGGTCAACATTTCTGCATAAAAATGACTCAAAACATCAGCAGATTTTCACACAAGTCCTAAAAGTAGACAACAAATGAAACAGAAATGTCAGTGCCTCCTTGTGTCCAGTATCTGCTGTGACCTCCTTGTAACTAAATGTTTCTGGTAACTGCTGATCAGTGGTCTACAGCAGCTTGGAGGAATTTTAGCCCATTCCTCAGAACAGAACCACTTCAGTTCTGAGATGTTGGTGGGTTTCCTCACATCAACTGCTTGCTTCAGGTCCTTCCACAACATTTCTATTGGATTAAGGTCAGGACTTTGACTTGGCCGTTCCTAAACATTCATCTTGTTCTTCTTTAACCGTTCTTCTGTAGAACCACTTGTGTTCTTGGTTCTCGTTGTCTTGCTGCATGACCCAGTTTCTCCGGCTATGTTTGCTGCTGTAATAGACCGGCCTTTTTGAATTGACTGGGAGTTAGACGGAGTAAGATGGCGGCGACCAGATGCACCACACTGAGCTTCACAACTCAGCCATCTTTGGACACAGCCAGTGTGTTTGACTTCTTCTTCTGCAGTGGTTTAATGGCTCCACCTTCTGTTTAACTCAGGGAACTGACCTTCAACCTTCATGCAGCTTTGCAGACTTTTCTTCTTTCCTGTCTTTCCTGTTAGACACTTGAGGCTTAAAGTTATGAATAATTAAGGGCGTGGCTTCTTTGAGTGACAGGTGGATGACCTTTTTTGAATTAGCTGGGAGTTAAGTGGAGTTAAACAAGATGGCAGCGGCTGGAGACGCCACACTGAGGTGTCTCATCCATCTCTAATCAATGACTTGCTGATACATTTCTAACCCCTACACACTGTACAGTTTGTTCCATTCCAGCTGTTTACCAGCAGATGGCGGCAGCAGCTCAGTGACCAACATCTGGACTTTATTCAGTTTTTTCAGCCTGTTACTCACAGACAGACTTCATGAATGAATGGATGCTGCCTCATAAAAGCTCCAGCTGGTGCTCCGTGTTTACTCCATCACTATCTCAGCATCCAGCAGCAGCAGCGTGGCCTTTTAAACCTCCGCGATGCATGAAGTCGTTTTGGTTTCTCTTTTCTCTCCCGTGAGTCCGTCCTGCCTGGCAGTGATAAAACTCACAACTGAGACGCCGCGCTCTCCTGAGAGCGTTTAGTCAAAGCCAGTGAGGCGTAAGAAATGATACCAGATTAAAGGCGGGGGCCGGCTCCCAGCTGTGGGAGCATCGCGTGCCTCAGACATAATTCATCACTGGGTATTTTCAGGCTTTGGGAAACACAGAGAGTTGGTGTGAGGGTCAGATGGAGACCGACCCGAGTCATGTTAGAGATTTAGTCTGAAGAGGAAACATCGGTGTGAGCTGAGGAATGTCAACCGTTGCTGGCTGGCGACCAGACACCAGAGACGGAGGACGGAGGACACACATGGGAATATTTGAACTTTAATCAGAACAAATCGTTAGAGAGCGGAGCAGCAGGTGGAGGCAATGAGCTCTGACCAGGAAACATCAACATGGACGGAGTGAACGTGCAGATAATGCTGGATGAATAAAGGATTATCTCATCTTACATTCAGCTTTTATTTCGTTAAGTCGTAAATTTTGCTGCGTGACCTTTGACTTCATCAGATGATGCTTCAACCAGCAAATGATTATTTAAAACAAATATATAAAAGATAACAGTCGCTGCTGTTGAAAGGGGAAAGATGTTTTCAAAAGACACTTAACTTTAAATAAACTACATGATCTTATACACCGATCAGCCACAACATTATGACCACTGACAGGATTCAGTGTTCTGCTGGGAACCTTCTGGACCTGGCATTCATTGGTGTGGATGTTACTTAGACATGTAGCACCCACCTAGACCAGACCAGGCACCCCCACCCCATAGCAATGACACTCCTTGATGGCAGCAGCCATCCCCAGCAGGATGCAGCCTGACACAGACACACACACAAAAACACTTTAGGAACAACTAAAAAAAACCATCAAGAACAGCACAAGGTGTTGACCTGGCCTCCAAATTCACTAGATCCCAAAACTGATCAAGAATCTGTGGAATGATCCTCAGAAGGCCCATGTCCATTCTCTGATGAGTCACCACATGGGAGACCTACACAATATTAGGAAGGTGGTCATAATGTTATGGCTGATTAATGGAGTACTTATATTTTTAAATATGTTGCACATGAGTTAGTTGCCGTTACAGTTGCTGAGAGCTGGTGAAGAAGACGCTGTCTGCAGAATCCAAAGTTTAATCAAGCTTCGGTCCAACAGACGCAGCGTTGCCTGAAACAGGACGGCTGCAGGGGACGTGGGGGCCGCGAAGACAGGAGGACCGATTGATTCGGGACGTGCCACTCACACATCACGATCCTCTCATTTGCAACGATCGAGAAGCTGTGACCTCAAAACATCTGCTCGTTCCAACAACTCATCCGCTCCAACGACTAAAAAAAACCCTCACGACCAAACCCCACAGTGGCTGATAGACCTCCTGCTAACACACACACACCCACACACACACACACACACACACCCACACACACACACCCACACACACATACATGTCAATAGTCCCACACTTTATAAATAGCGTGCGCTTTTAATATGCTCATGTGTCCAGTGGATAACGTCAGCGCTTTGGGAGAGAGGCTCAGGGAGTGTTTCATTATAAACCTGTACCATTAAAAGCTGCTGGCTGGGTCTGGGTTTTGGCTCTCACGTCCCCCTCTCAAAGTTTTTTACGAGGCCAGTTATGATCCTAAATCGATGCAGGAAACTGAGATGCAGGAGTTGGGCGAGGTAAGCGGGGGCCGTGACCTCGGGAATAAAAGGTAGTGCTGGTGATTGTGCGGCTGTTTGCACCGTCGCGTGTTATGTTCTCTGAGGGTCGAGGCTGCAGTTAGCAGTAGAAAACAAATAGAGAAAATGTTACCTAAGTCAAAGTTTGCTCTTATTTGAGATGTAAAACTGGCCTCTAGGATGTAAAATTATACAAATAGAACAGAAACATAATAGAACAGAAAACATTTTAATGTCCAAGGAGGAAGAGTTGGTGCATCGATGAACAAAACGCAACAAAGATGAATGGAAACAGACAAAAGTTTACATAAAATAAAAAGAAGTTTAATTCATGCCGCCAACCAGTCAGAGTAATGACGTATGTAATAATCTGTTAACTCACCTTTAAAGTTAATTTGGTTTGAACATCTCCCTTCTCCAATCAGAGACATTTCGTTGTAAACTAATTCTACTCAGATGACGTTGCAGGACGTGTCCATCACCACATTAAGCCCCGCCCCCTAACAATCTTTGCAGGAGCTGAACTATTTCCCAACGGAGAGACTCCAGATCACTAAACAATCAGTAGTGAGTTTGAAGTTGGTCCAGATCCAGGCTGGTGCTGATGAACAGACTCTAACTTTCCTCACATTTATTACATGAAAGTAAAACCTACAGGGTAAGTACGTAAACGGGAAAAAGAAACACACATGAAACCTCAAACTGAATAAAAGTAAAAAAAAAAAACAAAGAAAGATGTTCTCGATCATATTGTATCATGTTTTTGATTTCCAGTTGTTTATTTCTGTTGTAATGTTGGCAGCCATTTTTGATTTAGCCTCAAGACTCATTTAAATACAGCAGGACGTGGACGCCGTAACCTACGTACGTAGCCAACATTTACATTTGTTTACTCGTCAGTCTGGTTCCTCCTGTAACGACTCCACCCAAACACTAGGCGGCGCTGTGTCGTCTTTGCCATTCAGGTTAATTTTTGTTTCTACTTCCTGCTTCACTTTCAACCATGACGACTGAAACTTTAGCTGAAATTTCATCCAACGCGAGTCGTACAAATGTTTGTGTCTTTGAACCTCCTCAGTTAACCTTTCCTCCATGTGTTCCATCTTTATTGATCCAAAACAATCAATTAGAAAATTGCAGAGATGGAGAAGCAGCTGGAAATACTAAACAGGAAACATGCTACTATCAAGTTGACCAATCACAGCTCTTGCCGTCTGCGTCGCCGCAACATCTAGTTAGATTTGTGGGGAGGCTACGACGCTGGGTCTTCACACGAAAATGTTTATTAGTCACATTTCAGCAATTTTTATCTTTCATAGGTTTCAGTCAACGAAGAGTCAACTTTTAACAATAACTGAATTATTTAGTCAAACTGCAACTAGCAACATAAATTCTGGCAGCTATTTAACACGTCGTCTTTGGACAAAATAGAAAATTCTACTGTCTGCTGTTTAAATATGTGTCAGTGAAAAGTCAAAAAGCAAAAACTTCACGTTGAGCAATACAGCAACTTTTAAAGTACTTAGATGAGACTAATTTAACTTCATAGTTAGCTTGCTGACCGTGATGGAGGCTGCAGAGATATCAGGGTGATGATTCTTCAGCCTAGTTTATAGACTTGTGGCAACTTGCTACTTTTGGTCGGCAACCGTCAACTGAGATCAGTTTCATCCAGTCACAGACAGGGACCAACATTGAAATCACATCTTATCGCATCAAATAACAGTCTAGTCTTGTCTCAATAACATTTCCTCATAGTTTCTATCATCAGATGTTAGTTTTAGCTCGTCAAAATCATCTTCGTTAACAGAATTAACACTGGTTTTTAAACGTACGTGGATGTACCCAGTGTGGATGCTTTAAAGCTGAAATCTATGATGTTGCAGCTGAAAAGCGTATAATCCCGGTGAGGTGACGTAATGCTGGTCGGGGGTTCACGGCCGAGGTCAGAGGTCGCTGGGGTTAAAGCATGCAGGTGCTTCAGAGAGCTGTGAGAGGAAGTGAAGAGGGGAAAAGCACAGAGGGCTGTGAGAGAAAACCACAATCACGCAAGCCGAGTGTGGTTTCCAGCTTCTCGCCAAGACCTCTCACTCTCTGCATCCCAGACTTTCTCTCTGAGCTATCCAATCCCCCTGTCATCTGCCTCCCCCCTCTCCTCCCCCCCAACTCCCACTCTCGACCGCACACAAATGGTTTGAATAAGAGGTCTGCATGACTGGGCTGCGGCTACAGACGAAATCCTGCAGAGTGATAGTTTACTTAGCCTAAATACCCCCGATTAGACAAATTGAAACATTGTTGTTATGCGGTGGAAACTCAAAGACCCGTTGGCCGAGCGCGTTCAACCCGGTACCGGAAAAAAAAAATAAAAAATGTCCGCGGACTTTCATCATGCGAAAGCCGCAAGATCTGGTGGAAAAAAAAAACAAAAACAGCTGCGACAAAATCAACTAAAAATCCACCAAAACAAAAAAAAAACTGTTAAACAGAAAATGAACGCTGTCAAATAGAGATGATTCACAAAGGAGGCAGGCACACGCGACTCAGGCTTCTGTGACTACTGAAAAACATGTCCGACCACAAACTGACTTACGGTCCCGCCTCGCAACGTCACATTTTCCTCTCATTTCGAACGACGCAAACAAGCGAGCCGATCACAAACAACCCCTTCTTCTAGGAGAGATCAATCGGAAGGCCGCGGCTAAATGAAGGCGAAGCTCAAACACGATGTCAAGTGACTGAAACTTCCGAGTCCCACGGTGTTTAAAGTCAGCCAACTGTCATCCCATTAAAAGCTGTAATTTGTAAGGCCACGGAGACTCTTTTTCTTCTTCTTCTACTTAGATATTACAGAAGCGCACACACACACACACACACACACACACATGCACGTCACACGCACACGGTTTGGTAATAATACACCAAAATGATTCTACCAGACTGCAGCTCAACAGCAGTGGAGACTCATAAAAAAGGAGCGGTAGCTGCTTCGCCCGCCAGCGGACTCCGTCTGGCCGGGCAGTCTGGTGTCAGCGCTCAGCAGCTGGACTCAGCGCCCGGAAAATACAGCCGCTCTGCAACCGGAGGAATCTGCATTAGCAACACGGCAATTTCACATCTGTCCAGCAATGAAACTGAGACTCCAGGCAATTAAACCATCAACCCGTCAAGAAACGCCCAGAAATGTTGATAATTGACTAAGTGCTGCTAGGCATTAGCATAAACCTGAATAATTTAAATATCTACAAGATAAAATGTTATAGAATCTCATAAATACATTCATATTCCCCAGATGATATATACTGTCTACCAGCAATGAAACTGAGACTCCAGTCAATTAAACCATCATACCAATTTGTGGCTTAACGTCCCCTCTAGTGACTCTAGGAGGTTAAAGTTTTCACTTATACATTAAATAATTTAAATATCTTCAAGATAAAATGTTATAGAATTTCATAAAAACATTCATATTCCCCAGATGATATATCCTACCAGTAATGAAACTGAGACTCCAGTCAAGTAAATTAAGTTTTCATTTATATCTTGAATAATTTGAACAGCTACAAGATAAATTGTTATAGAAGTTGATAAAAAAAAAAAAAACATATATATCTCCTGATGATATATTCTAATGCTTTTGTTTGACATTCATTTTCCTCAGAGGATGAACCACACTAATTTCTGGCTTGACTTTTCTTCTAGTGACTCTAGCAGGTTAAAGCTTTCAATTGGAATTTGATAAAAACATTCATACTCCCCAGATGATATATCTTCTCTACCAGCAATGAAACCCCATCAGTCTGTCAAGAAACGTACAGAAATGTTGATAATTGACTAAATGCTTCTACACATTAACATAAACCTTAGTGGGAGTTTTAGATTATTTGCATTCATGATCCTCAGAGGATGAATCATGCAACAAATTAAGATCTGATATGATTGGAAACTAAACATTTGTGGGGTTTTGTTTGTCGAACAAATAGATCATAAATTAACATTTATGATCCTCAGAGGATAAACCATGACAATTTCTGGCTTGTATTTTCTTCTAGTGACTCTGACAGATTAAAGGTTTATATCTTGACCAATTTAAGCATCTACAACATAACTTGTTATGGAATGTCATAAAAACATTCATATTCCACAGATGATGTATCCTGGTGATCAGCAGTGGAACCCTACTCTGGTCAATTAAATGATCAACCCATCATGAAACACCTACAAATGTAAAAACTGATCAACTGATTGCAATAAATGATTTTTTAGATATTCATACTCCCCAGAGGATCAGTCCTGTGAACTCTGATTATCCCCTGACTTCTCTTATTTTGTCCCAGAAGGTCAAAGGTTGAAATAGCTCAACAACTACTAAATTACTTGCCATTCAACATTTGCAAGAATGTTCATGGTCCAAAGATGATATGCCAGTGACTCTATTGAAATGACATAACCCCGCTTGCATCCTCTCACCTCGTCAACCTTGAAGTTGACATTTGTGGTTGAAACAGCTGATCAATGGATGATATAAAAGGCTTTGTTTAAATGTTGTGTTGTCCTCTTCTAGAAGATGCATTGCCTTGAAATTTTGCATTCATGGTCCTGTGATGATTATCACACTGACTTTGGTGACGTTTGCATGGCTTGTGATAAATTGCTATGAAAATTGCTGCGCACATTGATGTTGCCTTCAGGCTGAATTATATCTTTCATTTCTGGGTGAATACATGCAGATTTGTGTTTTTACCTTAGAGCTAATTAGCTACTGTTGCTGCCGGAGTGAACATTAAAGCCTGCTTAACATCAACATGTAAGCATCGTTAGCATATTAGCCGTGCGCAGAGCTGCTAGCACGGTGCCCCACATGTTGCTTCATGTATTTCCTCCTCATGTTCTCTGTGAGTGTGAATGTCCAAAAACGAGCTCACGGTGACATAGCGTGAGGAATGCTGCTTGTATCAACATAGCTGAGGGCCCCTCTTGATTCTGCACACCGCTACTCAGCACAAGTTTCCCCTGCAGAACCAAGAAAAAACACACACATCCGCCCACATTATGTCACTTCACTCTTCACCCCCCCCCTCACCCCCCCTCCCACCACAGCCGCAGACCTGTGGGTGATATTCGGGCAGTGTGGAATTACGCTGCCCTCGATTTTGGCGCAATTACAGCGTGAGGAAGGTCTCCTCGGAGGTAAGTCTGCTGTGTGTGTGGCAAACGGGCTATTTGAGGAAGCAGAAATGTCGGCGGAGGGAGGGTAATGAACTGAAAGAGCCGTGTCGTGCGAGTGAGCCTTTCCAGGTCCCGATGACAAGAGCGCAGGTGTGCCCTCGCATCGCCAGCGCTAACAGGAACGCGATGGCGGCGGTGGGTGGGTGGCGTCATCAGGTGGAGATGGAGGCTGGAGGACACTTGGCAGCCGAGCCCGATGCAAGAAATGTGAGCGGACCGAAGCCTTCGGGGTGAGAGATCCCGAGTTCAAAGGACAGATTTTGGAAAATTGAGGCTTAATGACCTCGACTGGGGAGAAAACGGCCTCTTGTCCACAGCGTGTGCAGCTGCAGCCGACGAGATGGACCTCTCAGGACAACTTTACGACACGATGCAGGAAAGAGAGCAGAGCTGTGGTTTAGGAAATCTATACACAGAAATACGAGCTTTTAAAAATAGTTGTAGTTTGTAGTTTTTAAAGAAACATTGACCAGTAGCTCAGACACATTCCTGCTGGTCTTGAACATCAGTGTTTGGTTTTCATTCCTTCGTTCTCAAAATGTTTTCTATGCAAAACAAGTTATTAAATATTTCTTAACATAAGTTTCGTCCATAGCGCTAATTAAATGAGGATTTATCGTACCATGCATTCTGGAAACTGCTCCATAGTGCAGCATGAAATTCAAACGAGAGTCTTCAAGAACGATCTTCAGCAACAAGAACAAGAAGGAGTTCTGATCTAAGGATCTCAGGTTCTCTGAACCAGGTCCCATGATCTGATCACATGTGGCCATTAAATTAAAACACACCAATGATGCACTGAGATCCAATCGACTCAGACCAGTGGTTTGATTTCTACACTACTCGGAAGCTAATTGATAAATAAAACATATTAATTGTAAATTTTCATCGCTGTTTTACTTTTAGAGCATTAAACATTTGCACAGTTCTGTTTCTTTGCAGCACAATATAGTACAAATTAGTTGCTGTCCACTTGTGATCAGATCGTCCAGCTCTGAATATTGACACTAAAGAAAACCTAAAAATGTGGCGTTTCTCAGGCAACTTCTGAATGGTCTTGAGAACCAAATATCACAATGTTTTGATCGTTTCCTGCACGTTGACTGAAGCTAATTGCTAAAATAAAAAGTATTAATCATATTTATTTCATCTCTGTTTAACTTTAGGAGCCTTACACATTTACACAGTTCTGTTTGCAGCATCTTTGCAGCAACTTATAGTACAAACAAGTTGCTGTCCACTTGTGATCAGATCAACCAGCTCTGTCCAGGGCCACTGACACTAAAGAAAACCTAAAAATGTGGCATTTCTCAGGCAACTTCTGAATGGTCTTGAGAACTAAATGTCACGACGTTTTGAACGTTTAGCTAATTACTAAATAAAAAGCATTAATCATATTTATTTCATCTCCATGTAACTTTTGGAGCATTAAACATTTGCACAGTTCTGTTTGCAGCGTCTTTGCAGCAACTTATAGTACAAATTAGTTGCAGTCCACTTGTGATCAGATCGATCAACTCTGAACATTAATACTAAAGAAAACTTAGGCAACTTCTGAATGGTCTTAAAAACCAAAAATCCAGTTGTGTCATTTCCTGCACTTCGACTGAAACTAAATGACAAATAAAAAGTATTCAACATGTTTTTTCTTATGCCCATTTCACTTCCAGAGCCTTAAACATTTGCACAGTTCTGCAGATGAGTTCCTCACAGCGACGTACTAAAAGTGGAAATAAAAAAGGTAAACACTGAACCACAGACTGCTCTCTTGTGTCTGTGCAGACCTCTGTGTTATTATTTTGCAGTCACATTGACACAAGCCTCTATCATGGTAACAAAGCCCTTCCTGTGGGTGATCAGGATCAGGTTCTGAGAAAGTTCAGTGCAGCTACACAGAGGACAGCCAGAACTGAAGGAGCAGCGGTAGAGCTCCTTGGAGGGGATTTCGTGCGGACTCTGCACCGTCCCTTTAAAGCGCCGAAACCACAGGACCTGCCCCGAGAACCGGCTCCGTTTTCTCTTGACGTCAGAGCGGCATGCACTGAACCTCATATCGCCGGGCGGATCGATCAGTCTCTCTTCGTCTCATTATCGCCGGCCTCACGTCCAAGAGTTTATGATCCACCCGAGCCTGATGATGTGCTATCAAGTGTTTGCTTGTATGCATTTATTATTGTGTCCATATGGCTCCGGATCCAGGGATCGGACTGACCCGAGTCAAACATTTCCTCCTGCCCGGACCATAAAAAACACTCCCAGCCTATGAATACCTTTTGGTTGAGAAGTGACAGGGAACATTATGTTTTAACAGAGCTCACACACACACACACACACACACACACACACACACTGGAGTTATGTGGACCTCCTCCCTCTGACTCTACAGCACAGTTTATGTTTTATCCTGATAAACTAGAACAACAAAGGAATGTATTGTGTGGTTTGCCAGTAAATTATTTATTTTCTTGTTCTGCATCCTGAGTGTTAATAGATGCATACGCTGCATGCTAGTCAGCAGCATGGCATCACACCACTGCTCACTTCCTGTTGCTACCCAAGAGGCCGGCCTGCTTCTCTGTGTGCACAGCTTCCTCTTTACCACATTACCTAATGTCTGTGTCCTAATGGGACACTTCCACGCTTCCATACGTTTGCCTCCCAGTGCCCCCCCCCCCAACCCCCCCAAAGCCTCTGTGATCATCACAATTGACCACCACGTTGAGCAGCCAGATGCCATTCGTCTTACCTCATGTGACCAGAGATAACCCCCCCACCCACCACCAGCCCTCACATGTGTCTCCTGGTGATTAACTGCAGGACGTTTAGACCTCGTAGCAGAGACACTGTCTGCTCCACGTGGGGTGAAGACATCAGGTGAGAAGTTTCCATCAGGGACAGAAAAACAACCTGGAGTTCATGTGGACATAAACAATGGAGACGGGGAGACATCTTGGTTGTCTTCTAAGACTCTACACATTCAGGACTGGAGGAGGACATGGAGGATGAGGACATGGAGGAGGACATGGAGGAGGACACGGAGGAGGACATGGAGGAGGAAAACTTCACCCACCTTCATCTTCTTCTTTTCCTTCTTGTCTTTGTCTTCTTCTCCTCTTCATTCGTCTTCTTCATGTCCACCTCATTCTCCTCATTCTCCGTCTTCATCTTCCTCTCCTCTTACTTTTGCTCTTCCTCTTCCTCCTGTTCCTCCTCCCTCTTCTTATTTATCTTCCTCTTCTCTTCTTCCTCCTAGTCCGCCTCCTTCTTCCTCCTCCTCTTCTGCTTCTGCTTCCTCTTCTTCCTCCTACTCCTTCTCCTCCTCCTCCTCCTTCTTCTTCATCTTCCTTTCCTCTTCTTCTTCCTCCTCCTTCTTCTTCTTCTTCTTCTTCTTCCTCCTCCTTCTTATTTTTCTTCTTCCTCTTCCCCTCCTCCTTCTTCCTCTTCAGGTTGAAGGCGTACTGATCCACGTTCAGACGGTGGAACATGTGTCTCTCTGTTCTGAGCCTCGGAGTCAAAGTCTTTTTTGTTTTGTTTTTGACCCATCCATCGACTCCAAGCTCCTCCCTGATTGAGCGTCATAATCACTGCAGCCACTAGAGGGCTACGTCTTTCTAAAGCATCTGTTATTTTTTTTTTATATATATATACATAGGACAGTTCACATGAACTCAGTGAACTGTTAGTTTGCAACCCACACATGCAGCAGGTGAATTAACATGGCTGTGTTTTCTTACTCCACTACCTCTAATGCCGCCTATAAAGGCTCCATTATCCTCCTCCGCCACCCAGGTTTGTCCCCTTCTCAGAGGCCACGAGGAGCGAAGGGGGTCTCGGCAGATTTTCCACTGGTTTTAACGAGAATCGCAGAGAGGAAATGTGCAGGGTATTTATAGAAAAACGAGAGGAATGCAAGCCCCCTAATTGTGCTTAGTCTATGTCGCTGCTGCAGAACCTGCGCGAGGAGAGAGGAGGCAGGAAACACGGGACGGACAAAGGATTAGGAACAAGGATGACAATGTTCATGGGAACTTGTTTTTTTTTTGTCACACATTTATTTATTCACATTTACGGTTTTAAATGAAAAGCTGGCACAGGCGTTCATGAATGAAGTTCCTCTGGTGCCACCGTCAGGTCAGGATTCACTAATGTGGACGACAGTTTTCAGAATTCACAGAAAACGGTTTAAACGATCTCATTTCCAATTAATCTTGATTTAAAAGATTCGATATTGATGGAAATTAGATTTTTTTCAGATACGCGCCGTTTCCTGCATCCGCTCGCTAGAAATCTGGTTTCCTGCGACATATCTTGCAAGACGCGTTAGGGTTAGGGTTAGGAGTCCATGTAAAGACATCTTGGACATCTTCTTCAGCTCTATTAAGTCAGGACAGGACACTAACATGGAGGAGAACCTGCATTGATAATTTCTGCATTAACCCTTTATAGGATACTCACTGGAACACTTGGAAGTTCTAAATGCCAACCCTAGAGTGTTGTTTTAGAGCATGAGAAGACGTTTTTTACTTTTGTGAAATTTTTCAACATTTTATTTATTATTTTCATGGAGAAAATCAAGATTAATGAAGTTACCATATATGGTTCTTTGCCCTTAAGTAGTAAACAAATGTAAACATGTATTTAAACCATTAGAGCAGACATGCTGATTCAGGCACTTCATGCAGAGGTGGACCTTGTAGACCTCATTAGACCCTGATCTGACCTGAGAACGTTGCCTTGATCTTCTCTGATTGGCTGAGTGAAAACCACATGCTTTTAAACCTCACTGAGAGGAAAATGTCTTTACGTAGTTTGACTAGGAAACTAAAACAAACTGTAGTCGTGTCAGAATAAATGAAGGGTTTCCTGTTGAAGCTTCTCCTGACCTGCACCAGGACTCTGGACCTCCACATGTTTATTAGTGTGCTGCTTCTTTAAACGCTTAAAGAAAAAACTGTTGAACAAGACCTGAGAACATTTCTGTTTTATGTGATGCTTTATGAGTGAAATAAATGTTTGCATATAAATGTCGAGCTACGAATTAGAAACCAGCTGCATCCACAACGTGTCAATCGCAAATGAGCCGAATCCAAACCATCCACGCCAACATTTTTCCACGTTTCCTTCTTTTCCTCGACATGGACGTCAGTTAAAACTCTCAAAGCTTTCAACCTGTTGCTTCATAAGAAGCCTCATCCTCCTCCTCCTGGAGGCAGCGGGCGTGATTGTCTCAACTCGGCGTCCCAACCCCAACGACCCCGGCCTTTCTCCGAGTTTTAGGAAAATCTAAGACTCGATCTGAGGCCTTAATGAAACAGTAAATCACTTGCAGCGTTGACTCTGTGTTTACCTCGCGTTTGTCTTTTGTCATCGCTGAAGCCCCCTCACCCCCGCCCCTGCAAGGTGCACTCAGGGACGGAAGGCTTTCCCACTTCAAAGCTGCCCCTTAGCAAAAGCTGCACAACAAGAGCCGCAAAGTGGAATCAGACTCATCTTAAGCCGCTGATTAAATACATTAAACAAGGCTTCATAATCAGCTGAATTAGCCGGGTAATACATCACAGGGATGAGCAGCATGGAAAATGAGCGTAATCTGCTTCAGTGCAACAACACTCCCCAAACACACCAGCGTGGTGCATGTGCTGTCAACGTTATGTCATTTTGCATGCAACCGGCCGCTCGCACATCTGTGAGGCCAAGACTGGTGGCGTAAAAACACCCAAACATCGGGTACTTGACTGTTTGGATTTCTCCGTAATGAGCTATGATGACAGACGGAGCTGCCGAGCACTGCAGGATATTTCATAGAGACCGACAGCGGGTCTAATTTTGGATTGTTGTTAACAGTAGTTCCTCTATTTACGCTGCGGGGCCACATGGTGGTATTTACCCTCAAACAGACAGCGGAACGGGAAGGCCCAGAGATTGGATCTCATTATTTACTAAACAGCAGCGATACACCTGTTTTTGCCCTTAATCTCTCAGCCTGACCTCACGCTGTCCTCTCGTCTTCCTGTTGTGATGGATTTCTGAAGGTGGGCAGTTTCCGCTTCTCAGAGTAGTGATGGGAGAGACGTAGAGCTGAACTCCAGCTGTCGATGAATGATGCCTCTGACTGTTTCAGGGCGGCGTGACCTAAAACTGTGACGCCTGCTCCGTGGTGTTGTGATATCAAAGGCTAAAAGACAAAAGACTAACTGAGAGAGAAGTTTGGATTTGATTATGGGGCGTGAACCATCTAATATAGAGAAATAAAAACCTCTGCAACGACTGGATAGTCGTACAACCAACAACAAACATTTCCAGAATCCACCCAGTTTTATCGTTTAAAGACACAGAACAATTAATTTGCACAAAATATATCCAGAACCAGGAAAAGGGATGATCTATGTCTGGTATTAGCAGGTCTATGCTAGCTTGGTGCAGCCAGACTCATCTTCATTTTAGTGCGTGTTTCAACCGACGCAGAGTAAAAAATACTTCTGCATGCAACTGGACAGTCCTCCAACCAATCAGAGCAATAAAGTATGTGACAAATGTCTGTTTGTCCTTTAAAGTTATTTTGCTATCAGTATCTTTTACAACAGATGCGATGGTGGACTCTAAACATCTTGATTCTCAGACTGACATGTTTTGTTGTGTTGGTTTCAGAACCATGAACATGAAAGTTCTGCCTACGTAAAAGTGTGAACAATGCAATAATTACATAGCTTTTAAGCTAAACAAAAGCAACAAAGATCAATGGACACAAAGAGTGGAACAGATGCGATAGCGGACTCAGACAGACGTGTTTTGTTGTGTTGGCTTCAGAACCATGAACATGACAGTTTTAAAAATGACCATCAAAATCAGAGAAAATGTTACCTACAATAAAATATGCACTTATTTGAGATGTAAAAATGGCTTCTATGAGTGTAATGATTTAGGAACAAATATAGAAACAGAACAGAAGACAAATCTATGCAGGAAGAAAATGTTTTTATGTTTGCCTTAGGTGGAAAAGTTGTCGTAATGAACAAAACGTAACAGAGACCAGTGTTAAGTTGTGCGCTGATGTAGCAACACTCCATCTGGATTTCATACAAATATGGATATTCCTCCAGCCAATCAGAGCAATGAACGACTGTGACATTAAGGCGTTGTTGAAGTCACGATATTGGACTCTTAGCATCTCAATTCTATGATTGACGTGTTGTGTTGGTTTCGGAACTGTGAACATTAAAGTTTTACCTACGTATAAGTGTGAACAATGCAAAAGTTTTTCAGTTAAAGAAAACAAAGATCAATGGATCTTTGTTTTTTTTAGACTAAAAAACATTTTTTAGACTAAAGTGTGGAACAGACAATTCTCATACTGTTTTGTTGTGTTGGCTTCAGAACCAAGACCATGCAAGTTATAAAAATTCCCAGCAAAATCTGAAAAAATGTTACCTACATAAAAATCTGCACCTTATTTGAGATGCAAAAATTGTCTCTGCGTGCACCAAGATCCCTGAACAGATAATGCAACATAAAAGGTTTTTACGCTAGCCTGAGGTGGCAACGTTAGCATATTGATGACCAACAAAGATCAGTGGAAGTAGACAAACATTTGTGGTGCTGATGTAGCAAATATTGAAGGCCCTGCAACTGTGGAATCTTCCAGAGGAAATCAGGTCAGCTGAGTCAATGACCTCTTTTAAATCTCTTCTTAAAACACATTTTTATTAAATTTGTCCTGATTATTTGTTTTTAAAACAGGCACATGATGCATATAACTCACCAACACCTTTAGCTTCCACTGGTTTGATCGTCTACTTTGATGCTTTTCTGTTATTTTGATCAAGATAATCAGAAACAGACGTATGCACCTCACTTTTGTCGACTAACGCCGCTCAGAGGACTAATTCTATCAATGCAGGACATCCAGTAAGGAGGTCTCTATTCTGCCTGGTTCGAGCTCCAGTAGAAGTTTGTGTCATGAAACTTGATAGATTTTGCAGACCAGATGCATTGCAATACATATATATTTAAGAAATAAATCGAAGGAATGAAAAATGTTTCAGTGGAAAGAGACAAAGTAGAGATAATGATGTTGCTGAAGAGCTGCTTGAGTCTGTTTTCTAGCCGCCTCCACGCTTCATTAAAATGTTCCAGCTCTCACCCCCAAACTTTTCGTAATTTGCCCACTGTGGTTCACCGCCGTGTCTATTTTTTGCACCAGCACTGGTTTGACCTGTTACATGAGAGCGCTGCAGACTGACAGCGGGTTTGACAGCTCGGTTTCCTGTCCTGAAACCGCTCACAATCTCCTCCATGACGCGAAACTACAAGAATAAGTTACCCAATCAGCGAAAAGAAAGCAGCGTTTACATGCGATGTAAAGTAGATAAAGGGAGAGCTGTATTTATATCCTGCAGAACACGATCAAAAGGTGCATGAACTGACACATCTGGCAGCAGGTGGCTCCCTGTATGTGATCCAGAACGCCATTAAAGACTTAAACTGTTTGTGTTTCTAAACCTCCCGTCATTGATGTGAACGTTGAACTACTCCAAGTCTTAATTCAGTTATAAGCAGTAATCAGAAAATGCTGTTTGCATGAGTTTCTTATTGTGGGTGTTGCCTTAATCAAGTTAATACTGGAAATATTACCGTCCATGTAAATGTTATGTCTGTGAGCGGCTGCCAGGTTTTTGTCATGTCCGCGGCGGGCGATGGGAAGTCGTAAAGTAAGCACAGAATATGATCTATTACACGAAGCAGAGCTCTGAAGGAACAAACGGACTCAATGAGATCATAAAAAATAAAATACTTAGAAATGTTTTGGGTCTGAGGGAGAGAGAAAGCTTGGCCTGCGATGTTACGTTATTCAACACGTTTCCTCCTGATCTCACAGCTGTGCAGGTCATTAGCAAACGGTTGCACGGGAACCGCCGGCGCTGCCAAGGCCTGCTGTACATCCTGAGGTCACGTCAGGCCTCCAGGGCCACGAACCTGAAGCGAGATGTTCTCAGACGTCGGAGCCGCTGCCGATGACAGATCCCCGCGGCTGGACGGGATCAGGGCTGCTGGTTCGTGACCCGAGGTCTGAGCGGGGGGAAGTCGATAGCACGCAGCGGCAAACTCATACCAGGCCCAGCCGAGAGCGAGCGAGCTGCAGAGACTCTCCCAGGCTTCTGCAGAAATTATATAACCTGAGACCTGAGGGGAAAAGTTCTGCAGGTAAAATCTGACCTGATTAAATGTTGAATCAATAAACAAGGGTCTGCAGTGACACGTCCACATCATGTTGGAACAAAGCTAAATCCTGTGTTCACAACAGGCCGGATTACAGATGTTAGGAGGGAGATTAAACTAACAGAAAATACACAAACAATAAAAAGATGAGCAACAGCCTGTGATGTCTGATTCAAATGCCCCTGGAAACAACGTCGGCGCCACGGGGGAGCAATAGGAGGCAGAGCTCCCACCACTTCATTTAGTGTGCACGGAGCACAGTTAGCGCTGCTTTCCAATGAACATCCATAGACTGTATATAAATATGGACAACACGTCTCCTCTTCCTCTCATTGGTCAAACTGACTCTATCTTCCCGGGGATACGGGCGGCGCCATGTTGTGAGTTTGGATCCAGAGTCTGATCAGTACGGTCTGAGGGTGGAGCCACGTGGAGCCGTGACATTGATGCCCCGCCCACACTTCCTCCAGACTCACTCACGTTTTAGTTTTAATTAATACTACGCTCTGCTCTACCTAATTTGCAGAGTTAGGAAAATGAATTGCATCTTTTTAAAAATATCTGATTCAATCGCCCCTGGAAACAATGTCGGCGCCACTAGGGGCCGATAGGAGGCAGAGCTCCCACCACTTCATTTACTGTGCATGAAGCGTTTTGATGCTGTTGAAGCATTAGCGCTGCTTTCCAGCAGTTTGTTTCTGCACATATAGACCTTTAAAACTAAACCAGGTAGGTGTCAACAACCTTTAGCAGTGGCTAGCATCACAGCATGAAGGTTGTGGGTTCTACCCCGCTGGCTGTGGATAATACAGATGACTTCACCATTACAGATCTAAGAATATGGATGCTTATTAATGGCAGATAAAGTAAAGAATGAAAAAAAAAAAGTCTTTTAGTTCCACTGAATGACTCTTTTCTGTTGAATTATATAATTCATAGAGATATTATGTCATTATTATGTTTGATTAAAAGTTTAGAAGTTTATTAGAGGACATGCTGTTTATTATTTATAGGTTAATCAAAGGAATAATTCAGAACATAGTCGACAGATTAATCAAAACATGTATCAACAGATTAATTGATTAAAAAAAAAAATATCAGCCCTAATCAAAACTAACATGTAATATTTAAGGTCAACTCAATGCAGCACGTGCTGAGCTGAACTGACCTTTCAGAATAAAATCCCTCAGCATTCATCAGAACGTGACACAAACTTCCATGGAGGCAGAGACTTCAGATCGCTCAGTTTAGCCTCAACACAGATTCAAACAACACGAAGAGGTTTCCAAAATACATGCGCCCTGCAAGGTGACCAGTGCTGCACGTTTGTGTGTGTGTTGCCATAACACACTGTCAAGTCAGTGTGACTCTGTTTACCAGCAAAGACCAACACGACATGTCTGTCGCCGGCGTGCTGCCCACAGCGGCGTACAATAGAAACACCACCTCCTGCTGCTGTTGTGTAAACTAGACTTCAGACATCTGAATGGGACTGTAACAAAGGAGCACGCTCAGAAAACGAGGTAGCCACGCCTGAGGGAGATGTTGCGTGTTGTTCCTGAACGCCACCCAACACTTCCACGGACACCAGCTGGTTAGAAATCAGAACAACCTGCTCAACGTCAGGTTTCATGTGTGTCTCATCGGTCCGTGTGCTGCTAATGATCTCTGTGCACGGTGCAGTGAATGATTTGATGTTTGCATTCCTTAATGTGTCATTGGTCGAACATTTAGCTAAAATCAACCAGATGGCTAACAACAATACCACATCTTAACCTCTAAGTTAAGATGAATGAATCCTCAGTGACGTCCATAGACTGTATATAAACATGGACACCACGTCTCCTCTTCCTCTCATTGGTCAAACTGACTCTATTTTCCCGGGGATACGGGCGGCGCCATGTTGTGAGTTTAGATCCAGAGTCTGATCAGTACGGTCTGAGGGCAGAGCCACGTGGAGCCGTGATATTGATGCCCCGCCCACACTTCCTCCAGACTCACTCATGTTTTAGTTTAATTAATACTACGCTCTGCTCTACCTCCACCTGTTACAAGGACATGATGGATTATACTCCGGACTTATTTTTACATTATTTTTACAACTCGGTCCAACAGGACTGCTTTACATGGTGGTTGGCATGACAGCTGCCATTATGTCACATCCTGTTTCTATAGCGTCAAGTAACAAAATAAAACGAAACTTATCCAAAAAATTGACAACTGAACATGCATCAAAATTATATTAACTACCTAAAATGACTGAAACCATCCATGAAGAAAAAGTAGTTGACGTGTATTTTAGTCCCGCCCACTAACATGGGGGGGGGGGGGGGTGGAGCTTATGACCTATACTGCAGCCAGACACCAGGGGGAGCTCTACTTGCTTTGGCTTCACTTTAGAGGAGCTGTTCCGTCATCCATCTTTATACAGTCTATGGTGATGTCACATTTATGTTTTGAAGCTCGGTGCAGTGTCTCCAGCCACCGCCATCCTGGCAGTGACTGACTCCACTTAACTCCCAGCTAATTCAAAAATGGTCATAGAGGTGGCGCATGGGTGGAGGGGCAGCTAGCAGCCTGTGAGGACCCCCGAACTAAGCTCTGTAGCAAAACAAGACATGGAAGGATGATGTTTGAGCGATCAGTTTCACTTGATTCGTGTTGTCGCCACAGTACACTGATCAACGTCGGCGTATGTGAAGCGTTCTGCATTTGAAGAATTCCTTCCAGCCCATTCTGAACTCTATCCTCAACCCCAAAAAGCTGCTGCCCCCCGACGGCGATGGTTATTCCACTTCTGCTGTTTGTCCCTGAGTTTGCTGGATGTGCGCGGTCGGCCCTGGTGACTGTTCGGAGGGGTCTGGGTGAACTAGACCACACGGAGCCCCAGATCGTGTTGATACAGTTGCCTTCCCCCAAGGCTCGACAACAGCCCCTGAAGAGAGGGGGGCCAGAGAAATGCATTGGGCCCCCGGCGCTAACCTTCTTCCCCGCTCACCGCCCCCCTGACTGAGGAGGTTGCAACCCTTCACAGCTGAGCTCCGAGTCCCGACGGTCACATCCTTCTGGCCTGTGTTCTCCGAATGGACGTTGATTATTTACGAGCTGCATAGGCGCCCGTTTGATCCAGTGTCGCCGCGGAACGTTGTCCTGGAACAGACCCGTCCATGTGACCGGGTCAGTGGTGGGAAACGTTACCTGGGATCCTCAGGACGTTGACGTTTGGCCTCGTTCCCGCTGAGCAGCTTTTACATCATAATAATTGTGTTGAAACAGAAGAACGAATCCAGAGATATCTGGGCGGACGCCACGGAGCCGTCTCACCAATCACACAGATTTGCACAACACACACAAGACCACCCTTCAGCATAGGAAGCTCTGTAGATCTCTCTCACATGAAGGAAACTCTGAGTCACTGCTCACTCCCAATAAATCAGCTTAAATCAGATCACAGTCGAGGCACATTCCTGCCGTTGCGGTGAAGAATTTAACACAGTTTCATAATGAAAACGCTCTGACTCAAACAATGGTACTGAACGTTCAAAAACTGAGGCAACGGTTCAAAAGTACATCTGGCTCCACACGGAGGGCATCTCAGACATCAGCTGAAGCTTCTTAGTCACAAGTACAAACAACATGTCACAGCTACCGGGAGTTAAAGTCATCAAGTCTCATTAGAGCCTGATTACGTCTATTATATATATGATAAATACATCTGATGTGTCGTCTGGCTGCTTCGTTGAGAAGGCAGTCATTAGTTGGAGCCTCATCCAGGAGTTACCATCAACACACTGCTTACTCATGAATGTATGAGTAATAATAGTGTGATGATATAATGTCAGAGCAGGACCTTTAGTCATGATTTACTCATTGTTTGAAATTGTTGCCGCCCCTCAGAAGTCCTGAAAGTAGACAAAGAGAACCCAATCAAAGAAATTAAACGAAAATATCGTACACCTCAGGGAAATGAGCTGATATTACATATCAGCGAGGTGCACCTTGAGGATTACAAGTTAATCTTAAAGTCAAATTAGAGTCCATCTGTTCAGAAGTGTTTCCAATCGATAATAATGAGACCCAGGCGTGGTTCAGTTCCTCGTTCAGTTTAGAAAATCCAGGATTTGTCTCAGTCTGAAGTGTATGATCCTGACCTTAATCCAATAGAAATGTTGTGGAAGGACCTGAAGCAAGCAGTTGATGTGAGGAAACCCACCAACATCTCAGAACTGAAGTGGTTCTGTTCTGAGGAATGGGCTAAAATTCCTCCAAGCTGCTGTAGACCACTGATCAGCAGTTACCAGAAACATTTAGTTACAAGGAGCAGATACCGGAGACAAGGAGGCTCTGACTTTTACAACTCACTGATATAAACAAACGATTAGTTTTCTTGAATAAATACATGCACTAGTATAATATTTCAGTTGCATGTGTTTGATTGGGTTCTCTTTGTCTACTTTTAGGACTTTAAACAGCACTGTACATAGACCAACTGATCATTAAACACAATCTCTCATCCCCGTCCTCCTTTGTTTTTGCTTTTAAGATGACAAAATATTCTGCATTTTATTTAACTTAAAAAAAAATAAAGATCCCAGAGCTTCTTTCATCCGTCGGCCGCATTCACCATGAATTCATGAGCGAGAGAGCGTCTCTCTACTGATTTTGTAACTGGTGGGATCACATGTCACTGTTACTACAGTTGTCGCTGTGTTTATTTGTTGTAGTTATTCCTCTCCTCATCGTCTTTTATTTTCTTTACCTCCGCCGTCAAAAGGTCACCAGTTGATTTCCTATTTCAGTCTGGAAAACAAGGGCAGCTTTTTCCACAGGGCCCCGGCTGTGTGTCGTTGATTGCACTCGGACAGCGAGAATCATGTTCCTGATACGAAGCTGCTCCACTCAAGTCAACGCTTTTACTTCTCAACTTATTGAAAACAGCACCTTGTGTGAGACGAGTTGAATCTACTGTGTATCAGGTCACAGGATTTATTAGAAACTACAGTTTATAACGACAAGTTCCGCTATATGGACATTATTAATTTATTGTCACTAAAAGTTTTTTTTTGCATTTAGTCATCACAACTTTTGATTTAAACTCATCAAAAACACGGTGAAATAAAATTACAAATGTGATCAAAAACATTTATGTCACAACCTCTTTAAGGTTCAGGTTCCATTAACATCCATCCTGATCAATCTGGTCTCACCTGTCCATCTCTAAGTCCCTGTGTCTCCACCTGGTCTTAATCTAAATGTGTCTCCACATGCGTCCCCAGCCAGCACTTGAGATCTGATCTCAGTTTGTGTGTCTGTAAATCAGCAGCGCCATCATGTGGTCAGTAGAATATTGTACCAGCCGCTGTCTCTTATGGATCTCTACCTACCGCTGGATCAGAACCATCAACAGCTGCTTGTTGACTTGGAGACATGATCCAGATGTTGGAACAAGATGGAAAGACTCTCCCATGTTGATTTATTTATTTAAATAGATGAGTCATTGATTAGTTTCTAGTTTAGTTTGGTTCTCAGCTCCAAGGCCAGAATCTTTTAAAAGGCTGTATGGAAACTTGTCTTGGTAGAAAAACCCCACTGGAGTTAGCAGAACGTCTCAGGTGGCTAATTTGTCTGAATACATTCAGATAAACTGAAAACAAAAGAAAAAAATGATTCAAGTAAAAGAAACTAAGAAAATAAGACAAACAACTTTTTCTCCGGACATAGAGGGTGGTAGCTTGGAAGCCAGACCATCTACTCCACCAGCAAATAAGATCCTGCAAAGATGTGATGGGCCAATGTGGTCACAGCAGTCATAGACATCATCTGAGCATAGTAGAGTTGAATTAGTTTCCAACTAAATGTCTCTGATTGGTTGGAAGACCATCCAGTTGATGCAGAGGTCATTTTCTTTTCTCTCTACTGGTTGAATCACGCCCCGTCTATGTCACACTAATGTGACTGCATTCAGTTCAGACTGCAGCCACGCTCGAAGCGCTGTGCCGCCGACGGTCTGAAAGTCTGAACGGTGTCTGTGCTGTGCCGCCGACACGTGTCCTCTACAGCACATGCTGCTTCCTCCTGGGACGTCACGGAGTCCCTGAACAGGTTCAACCCCTGGGAGATGGCACAGCAGGTCAATGACCCAGTCCCCGGGGCTAAAGGCGATAATGTTCTGCACTGAACACACGGCACTCACCTCGCTTTCAGCTCATGTCGGCCTGTCGGGCTCCTCATCGGCTTCATCTTTAACGGACGATCGATTGAAAAGCTTTAAAAGCTGCAGCAGACGGGTCTGTGTGTCCTCCAGCCATCATCAGCCTCTAGTCTCTCCTGAGGTGGCGAGAGGAAGCTGAACAACACAACCCACTGAAGAATGTGTTCAATTCTGTCTGTTCAATTTACGATCCCATATATTATTACACATCGAATCGGTAAGGTGTGCTTTCAACACCCCGCCTTTCTGCTCGGACCTCTCCCCGGCGAGGGAATGAGGTCATGTTGTTCAGGAACCGACTCATCTATCAGGACAATGGACCACTCGCGGCTTCCCAGGGAACAGCGCTGAGCTGCACCAATCAGATGCCTGGGAATCAATGCCCACACATCTGATAGCATGGAGCTGCTTCCTTCGTTGGCGAGTGCTGAAGGGAAACTAAAGAAAGGTTACCACCCAAGAGCGACCAGCTCCTCCCGACTCCAACAATAACGTGTGCTGTTAATTATACATTTGACGTTTGACACCAACGACGTAACACTGGCTGCACAGGAGCACGTCCCTTCTCCGTGTTGACAGTCTAAATTACAGTTTTATCTAAAACTAGTTTTTAAAATAGAACATAGGATCCTGCACGTCTGAGGTCAGGACATTTTGAGAGAGTCGATATATTTAATCGCTCTGGTCGTCGCCATCTTTGCAGTCCCTGAATCCACCTCACTCTCCTCCATCTCTTCCTTCTAATGAATATAAAATATAAATAAATTTAAATGAAGCGGGGAGACCTGCTGCCGCGAGAGCTAAGACTTCAACAGGATGTTTAAGAAAATTAAGAGCTCCCTAACAAAATAAAAGCCTTTAATTTCCTACAAGGCTGTTAGCTTAGCTTTAGCATTACTTACCATAACAGTCTTACCAATGATCTACTAAAATAAAACTAATTTCAGACATTTGCTAGAATGATCTTTGATGCCAAAAACAAAATAAAAGATGGAAAAACAGTTTTGAAGCTCAGTGTGGCGTCTCTGACCGCTGCCATCTTGGCAGTCTCTGAAGCCACCAAACTTTCCTCCGACTCTTCCTACTAATGAATATGAAATATATAATTGTATAATAATAAATATTGTATGTGCAGAAAATGGATATAAAAAAGAACTTTTAGTACTCATGAATGAGCCATGCTAGCTGAATAAATATTCAGATGAACTGAAGATGCCCCCGGTGGTCATTAGAGGAACTGCAGTTGCTGCTTCTTCAACCTGCTGTACAGTGTGAGCTGATGAGCTCTGTCTGCAAGAATGCTGACTAAAACAAAATAATTATGGTTCATTTTAAATTTGCTTCCTCAGGAAAATGCAAATTCCTGAGGCCGAGACAACACGAACAAATGTTTAGTCTTGTAGCATCCGATATTTTCACTGAAAGTTCAGAAACTGTCTGACCTCAGTTTATTTCTGTGGGTGAGATGCTAAAAATGTACACAAACGTCAAATACAAAGCTGCAGCCGTCGAGTAAAAATGACAAATGTTTGTTTTACAGTGGGGTCATGTGTCGGTCCTGACCCGTGACTTCCTGGTTTCAACCCAACAATGTGCTCGACACCTTTTTCACATCCCGGCCCAAACCGACACCACTGCTTCCTCTTGATCGTGCATGACAGGAAAACTGAAAAACTCCACCGTCCAGTGTGTGTTTGGTTACTAAAATACACTGTTGGTAAGGGAGAAGATAAAAGTCTTCTGTCGGGTCTGGACTGTCATCAAAGCAGCGTTTCCTCCCTCCAATGTCCGCTGGTGTGACAGAGAAGATTGAGAACTCCTGAGGTGGATTAGGACGGATGACACAGCGCTCAGGTCTTCATAAAACATCTTTAAATAGACGTCTGGGTCGCTGACCTGACACTTTGCTCTCTGAGGACGACCTTCATTCAGGTTTCATTCAGTGGACACATCTGGATCCAAGAGCAGATTTGAAATATTTTTGTTTTCTGCAGAAGTTGCATTGCATGCTCAGCAGCATTGAAGACTCTACCTATCTATCTATCAAGGTTAATATAAATTTCCTTGTGCAACATCTTTGCGTTGAGTTCTGGCTGCGGTTGGAGACGTCACCATGTACGTAGAGGTCTAATAACCGGGTTCTGTTCCTGAATGAAGCTAATATTTTTAATATTATGGTTGCTAGCTTAGCTTTAGCATCACTTGGCAACAACAGAAGAAAAATTAACGTGCTAAATAAAATTCATTTCAGACATTCCCTAGAGTTGAACTCCACCTAACTCCACAGCAACCTGTGAGGACACACACCTGTCAATTAAAGCAGCCATGCCCTTAACTGTTTATAACTTTAAGCCTTGATATCATTTAAACCAATTTCCCATATTCTAAGAAGAATGAAGTTTGACTGTGCTAGGCTAACAGAAACTAGCTACATACAGAGACCAAAACAAATTTTTTGTAGCGGCTGTAGGCATGTTTATTTCTTCTGTAAATCTTTTAAAATTAAGGTCTGTGGGGATATTGCCTCTAGTGGACATTAGTGGAACTGCAGCAGACGGAGATATCGATCATTGACATCGATCAAAATCCTTTTTTCTGACCAAAGTTGTAACCAGCTGGGAACTTCTAGCTAGTTGGAAAAGATCTAGCCCAAGCAGCTGGTGGAGCCCAAACCAGAGTTTAAAGAAGGAGAGTGAACGTTGCAAACACCAAGAAACAACAAGACGGATTCATCTTCAGGCCAATTTTAGTTGTCCTCTGAGGCAGAGACATTATAGAAAACATGCTCCAGAAATGCAAGAAAAACCTAGCATTGGGCTGGATATGGATGCATATCAACGTTACAGTTTATTTCTGCTGTAAACGTGAACATTTTAACATGCACGTCTACGAGGATTGACTCACTTTTGGAGCCAGACTGGACCAGCTGGACATCTGCCTTTCAACAAAGTTTCATTAAAACAGCACTGATCAACTTTTCTGACCAAACCGGTATCCAGCTGGAGAACTTATAGAAGATCTAGCAGCTCAAGAAGCTGGGGGAGTTCAATCCAGAGTTAACAGGAGACACAGACATTGTAGAAAACATGCTCCGAATCCAGAAATGCAAGATTTGAAACGAAACACAGAAAATCAGAGCACTGGGTTGGATATGGACGTGTTTCAGCGTTACATCTAGATCATTTTTGCTGTAAATGTTTTAACATGGACGTCTACAAGGATTGACTCGCCTTTAGAGCCGGACTCTGGTGGATATTTGTGGAACCGCACCAGCCTGATGTTGCTTGATCCCAACCAAAATCCTTTTTTCTGTCTTTCAACAAGATTTCAACAAAACAAAACTTATAGAAGATATAGCAGCCCAAGTAGCTGGTTGAGCCCAAACCAGAGTTAAAAACGAGAGTGAACGTTGGAAACAAAGACAACAAGACAGATTCATGGCTCATCTTCAGGCCAACTTAAGTTGTCCTCCGAGGCAGAGACTTTATAGAAGGTCTACGAGGACTGACTCCCAATCAAAACTCCCGATCAAAATCCCTTTTGTCTGCCTTTCAACAAGGTTTCATTGAACCAGCACTGAAAAACTTTTCTGACCTAACCAGTAACCAGCAGGAGAACTTATAGAAGATCTAGCAGCCCAAGAAGTTGGTGAAGCCCAAACCAGAGTTAAAAAGGGGAGTAAACGTTGGACACAAAGACAGATTCATGGTTCAACCTTTAATTTGCCTTTAGAACTAAGTCAAACGGAGGAAGTCTAAAATATGAGGCCGCTCATGGAAAGTTAAAAGTTCTGTCTTCCACATTATCAGCCTTGTTCTTCGCTTTCTGACATTTTCACGCTGTGCAGCCAAATACTTTGAAGAGAGCAGGCCGCCACCGTGTTTTATAGTGTGTGAAACGCGTCCGCGTACCGAAACGCTCGGGAGTCTGCCGAGTCCGCAGCTGTCTTTGGACGTTGATGCAGAAAACTTGGAGTGGTCTGTTGCCCAAAGGCCAGAAAAACAACGCAGACAAACATCTCAAGACGTAACATCCTTGGGCTTAGATTCCTCAGTACTGTACATCAGAATAATGGTTGCATACTATAAACCAGCCCACCCCTCCCTCCCCCGACCACAGCGCCTGCCCGCAGCCAGCCGTCGACTCCACCGCCGACATTCCAGCTGCATCTAATTTGGCCCCTAAATTTTATTATTATTTTTAATCATAACTGTTTCCTCTCGTGGTCGTGTTAATATCTGGAAATAGACCACTCAGGAGTGTTTTTGCGCGGTGTGTGATTAAGGGCGTCTGGCAAAAACCCGAAGTCCGGCAGCAGAGACAGCAGCAGTGGCGGGACCTTCCAGGAATATCTCAAATAAATCAGGTGTGATAGCTGGACGGAAAAAAATTAAATAAAAGAAAGGGCCCATTTTCCACGTCCACTTTCCAAATATTCCTCCTAACAGGAAACGCCAAGGTTTAACACCTTTTGTAACAGAAGAAGAAGAGATTTGGGTCTGCGAGCGTCAACATTTTTTTTTTCCACAGGTTTGTTTGTTGTATTCTTCCCAGGCAACAAAAGGATCACCACCCGTTCACCCACACCTCTGTCACTGCCGTCGGCCGAACCCCTCCCCGAGCTTTTCCAACACATTCCCAGCAGCCCTCTTTGAGTAATTGTAGCGGTCAACGCGAGACAGGCCAGAAATCCCAAACAGGAAACAGGAAAAAGTGCCGAAATTATTCCGATCAAGTGAGATCGGACGATGGAAAACAAGGCGAGGGAGGTCACTCCGAGTTGGACGGCTGAAGACGCGCCCAAAAGTTTCATCAGGCCCAGATTTAATCCTCTGGAATATTATTTTTAGCTCGGTGCAGCGGCGTTATCGGAGGTCTCCCGGTGACTGGACTCAGCTGTGTGGGATTATGTCTGAGGTGAGAGACGGAGGCCTTCGCATGCAGACGGGGCCCCGAGCGCCGGCCATGCAGAGGTCTCTGGATCCACTCTGGGGCCGCTGCCATCGGAGGCCGCTCATATTCTCTGGCCCGTCACACAGTGTTGATGTTTGGATGGAGGAAATGTAAATGGAGTGTAATTTCTGGACAACAAATCTCCCCCCCTCCGCCGCCACCGCCGGCGTCTCCGCCGCCACCGCCCCTCTGCTCCTGTCATCCGTTGCCAGCGGTATCGATAATGCAAATTGGTAAACATTGTCGTGTGAGGCATTAGGTCATTTTCCTTTCACAACACTCCTCCGTGCCTCGGCGCTCTTGACAGCCTGCTGCTTTGGTGAGAAGCAAATGGTTTATATCATTTTTTGAGGTTTCGGTTGTCGTCATAGGAAACAGTATTAGAGGAATGATGGCGGTGTAACAGAGCACCTCGACCACAGGCCTGTCCGCTAGTCGACACGCTCTGGAGCTGAAGCCATCTCTGTTTCCCGACTTCAGGGAGGGTGTTTTCTTGTCCTGGTGTTTCGTTTCGCACGAGAGATGGATCCGTCCCAAAAGTGTTGCACCACTGACTGACTCATAGCAGCAGAGTTCAGGTGTCCTGATGGAGCAACGACGTCTCTGAGGCAGCAGTGTTTTCTGACGTCTGTGCTTTTTAATAGGATGTTTTCACACCTTTATTTTGTTCAGTGAATCACACTGATCAGTTTGCCTGACTACCTACCTAGCATTAGCTTTAACATGATGCTTTAATGCAGACTGCTGCACCCACAGAGCAAGAAGGAATGTTTCCTGAGGTCCTTTTATCCCTATAACACTCAGACTCTTTCACATCATCATTTCTTAGCGCTGCTGCTGCTGCTGCTGAGTTTCCTCCACAACTAAAGCACCACAGACGTCCTCTGGACAATATATATCTATGTGTATATATCTGCATCTCAGGAAATTAACTTTATTGTTTAATTTGGTTTATTTTTGGTCTTTTCTCAAGTGCTATTGGTTTTAAAGAGCAATACTCATGTTAGAGTCATTATTCATGCATGTTCATATATAGACTGTATATAAATATGGACACCACGTCTCCACTTCCTCTCATTGGTCAAGCTGACTCGATGTTCCCGGGGATACGGGTGGCGCCATCTTGTGAGTTTGGATCCAGAGTCTGATCAGTACGGTCTGAGGGCGGAGCCACGTGGAGCCGTGATATTGATGCCCCGCCCACACTTCCTCCAGACTCACTCATGTTTTAGTTTAATTAATACTACACTCTGCTCTACCTCCGCCTGTTACAAGGACATGTTGGATTAGACACTGGACTTGTTTTTTTTTTATTTATTTTTTACAGCTCTCACTGTCCAATGGGATCACTTTACATGGTGGTTGGCATGGCAACTGTTAGTCGCCATTATATCACATCCTGTTTCTATAGCGTCAAATAACTACATAAAAGAAAACTTATCCTAAAAATTGACAATTGAACATTCATCAACATTATATTAACTACCTAAAATGACAGAAACCACCCCTGAAAAAAAATTTAATTGACATGTATTTTAGTGTTTTAGTTTGGCCCAAGTCCCGCCCACTAACATGGAGGAGGTGGAGCTTATGACCTATACTGCAGCTAGAAATATTTTAGCTTCATTCCTTCTCTCTGTCGCCAACAAAACACACCGTAAGATCAGAACCGTATCGAGGACGCGCCAATACAGGACGTAGATGTAACAGGACACATCTGTGAAGCGTCTCCAGGTCATCCAGGTCAAAGTTTATCCAAAAAACAAGCTGAAACTGGACTTGTTGGGTTACTTTAAGTCGTTTCCTCCAGGTCTTCAGCTCTAAAGGACTGGTGGAGAGTTCAGGTCTTTTAGGAACATCTGGAACATCTGGTTTGAAGACGTTTCATCCAAGCAGCTTGTTCATTTTTCATAATGGGTCGTTAGAAGGAAAACAGGATCAAAACATTTCCCTCCAACTACAGGTGAGTATCTGGTCGTTAACAGACTCTAGTCATGTGAGTTTCTGATGGTCGACACCCACAGATGTTCCTACTTAACTCTCCACCAGTTTTTTTTTTTAGAAATGAAGACTTGGATGAAACATCTTCAAGAAATCCTACGAGTCCAGTTGTTTAAAGCTTTGGGGTTTTTTTGGAGACATAACACGCCGACACCGGATGTTGCAGACAGTAGTCATGTTGAAGCAGCAACACTCGTCAGACTGTAACGGTGTTTGGGTTCAAACATAAAAACAAAAGTTTTGAGGCATGTCCTACGTCGGCTACACAAACATCAGAGTTAAGAAACCCCAGCTCCTAATCCTAATGTTGATCAGAGTGATGAAACAATGTTTGTTTGAATTCCACAGAACAGTTTTGCAGTCTCAAGGTTTGCGGTCGACCACTCAGCTATGTTCAGGCCCCGTAAACTCCACTCAGATGTTTCCTAGCAGGAACATTACTGCCGGGACCCAGAACCAGACTTCAGTGACGTTCAGGTGAAGGATCCATCTGGTGGGAAAAAGTCTTAAACATGATATGCCATGCTGCAAATCTGCAGCCACATTTAACACTGAATGCACATGAAACGTGGGTCAGAGCGATAGGAAGCTGGATAACTGAGGCCGAATGCTCCTGACTCACTGTGGACTCAATCAGACGGATCTAATTGAAGCCACATTCCTGAGTGTGGCTTGAATTCCACAGCTATTCCTGCATACGCTTCACACTAGATCCCACACACACACTCACACATGCTCAACTACACACCTACGAGCCCAAGGTGAGGGCTGGCAGACGACTACAGGGGTGTTGGACTGGAGGCCGGAGGCTGTAAATGTCACAAAATGGAATTCCTTATCTCGTCCAAAGGGAACATTTTCCACATTTCTTTTCAGGATGTGCTCTACTGTTGAATGTGTGGTTGTGATTCACCGTGTTTACACACAGACTTTCGCCACAGTGGCTTCGGCCACCCAGCCATGACGACCCGCCAACATCAAAGTCTTTATCCAGATCATTCCAGTCAGGAGCATGAAATAACACTGTGACAAATACAACACGCATGGCGGGATACGGCGTCCCTCATCCGTTCTCAATCAGCTTGCTTATAAATGTCCAAAATTAAACCAGTGCCGCTCCCTGGAATGTGGCTTCATGGTTGCACTGGAGCTTCACACAAACAGGTCAACACTTAGCACCACCAACAGACTTCCCCCCCAGTCTACGGAAAGTCAGCTGGTTTTAAGATCACATTCACTTGAGACTGCTCAGAGTGGAATTATGTAACTCCTCCACATTGGAGCTAAATAAAAACTAAACCCGTTGAAGGAGCATCTCTGGGGAGTTTGAGGGAACTAAAGAACCTTCACACAGGTCAGGTGAGAAGGAAACACTTCACATGTAGTGTTGTGCAAAGGTTTTACGCACTAAAAGTGAAGTCAGTTAACGTCACATTGCTCCAGCTCATGTCGGACACTTTGCTGCTGATCTGTAGATATGTCTGTGAAGGTTCTCACGGTCTATCCAGAAAACTCTGGACGTTTAATCCTCAGCTCTAAGTGACTGGTGGGGAGTTTACATTTTACTGGGGACACCTGTAGATCTAGATCTTCTGTAGATTTAGGACTCCTTGTTCTTCATATGGTTGAAGATACAGCAGGTCTTCATGACTCTGGCTGATGACTCGTTTATACTAATCAGCTGGTCAATCTCCAACCCTTGAAGACATAAAGGCTTGGATAAACTTTAATTTTCTACTCTTAAACTCAGACAAAACAGAAATCATTGATTCATTATCTAATCACTTAGTTTCTTTGGATGGCATTACCTTGGCCTCCAGGACTACTGTGAAAAAACCTTGGTGTTATATTAGACGAGGACATGTCCTTTAAATGTCACAGGACTGCCTTCTTTCTCCTGCGTAATATCGTCAAAATTAGGAACATCCTGTCTGAGAGTGATGCTGAAAAACTAGTTCATGCATTTGTGTCTTCCAGGCTGGATTACTGTAATTCATTACTGTCTGGCTCCAAATAGCTCTTTAAAAAGCCTCTGATTGATTCAAAATGCTGCAGGAAGAGCATTGACAGGAATTAACCAGAGAGATCAGATTACTCCAGTTTTAGCTTCTCTTCATTGACTCCCTTTAAAATCTAGAATAGAATTTAAAATCCTCCTCCTTCCATACAAGGCCCTTAAAGGCCTAGCTCCATCATATCTGAAAGACCTCATTGTACCAGATCATCCCAACAGATCACTTCTATCTCAAAGTTCAGGTCTACTTGTGGTTCCTAGAGTTATAAAAAGTAGAATAGGAGGCAGAGCCTTCAGCTATCAGGCTCCTCTCCTGTGGAACCAGCTCCCAGTTTGGGTTCAGGAGTCAGACACTCTCTCTACTTTTAAGGTCAGGACTAAGACTTTGCTTTTTGATCAAGTTTATAGTTAGAGCTGGACTGAACCATCCCTTAGTTATGCTGCTATAGGCCTAGGCTGCTGGGGGACGATGCACTGAGCACTTGTCCTCTACTCTCTTCTCTCTAGCAGCGAGCTCCTGTCCTCTAATTTCTTCTCTATTTTTAGTCATGCTACTGTATAACATGTTAACGCTCCCTCTTTTTCTGTCTCCACCGGTCAGCTTTAGGCAGATGGTCCCTCCATATGAGCTTAAGGTTCTGCTCAATGTTTCTTCATGTTCCTGCCTCTGTCGCCTTCATGTTTGCTCTGGGGGTTTCACACCGGCTTCTGTAAAGTGTCTTGAGAAAATCTGTATTGTTATTGATGCTATACAAATAAAACTGAATTGAATTGTTATGGTTGCATCATCTGGTGCATTCTCTGCATCAGTCACTATCATTATTCTGTCTAATTATCAAACTGCTCCTCAGCTCTTCCTCCATCTTGACGGGATTCGTTTCCTTCAGACATGAAACAGCTTTGAGTTGGTTGTGCTCTCTGATGTGTTCACCGAGAACCTTTGGCAGGAAGTGGCGAGTGTGTGTGTGTGTGTGTGTGTGTGTGTGTGTGTGTGCGCGAGGCTGTTTCGTGTGTGTTCGTGTGTCGTCTGCATGTGGGGCTGCAAGTGCACGCAGCCACAGACAGCTGAGAAAACACCTCCCTCTGCACCGAGCGCTGCAGAGCGACGCTCATGTGGTCCAGCCTGGAGAGGATGAGCGCCGGTCGGACATCTGGGAGCAAAATCCGTCTGTTTGACACCTAAAGGCTGCAGAGAGACGCGTCTGCGATGATGATAGAAGATAAAAATGCTATTTGTTTGCATGCTTCCATCGATTCATCAGGATGAACGGTGCATTCCTGCCTCCCCCGCGTTCCCTGGCTTCACCTCTCAATATATTCGATTTATTTAAAGAAACCTGAGCGGGCTAGCGGCTAATTTTCTTTCATGAGAAATTCTCTCGACTAAAAATAAGCCCGCTCACGATATAAGAGAAAACAATCTCCTCGCCAATCATAATGGAGCCCCCTCAGCTGCCAAAATAGATCAGAGTCAAGACTCTATTTCGAACCCTGCCATCAGCGAAGAGGTCGGCCTTTCGCATGCTCACGATCGGACGGATGGCGAGGCAAAGGGCCACCGAGGCAGACTCTGGCTCTGGTTCTCGAGTGCGGTCGCTCCAGTTCAGAGCGTTCAGCCGAGTGTGTGTGATTTAACAAGAGCTCTCAGGGCTTTTAACATGCTGTCTGCCATCTAATTAGTATCTATGGCTAACTAGCTCCCAGCAGGCAGAGCTTAAACACTTCACAGGCCACAGGAAGCACTTGCAGAAAAAAGAAAAAATAATAAAGTTTTACAGTGCAGCAATGTGTGCACACACAAAAATGCCAAAATCAAGCTGTTTCAATATCTTGCGCTCAAAGATCTCATGCTACACGAGAGAAATTCCAAAAAAAAAAAAGACAGATGAAACAATTTGATAACATGTGGGTTTCAAAGGATCTGAGCCGACCCGGGAAAAAAACCGCTTCTCTCTCGAGAGATGCTTGTTACAGATGCGTGAGGGAGCGTGTGTGCAGAAGTGAATGAGATAGAGCGTCTGTGTTCATGCAAAAAGGCATCTGGATCTGATCAGCGTTCCCCACCGAGCCGCCCGGTTGTGTGGTCACATACAGTGTTTGGTGGAGGAGCCTCATGTTCACAGAGGCGCTGTGACATGTTAAGTTGCTCCGGAGACTTTCACTTATATAATAAATCCTAAATCAAAAGCCGCTCAAAAGTGTGAGGAGGACGGGAGGGGGACGGGAGGACGACATAAAACAACAAAGCGTGTTCGGAGGCGACGACTCCGGTGTTTGTTCTAGACGGCAAATTGGAAGACGTGAGAGAAGTGAAAACAAATTAAAACTGAAAACTGTCCTCCTGCAAAAGGAGGAGACAGAAACATATTTGTGGGTAAAGTAGCCGTCTTCATCCCATGTGTTGAGCTGCAGAATGAAATTGAATTACCGAGTTCACCGCCGTCAGTGGGAGCACATGTAAACAAGACGCAGGAACTCTTGGCCCCGGGTTAAACGCGACTCAGACGCCGATATTAATGTATGGCATGGAGGGAGAACACATGGCAGCAACGCACCTTGGCTCGCTCGCACAAGTTTATGAAAGCACGAGAAACCAGACACGCAAACGGATGCCGGCTCGTTGGCCTTCTCTGGCGTGTCTGTGTTTCTGCGAGTGGCCGCTGTGTTTCATTTTTACAACATTAATCTTCTCACGCCGCGGCCTTTGTTTTATGTCTCTTTATAGTTGTGTCAATCTACTTGTCTCCTTGTAGTTGTTTTGTGTAGTCCTTTTATTTGTTTAATGTCTCCTTGTATTTTTGTGTCTCTTTGCAGTTGTTTTATTTTTCCTTGTAGTTGTTTAATGTGTCTTTGTAGTTGTTCTGCATCTTTGTAGGTTTGTGTCTCTTTGCAGTTCTTTCATGTCTCCTTGGAATTGTGTGCGTCTTTGTAGTTTTGTGTCTCCTCATAGTTGTTTTACGCCTCTTTGCAGTTGTTTCCATGTCTGCGTGTCTCCTTGTAGTTGTTTTATGTCTTTACACTTGTTTTATTTTTCCTTGTAGCAGTATTGTGCGTCTTTGTAGGTTTGTGTCTCCTTGTAGTTGTTTCTATGTCTACGTGTCTCTTTGCAGTTGTGTTATGTCTCCTTGTAGTTTTGTGCATCTTTGTAGGTTTGTGTCTCTTTGCAGTTCTTTCCACGTCTACATGTCTCCTTGTTGCTGTTTTGTGTCTCCTTACAGTTGTTTCATGTCCCTTTGGAATTGTGTGCATCTTTGTAGTTTTGTGGCTCCTCGTAGTTGTTTTACGTGTCTTTGCACTTGTTTTATTTTTCCTTGTAGCAGTATTGTGCGTCTTTGTGGGTTTGTGTCTCTTTGTAGTTGTTTCTATGGCTACGTGTCTCTTCGTAGTTGTTTTATGTATCTTTGCAGTAGTTTTATGTCTCCTTGTAGTTTTGTGTGTCTTTGTAGGTTTGTGTGTCTTTGCATTTGTTACTATGTATTTATGTCCTTGTAGTTGTTTTATGTTTCTTTGTAGTTGTGTTATGTCTCATTATAGTTGTGTTATGTCTCCTTGTAGTTTTGTGCATCTTTGTAGGTTTGTGTCTTTTGTTATTGTCTCCTTGTAATTGTGTTGTCTCTTTATAGTTGTTTTATGTGTCCTTGTAGTTGTGTTATGTCTCCTTGTAGTTGTTTTATGCCTCTTTGCACTTGTTTTATTTTGTAGTAGTATTGTGTAGTAGTATTGTGCGTCTCTGTAGGTTTGTGTCTCCTTGTATTTGTTTTGTGTTCCTGTGGTCATGTCATGTCTGTTTGTGTATTTGTCTTGCGTGCCTCTTTACTTGTTTTGTGTTCCTTGTGTTTACGGCCTCTTTATAGTTGTTTTGCTATTCTTTGTGATCACTTTATATCTCTCTGTAGTTGTTTTGTGTATGTGGTCATTGTGTATCTCGTTGTGGTCGTTCTTGGGAACATTTATCTTCCCGCGCTGTGGCCTTTGAGGTCCAGCTCTTGTCCGGCGGAGGTACAGACGTATGCTAACTAGCAGCAGAGCTCTCTCTCTCTCTCTCTCTCTCTCTCTCTCTCTCTCTTTCTCTTTCTTCTCCTCCTCTCTAAAAAGGGTTTGGCTGAGGCCGCCCACCAAACACAAACGCCCATACCAGACGAGTGCATCACCCCCGTTCGGAAAGAATGAACACATTGCTTCCTAATGCGTTCCCAATGGCTGCAGGTATTTGTGAGGGAGTCAGTGATCTGCAGAATAATTGGTTCTTAAACTAGGCCACGATGCTCTGCAGACAAACCCTTTCCTCTGCTGTGACATCTGCACGTTATGCAGCCAGAGACATAACAGCAGTCTGTAAACACTTGGCCTCGTGATCACATTTCCAAACTAATGAAAGAAATTCTAAATGAAAACAAAGAAAATGTCTTTCCCATCATCTTGAAACAATATCTGACAAAGTTTTCCTGCTCATAACATCTTGGGATTTTAAGGCCTTTTTCCCTCGAAAGGCTCTGATCCAGACTAGTGGCCTCTATCGCAACAGGGTCAGCACTGTTTGTCCCTTTAAACAGCCGGCGACCGGACTCGGTGGTCCCTCTGATTAGAGCCCAGCTGAGATCAGACAGCGGGCTCCGGCGAGAAGACATCAGGACCACTTTGGAGCCCCTTAAAAAACATGCCCTTTAATTATTTTTATAAGTGTAAGTGAACAAGTGAGTGGAAACTATGCAGAGTCCGGCCCCGGCGCTGCGGGGGAGCGGGGCTGTTAGCTTGCAGCTCGGCGATGGGGTAGGATACGTTTACACATCAGAGGCATCACCACCAGGAGGGCAGGATGAGGTTTAGCTGACCAAGGGTCTTTGGTTTATGTCTCCATGTAGTAGTTTTATACCTCAGTGTAGTCGTTTTATTTGTCTTTATAGTTGTTGTAGTTGTTTTATGTCTCTTTGTAGTTGTTTTGTGTTTCCTTTTATTTGTTTTATGACTCCTTGTAGTTTTGTGTGTCTTTGTAGCTGTTTTATGTCTCTTTGTAGTTGTTTTGTCTGTTTTGTCTCTTCGTGTAGTTGTTTTGTGTCTCTTTGTGGTTGTTTTATGTTTCCTTGGTGTTGTTGTATGTCTCTTTGTGGCTGTTTTGTGTCTGTTTGTAGTTGCTGTATATGTCTCTTTGTAGTTGTTGCATGTCCCTTTGTAGTTGTTGTATATGTCCCTTTGTAGTTGTTGTATGTGTCTTTGTAGTTGTTGTCTGTCTCTTTGTAGTTGTTGTATGTGTCTTTTCATAGATGTTGCATGTCTCTTTGTAGATGTTGTATGTGTCTCTTCATAGTTGTTGTACGTCTCTTTGTAGTTGTTGTACGTCTCTTTGTAGATGTTGTATGTCTCTTTGTAGTTGTTGTACGTCTCTTTGTAGTTGTTGTATGTCTCTTTGTAGTTGTTGTATGTCTCTTTGTAGTTGTTGTACGTCTCTTTGTAGTTGTTGTATGTCTCTTTGTAGTTGTTGTACGTCTCTTTGTAGTTGTTGTACAGTAGTCGTTGTGCTTCTCCTTGTAGTTTATCAGACTTTGTTTTTGCTGTTACTCCTGGAGCAGCAGACAACCTCTGACTCTAACACAAACATTTTCATAATACAGACAAGAGACTCAATAAAGTGATGCGATAAAATAATAATGTTTCATTTTATTTGTTTATATATTATTTTTGAGAACGGGCAGGGAGGAGACGGAGGAGATTCGGTTTCGTTCCAAAACACACCATGAGCCAAAAAGAGTTCTGGAAAGCCACAAATCTCAGCAGCTGACAGAGAAAGTGTCTGGAGCTGCAACTAATCATTACTGATTGATTTTTCAGCTATTTTTGTGTTTCAGTTAAATACAAGTTTTCACTGACAAGCAGTTTAGAAAAATACAATAATACGATTGTACAATACAATCATTAAATGCCTTTCTTTGTGGTTGTTTTTCTGTCTGTCTATTTTTGCATTTTCTTTTGTGTTTCCGGTTGTTTTGGTTCACTTCTGGCCTTTTTGAATGTCTTTGTCGTCACCCGATAGCTGTTTTGTTTTTTTGAGATTGTTTTCTGTCTTTGAATTGGTTTATTTTATGTCTATTTGTGTTTTTCTAGTTGTTTTCCGTCCTTGTTTCTTGTCCTTGTATGTTTAAGTAGTCATTTTCGGCCTCCTGGCATTTGTCTCTTTGTGGTTGTTTTGTATCTTTTGTAGTTGTTTTGTGTCTCTTTCTAGTCTTTTTGTGTCTCTGGAGAGAAAAAAACAGCGTCCTCCTCCAACAACAAATCGTTTTAGTGCTTGTGGAATTTTCAGTATCGATCCAAAACTGCCTGTGGACAGATTTTTTTATTTTTATTTCGCCAGAGACTAAAGCTGTGGCTGCTTCAACACCTTCAACCCTTATATCGGTGTGTGGCCTGTGTGTCACCCCTGTGTCCTTTTTCTTTCTGCCACTCCCTTTTCCGCGCTCGTCGTCTCCTTTCCTGCTTCCCTCGCCTCCCCTCCCTTCCTCACCTCAGCATCTTCACCGCACACTCTGTCCCGGTCAGCCTCTCATTATTTTTACCCACCAGAATGTGGACCAGCTCCACTTCATGCGAATAGAAAACCACAATTTTTGTTCTGCCTGGACAGCACCCAGCCTCCAGAGCAGTTTCGGCCTGTTCTACAGCATCTCCACTCTTTGGACAAACTGGCACAACAAACACAGAGAGAGGAAGTGAGAGACAATTACTTTTTCACAATCCAGGATCATAAAGTAGAGAATTGATTTAAGTCCATCATTCACAATATCCCCCATTAAGACACAGAGCTTGACTGAGTAAAAATAAAATGAAAACATTCACTTAACGCTCGATTTTTTTCTGCATGTCGGCTCTCTCAGGATACTGGCAAACTTCCATCACATTATGAGCTTCCCGGCAACACTTGCCAAGAAGTCCGGCCCGAAACACAGTAGTGAACAGAGCTGTGCATCATCCCAGCTGAGATTTACTGTCACTGTGGGTCAGCTAAAGTTTCTGGCAGTCCTCTGCATTAGGTCACGCTAGGCAGGAAACTGGCCGGGTTTTTTGGGAAGTAGCCTACTACTATTGTTTCTCCAATTAACCGCACGTTAAGATTTATATCGCGCTTGAACTTTCCTGAAAATTATTATGGTGATTTAAATTGTACAAAGCCCCTGTCTGACAAACGGCGGGTCATTTGTAGCAGCATGAGCACTTAAGATTTTTGTTTTAGATACTCATTTTCATAAGCTTCCTAGTAGCCCCGCTAGCTAGACCTCCAATAGTCTAGGCACCCTAACATTATGCTAACTTACGCTTAGTAAACTGATGTTGAATTACAAAAAAGATATGCCAGTCTTAGGTATGGTTCAGCTGATAATGGGCGACTGGTTGGTTAGCCTCAATAATGCTAATTTACCTTGGTCTGCTGTCCAGTCCTGCTAGCATCTCCTGCAGCGCATTCTGCTAATGTGATGCTAGCTGTGTGCTTTGCTAGCTTGTCTTGGCACATGCTAAACTGCTGTTTACCAGTTATATCATGTGCCTAACATGATGAGACTGCAAAGCTTCTGACTGCACTTGCGTCATGTTTTGGCGGTGTTGAATGGCGAGGTAGAATGGAAACGCAGGAACACAAAGCGTTGTAGGGTAATCCACAAAGCTAAATCGATACAAAAACTCTACAAAACAGGAATCACAAGTGGTAGTAAGCAAACACGAGGACACAAAACTAACTTCAAGTAGTTATTCGATGCTATAGAAACAGGATGTGACGTAATGGCGACTACCAGTTGCCATGCCAACTGCTCTGTAAAGCTGTCCCGACTGTCAGAGTTAAACGAAAACACAAGTGAGTCTGGAGGAAAACACAGGAAGTAAAACAGGACAAGAAAAACCAAGAAAGAAACTTTCAGAACAGAAACAGCAGACACAAAGAATAATACATAAACATAATAAGAAGATCACGACAGCTTGATTAAGTGCTAATTTAGTAAATTTCTGCACAGTTAAATTTGCTGACCATGGACCACTCCTACAACTAACACTGCACGTTGAGTTAGCATTGCTGATTCTATTATGCTGTTAGCTGGATGTGCCAAGGAAGTAACTGAAGATATGATACGTGTCAAAAAGCACAACTTTAATAGACACATATAGAGCATAAACTGAATCAAAAGGTGTCCCAGCGTCTGATTGGTGTTTAGATTGGCCGCTGACGAGACCCAGAACAATTCAAGGCTTCTCAACACCAGTATCCCTCCAACGCACCTGGTTCGCCCTCTAATAATAAAATATAATGGACGTACAAAATGCCTAATGAAGTTGTGTTTTTACACATGGACAGCTGCAAATCCCTTTAAATGAGTAACGTGGCAAGTGGCTCTCGGTATCCCAACAGATCAATGAAACTAACCAGCGCAGACTATAACCATAAGCAGAGATCATTTCATGACTCTGTTGGTGTACTTTTATTTGTCTGGTGACTGTATCAACAAAGTATTTGCTGCTCAGCTCCGTTCATGCCAAGAAATACATAACAATGAATAAAATAAGAAAGGGGGCGAGAGCAGAGGCTCGAACGACTTTTTAAAAAAGAATAAAAAGATTGTATCAATTTCCCAAAGCATACATCAAGTCAAATGGGCAGGCACAGCTCACACTTAAAGGAGTTTCAGGTTCATATAAAAGGGATATGTGTTTTTCCATGTCATGTCTCATTTGCTCGTTCAACAATCAAAATCAACCCGACTGGGCTGAATAATTGAGTCCAGCCCTGAATGTGTGAGCGAGAGAGAGAAAGCCGAATTGATTTACTCACTGAAACATCTATAATCATTCAATAATGGCTATCGAGCTACAACAGAAGGCAAGGATTCAATTAAACTGCACCGTGGCAAAGTATTACTCCACACAATAATGTGTCTGCGAGAAACGCAATATAATAAGCTCTTTCTAATGAGATGAACACCTACTTTTGTTGCCTGCAGCGTTGCTCCGCTTTTGTTCGAGTAGGTAAGATTAACTGGTTGGTTGTTAGTTCAAAGGCCCGTAGTTGTAAATTCTTCACGTAGTCAGGACAGGAGAAATGAACTGTACCCTGGTTATGATTTGATTTTACTCCTTTATAGCTGCAGATTAATAAGAGGAGAACTGGAACACCCTTGATGTCAGGTCTGGACTGTTCTGCACCTCGCATCCATAAAACTAACAAAAGAAATTACGTATGAAAAATTGGATTTTTATTTTTTTTTTCGGCGCTAGGGCTCTGAGGTCATGTTGGACACTGGCGTCTAATGATAAGCTCTGTATTTGAAGCTCATGGGAAGAAATGGGTTGGAAGTCTGAGATGGAGAGAGAGCTGAACTCTAATCACCTCATCTAGTAGATCTTTGACACCCAACCTGCTGATGAGGTGAAACATTAACTGTTACCTCATTCAGACCTGTGCCATCTGATCTCACCTGTCCATCTCTAAGTACTTATGTTGACACGTGGTCTTAATTAACTGGTATTTCTTAAATTTTTGGCCACAACCTCTCTAAGGTTCAGGTTCCATTTCCATCCATCCTGGTTGATCTCATCTCACCTAGGTCCCTGTGTCCACACCTGGTCTTAATATAAATGTGTCTCCACATGCGTCCACAGATCAGCCCTGTTGAGTAGGTGGTCTTTAATGTGACCCAGGACTCAATGTGTGTTCACACTACCAAAGGAATGATGCCAAATATGTCCCAGACCACCTCCACATGTGTTCTCAATGAGACTTCTTCTTCTCCTTCTTCTTCTGTTTTCATTACGGCTGGCTAGCTTCATAGCTGCCAAAAATTGAAGAAGAAGAAGAAGAAGAAGAAGAAGACTTCTACTCTGATATGAATACTTAATATTAAAAGATTGGCATAGGACTGGGAGATCGTCCCTAGCAGCAATTAAGCAACTCTAAAGTTGTTATCACCTATTTACCAAATTAACCTTTTAGTCTTTGTATAAATACTGTAGGAACAAATCAATCCCATCATGCACTGGGCAATAGGCCTGAAGCTGCAGTTGTTTAAAGTTTCACAAAAGCCTCAGTTCTGCATTCATAAACCTTTACGTTGCACATTTCCAATAATAATCCCAGTAAACTCGTCCAGTTTGTCCATTTTCAGGCTGCAACCTTTCAGTTCACCGCTAATGGTAAAGACGGTGGACGTGGACATTTCCCATTCTTGAACATTTTGTGTCTGTCTGATATGCGAGGCTACAAACTCTGTGAGCCTCATGTTCACGTCTCCACTCATGCGACCATATGTGATGCTAATGAGCGCTTTGTCACACGGCGCTGGAGCTGTACCATCCACACGTTTTAATCATTTAAACCGCCACATCTGACACAAAGGAAAACTGCGCAGAAATGGATCACACATTGGATTTGCCAGCGAACTGCTGAACTGAACTGCTAACATTCCTCGTTAAAGTCTTCACAGTCAGTTTTGAGGTGTTGCTCGTACACACACAATCATAACATGTCTGTTTTTATAAAGGTTAATAAGCACGCTCATTTGGAATATTGTGTACCGTGGCTAAATATTGTGCAAGCAAAGAGTGGATAATGTGTGGATAATGTGTTGGGAGCGATCGGGGGAATGTGGGAAAATATCATGGAAAATATTAGCAAATCGGAAAATGTTACAGGTAGTTGGAATACGAGAGATATTGTAACAATATAATGCGTTCTGAGCTTGTGATGACAAATCTTCCAGAACAACATGAAATCTCACCCCTTACTCTTTCATTTGCTCATTCACACACACACACACACAGACGAGTGCGTGGCGAGGATTGTTTCACTAATGAGTTGGTTTGGCTGCAGTTGAGTTATGGGCATGAGCGCATGGTGGGACCTCACCCCAGCGCAGCCTGAGAGAGTGTACTGAGTGCACCTAACGCCACGCGCTGCCAAGGTCCTGTACTGACTGATTTATTGGCCCGCAACCGTAGACCGATGAGGCTGAGGTGACACGGCTGCTGTGACCCGACCACAAGGCGGTTTGCAGGAAATAGTCACATCCTTTCCCTTCAAGTGGAACCTTAAACTGTAACGATGCTTGAAAAAGAGCATAAAACAAAGCTCTTGTTCCAAAGTCAGGACACGTTAACTCTGCTAACAGGAGAATAGATGTGTCGCCCCATTTAGACCCGTCCTGGGTGATCCAATCACAAATGGTCGGTTTTAAATCAGGTGTGAACTGATCTCAGACCACATGTGGAGGTGGTCTGGGACACATTGGACCTCATTCCCACACAGCAGACATGTTTAGTCACAAGATTCTGGTTCTTCTTCTTCTTCTCCTTCTCTGCAGCTATGAAGCTAGCCAACCATATTGAAAACTAGTCCACAACTTCTCCTTTATGATTGTCAATTCATAAAAGTGGCTCTTCAAAATAACACCCACAAAATGTCCACATTTTTATCATCTCACCTCAAAAATACCCAAAACTTTGCAGTTCCAACCTATTATTTCTTTTCTGCTTTTTGCAACAATCTGCAACCATCGACTGATGAAGCTGAGGTGACGCGACCACAAGGCAGTTTGCAGGAAATAGTCACATTTACTTCAAGTCGAACCCTAAACTCTAATACTGCTGCCTGCAGCTACTGTGCAAAGGAGCATAAAACAAAGCTTTTGTTCAAAAGTCAGGACCCTCAGTTAAATGAACTAAATGGAGACACAGATCTACTAACATGTGCCCGGAGTGATCCCATCACAAGTTTCCGATCACAAGTTGCCCACTTAAAGATATGTCGTCAACTGAGCTGACGGTAGCTCTGCAAATTTAAACCCACAAAAAAAAAAAAGCCCACATTTTTATGTCCTCACCTTAAATTGCATTTACAATTTTCTTAAATTTTTTTCTGCTTTTAGTTTGGTGCAGGTTGACAAAAACAAAAAATGTCCAAAGTTTGCATAAAGCTTTTAGTTGGAGCTGGACTGAACCATCCCTCAGTTATGCTGCTATAGACCTAGGCTGCTGGGGGACAATGTCCTCTACTCTCCTTTCTCTGGCACCGAGCTCCTATCCTCTAATTTCTTTTCTCTAGCACCGAGCTCCTGTCCTCTAATTTATTTTCTCCGGCACCGAGCTCCTGTCCTCTAATTTATTTTCTCTAGCACCGAGCTCCTGTCCTCTAATTTATTTTCTCTGGCACCGAGCTCCTGTCCTCTAATTTATTTTCTCTAGCACCGAGCTCCTGTCTTCTAATTTCCTTTCTCTAGCACCGAGCTCCTGTCCCCTAATTTATTTTCTCTAGCACCGAGCTCCTGTCCTCTAATTTATTTTCTGTAGCACCAAGCTCCTGTCCCCTAATTTCTTTTCTCTAGCACCGAGCTCCTGTCCCCTAATTTCTTTTCTCTAGCACCGAGCTCCTGTCCCCTAATTTCTTTTCTCTAGCACCGAGCTCCTGTCCTCTAATTTATTTTCTAATTTCGTCTCTATTACTACTCATGCCATTCTGTGCTACTACTGTATAGCATGCTAAGTGCTGCGTGTCCCTCTCTCCCCCTTTCTTGCTACCATCGCCTTCATGCTTCCTCTGGGGATTCTGACAGGATTTTGTAACGCGTCTTGAGACAATTTGTATTGTTACTGACGTTATATAAATAAAACTGAATCGAACTGAACTGAACTAAGGTACTCCAGTAAACGTACATCACTGTTCTTAATTGTTGTGTCTGAGCTAAAATTCAACCGTGAACGTTTCACAGGAATAAAGTGGAAGAGACGCAGAGTTAACAAGAATGAGAAGAGTGAGCAGAGTGAGTAAATTACCTGCAGCTGCTGTGCTTAGTTGGGGGGCATAAATCTGTAACCACATCAGAAATTATCCATAAAATTTACAGCTTAGGAAAAGCATGTGTGTGGCTCTTTAACACTCCTTAACCTACAGAGTCGTCTTTCACGCTGCCTCGGAAAAAGAGCTGCCGTCCGGTCAGGACACTTGAACTTCGCAGCATGGCGACGTACACTGTGTCGCGTACATTTCAACAGGAGGTCACGTCATCGTATGAGTTCAAACTCAAACACGCTCCAAGAAGCAGGTAAATAACCTGATGGAAAAAAACAAATCCATGAGCAGCCAATCAATCAATTTAATGAGTCTGTGGAACTAGAAGGAGTTATGAGGACTGGGCAGAACGCGGCCCCACAAAAGAAATAAAAGAAATAAAAACACAAATATAGTAATGCATGAACAAGCCAGGGGCTGTAAAAGAAAGAGCAAGAATTAAGTTTCTCACCAGGACTGGAACCATTCACACATCTGAGATCAATTAATCTGTCTGACCACTCATTTGCTCTGCAATGGACGTTAAGGTGGTTCACAGCTAAGGTACGTGACCGGGTCCTGAAGATGAAGATGTAGAGAAGATGACTCAAGACATCATATCAGATTATTGATTTGGATTTATATTTCTGCAAAAGATATATGCAGTGTAGTCTTCACTTCTAATCTGAGCTGTCTCTGAAATAACCAATGTCATGAGACGGAGAACAAAAAATAAAGAAGAACTTAACGTAAGAAAGACTTTGCAGCTTGTTCTAAATCATGGATCGTCTCCCCAAGTCATGCCATGCAAACAACAAACATCTGGTCACGTTAAACAACTACAGCTTCAGAGCCTCTTGCCCAGTGCATGCTGGGATTGATTTGATCCTAGTATCTGTACAAAACCTAAAGGGTTAATTTGGTAACCTGATACAGCTTTGATGAACACTTAAAATCATTTTTCTACCTCCCAGTCCTATTCCAATCTTTTAATATTGAGTATTCATATCCAGGTAGAAGTCTTCTTCTTCTTCTTCTTCTTCTTCTTCAATTTTTGGCAGCTATGAAGCTAGCCAGCGGTAGGTAGAGATCTATTAGGGACAGCAGCTGTTATAGTTATTAACTACATCCCAAATGATGATGGTGTTTATTTGCACACAGAGCGTGAAGCTGTTATTGGACCTCGAGACGCATTTAAAACGATTTTCAGGTCCCTTGGAAACACGAAGGTCCAAAAACTACAACCTCCATCACCTACAGTTTTTTGTCTTAAGAAAGTTGGTCTGGAGTTAGGAACTAACTCTGCTCTGCAAAAGATCTGATGGGCCAATCAAATCATGTGGGCAGGGCTTTATGTAGTGATGGACAGAAGAGTAGCAGTAATCATAGACGTCATCTCAGCGCCATGGAGTTGAATTTGTTTGCAGCATAATGTTTCTGATTGGTTGGAGGATGATCTAAACAGCTGGTGTCACCAGATCTAAAGTTCATTTTCAGATGATATTTGATGTAGAACTGTGACGAAAGTTAAAGTCTCACAACTCATCTGCATCTGTAAGCTAGACAAACTTTTAATACAATAGTACTACTAAACTGTTTTGGTGGTGGAAATTTGTTCTGGAGTCTCTCTGTTGGGAACTGATTCTGCTCCTGCAAAGATCTGCCAGGCCAATCAGATCATGTGGGCGTGGCTTCATGTGGTGATGGACAGAAGAGTAACAGTAGTCATATATCAGCTGAAACAGGAACTGGATCATAATTTCTTGTAGACGGGCTTACTCTAAGAAATACAGATACACAGATAAATCATCTTGTTTGCAGTTTGAACGCATATTTAATTAAAATGTGTTGCACTATGTAAGAAGGCGGCTATAGGAGGTCAGTGTGAATGCATGGGTAGAGCAGTACATCTCTGTATGAGGATCTGTCCCCAGGATGATCCCAGTGAAAGCTTTAAACGGCGTCAGTGGACGGGAGGAGGTAATAAAGCTGTTTATTGTCACAGGTGGGGCAGAGTGCGCGATGCTGTTGAGGTTGTCGGCCCAGCTGGAGGAACCAGCGGCGTTCAGAAAGAAGCCCCATCCGGGCCGAGCCTGAGGGCCCGCTTCATGATCAACCGGACATGTGACTGCAGCGCTGTGGCTCTTCAGTGAAAAAAGAAGAAGAACTGATCGGTTAAACTCCCTGAAACAACTCCCTGTGGAAATGTGTGAACACAAACCGAGAAGCTAACGTTTCAGAGCTGCCAGCACAGCTCTATGAAAGGTGACTTTTGTTCACACTAATAATAATAAAACATCTCATAGATACTTTGGAAGCTTTTGTGCAGGAAAGAGCAAAAAATGCAGTTCCTCAAATGTCCACTGGAGACTTAGGACCCCTTAGACCTCCATGTTAAAAACTTTACAGCAGAAATAAACACGTTTGCAGCCTAATTCAAATACAGTTTTTGTCTCTATAGCTAATTTCTCTATCCATGACAACTTTTTTAAATAACTCACCTGTTTGAATTATATCAAAGCTTAAAGTTCTGCAGAAGTTGGTGCTTTGAGTGACAGGTCAAAGCACCAGGTTGCTAGCTGTCTTTAGCTCCACCTCTTCGCCCATTTTTGAATTAGCTGGGAATTAGGAGGAGTTAGCCAAGATGGCGACATCCACGGACGCCACACTGAGCTTCAAAACTGCTCTTCAGGAAACATTTATAGAGGATTCAACCATTTTTGCACTGAGTGAAAAGTTGCAGCCGCCGCCAGCTGCTAATCACGTAAAGCTACGACAACTTTCAAATGAGAAGACACAAACAAGTCGCATATATGAAGAGCTTTCAGAAGCTTTGCAGTCACATTAATATCCTTAGCAGGTAAACAGTAATTTAGCATGCACAAGGACATGCTAATAAAGCGCACAGCTAGCATGACATTAGCATAACTTTGCTGCAAAGAGAAGCCAAACAAAGGAGCTAACCAACAAGTCCAATTAATTATACCTAGCAGGGCAAAGCTACAGATGGACAAAGCTTGGTTTAACATCATTTGTTGATTGTTTGTGAGCAAGCCCTGTGATAGACTGGAGACCTGTCCAGGGCGGACCCCGCCTCTCGCCCAATGACAGCTGGGATAGGCTCCAGCCCCCCCATGACCCTCCAGAGGACAAGCAGTTACAGAATATGAATGAATGAATGTTTGTGAGCAATCTGAAAACAGTGTGGATCGTTTACTTGTCTGATTAATTCAAATAGTTATCAAGCTCTGATTTACAGCTGCTATTAGTTGAACATGTTTGGTTTTTACATTGACCTTAAGCTGTCACAACAATCCTCACAACATCAACAGACTACTGCTGAAACCAGCAGCTACCAACTACCAAACATATGGTTGTTCAAATGTCTCAGCTTGTTCTGCTCCGATGTGACTTTCCATCAGCTTGTCATCAGAGGAAAGAAGCACCAAAGGACTGCGGTCTCAAAAATGTCAGGTCATAAAACCGTGGTTGTGCCTCTCGCTGCCATTTGGAGCAGCAGAGTGCAGCTTTAAGGCAAAAAGAGGGAACTGCCAAGACGTTGAAGAGTGACGTGGAGGGGAATTGACTGCAGTGAACTGTGCTGACCTGCTGGCTGCCTTCTGACCCCCTCTGTTTGTCCTGCCAGACCACCGCACACTGGAAAGGGACTCGGTGACGGGGCCGCCGTGGTTTTTCTCTTTCCTGCAGCGGAGCATCTCTGTGCCGATCAGTTGTCCAAAGCCCATAAATCTCGAGGCCTTTCAGCAAAGTCTTTATTACCGTTCCCTCGCGTTTTCACACGGGCACAGCTTCTCGACACTTCCTCATCCTCTCTACAGTCACTCAACACCCACTTCAGCGCTTCCAGAAAGGGAAGATATACTCCTTTTATTTTGGTTTCAACTTGACTGAGGCTCTGAAGTGCCTGAGTTCACAGAGTTTCTCTTGCTTGTTATCCAGCTGCCTAATACTCCGGAGTCCCACAGCACCTCTCGTCTTACTCTGCTTCAGTTCTTCACCGTGCGGCTCTTCGTTCGGCCTCTGATGCTTCCTTTCTTTTTACAGTGGCCAGAACAAACAACCATTATCTGTTTCTCGTCCTCTTTGTGACCGTTTGACAGACGCAACAATCACTAAAAGGAGAAATCCACAATTTCACAATCCGATTACAAGAATGAGAGGAAGCAGCGCGAAACACACCCCAAAAAAATAAAAAAGGTATATGTCCTAAAGGTGCTGACTCGGCGAAACAGCCAGTGGAAACCGTGGAAAAACCCAAATGGCTGGAAACACTTACAAGCTATTCTCCTCCACTGTTTCAATCTACAAATAAACTCCAGAGAATTTTCCAAAGCTGTGTAGAAATGAAGAGAAAGAGAAAATGAGACGGCGTGGAAAGAAAAACTGACCTTTAATTTGCCTTTCTCAGGCTATGTGCATTTATGGTGTACAAAACAGGACCAAGTGACGACATGTTTCAGACCGCTGAGCTAGCAGTTAGCTCAGGAGACGGTGCTGCCAGATATAACTGAGCTATTTGTTCAACATATGATCAATAACTCCTGAGAAGACATTCGTTAATGATCCGACCACAGCTCTGCTCATTAATAGCGACTGTTGAAGGTCATGGCGAACTCCAGTAAACTGAATCAAACCTTTTTATCCTCAATGTTAGTTTAAGTTATAATCCAAAAGCTTACTTGTAAAGCCTGGTTTATTCTCCTGCAACTGGTCGACATTGAATCTACGCCGTTGAAAGCTTTTCTATCTGTGCGCTGCTGGTTTGTGGGTATTGTTCTGTAATCACGCCACTAAAACGCTGGGTTTCACCAAGTTCTACGCAATTAAAATATGAGGATCAACATCTACTTTAACTACAATCCCTGCAGCTCAGAACATAGAAAACACGTCTGTAGTTTGCAGGAACACATCAACAAGGAAATGCATTTTAGATCAATCACAGATCAATCACAGCCGGTCTACATCACAGAGGTGCATAGTCGTATTTCTGAGGAGGTGCACGCCAAGTTAGCTACGCCGTAACTCAGTGGTGGTTTCGTCAAAATCACTGACTTACATTTTAATATTTTCTCATTAATCTTACTAAATTATCCCAGTAATTTATTCTTTTCCTGTCTTGTCTGTCTCTCAGCTGTGGTGCTTCTGTCAGTGTATCTTAGCATTAGAGCTTTTATCCAATCATATTTCATCATCATGTTGCTGGGCCTTCACAATTAAAACTGAAACACATTGTAATGATGCTGTTCCTTTAACCAATCACATTTCTAGTTGGTATTCTTAGTCCTTCTCTGTGGCCTACGGTAGCGTCAGCGTTTTACCGTCCTCTGACTGGACGGTCAGAGAGCCGCTCCGTTTAAGCTAAGCTAGCGGTTCATGTTCATCTGTTGCTAGCTGCACAACGTTAACGTTCTGATAGCTATTTGTTGAAGCCACCATGGAGGAAGGAGGAGAGGCTATCCATCTGGTTGCAGATCTTCTTAGAAAGACATTTTCACGGCGGACTTTGAAGGAAAAGCTGGATATTGTGAGGAAAGGCCGCCCAACCCTGGAGCTAGCTAGCCTGACCCAGCCGGGGAAACTTTCAGGTCAGCAACTATGAGCGCTACCCTTGGTTGACAGGCTCTGAGGAGAACTCTGAATAGTTTCTAAAGTTCTGGTGAGTTAAATGAATTATATTTATATCTGTTATGTATATTTCTGTCATTTTATTGGGTCGACATTGATGCTTCTGCTGGATTTGACGTATGTGGCGCTGGTGGCTGCAGTGAATTGTCCTGAGTTTCTTTCTTTAGTAATGACATTCATCTCTATATATGAGATACCTGTCTACGATGCTATGTCCTGTTTTATTGTGTCCGTACGATGCTGATGGTTTCTATAGCAGTGGAGTCATAACGATCGTATTAAGACATGTTTTGAATGAGGTTGGAGGTCATTGAAGGACTAGGTGGAAATGCACGGCCCTCCACTGCTGTAACTATGATGCAACTATAAATTAATCTTAACTCATTAGCTGAGAGACCGGGATGGACAGTGATCTGCTTCATAAAACTTGTCTGGCTTTGCTGTCAAAGACACTTCCTTTGGTGACTCTGCAGCCCTTGAAATGGTAAATAAATTACAAATTTCCACAAATGAAAGTTCAAAGGTTCATGATTTGAACTGGTTTTGGAAAAAAAATAAAAAATAAAAAAATACTAACCAAACAGCCATTATATTGAAAAGTCCAGACCCAAACAGGCATGAGGACAGTTCAACCCAAACCATAATGCGTTTGAGGCAAACAGATCCAACATGAGCACCAATTACAGCAAAGCTTGCCTTGAGTACCGGATCAATCTCCCTCTGGACCTAATGGGCCGGTGGCGACCTCTGTTTATTGTATTATATTGTTCTCCATTGGTCCCGTGGCTCAGACGCAGCACCACGAGTTAAAACTTGACCAAGCGCTCTGATGGGACTTTGTCCTCACATGCCACCCGGTCAGTCATTCCCGAAGACGTGTTTAATGTACAATGAACTCCGAGCCATGTACTTTTTGTTTTGGCAGGCTTTATATTTTGAGTGCCTCGTCCCGGTGTCAGTCTGCTCTCCCAGTTTTTCTGAGTTGAACAAAAAGCCAGAGATCCTCATACACATTGTTGTACACTTATGCGTTGTCTCGAAGAGATAAGGAAATCCATTTGCGGTCGAGTGTTTTTTCCTCCCGAGCATCAGTTTGTGAATGAGCTTCAGGTCTCATTAAGCTTTCTAAACAACGCCGCTTTCCTGACTCTCAACTCTTTGGCTGCGTTAAAAACTATTTTTACCTCGGCTCAGAGTTTGAAGCGAGACGGAGCCAAGGCTTTCTTGATGGAGATTGTGGTTGAATTAAAGGCTAAATAAGCAAGCTGTAGTCGTATTATTGAATTTCGACCTCATGCTAAGATCTGAACACTCACCCTGCAGAACGCTGTCAGTCTGATTGGAAACTCTGGAGCTGATGCTCAAACCGAGCTCGTGTAGCCCGAGACCGCAGGACAACGCTTGAAGTCGAGGATATTTTTAGTGCAGCTGGAATGAGATTGTTTCAACAAAAGTATTTCCAAGAGATTCTGAGGGATTGAATCATTTTTTTGTTTTTTGTCCGGAGAGTTTGGCCGCTCAAAGGCTGGATGTTAAATCACACATTGTGTTTCTTGAACGTCAAATAAATGACATAACTGAGCAGGAGGGAACAGAACAAACCCGGGACGGCATGGCGGCGGCTCCGCATGCAGCGCTCGCTGACAGTTTAGTACGAGCTGAGAGAACACAGGCCTGTTTTTATTGAGGTACCTAAGAGGCTGTTTACGCTGCCTGTATAATCGCCAGTAAACAGCACAAACACATTAAGGAAACTGTTGTTCTGTCGGTTTCAGACACCTTAATTTTATAGATCCAAACGCTAAAAATGGCGCCATAAAACAGGGGTTTTATAAACTATTTCATCTGTGATTAAAACCAAATAGGTTAATGGAGATTTTAATCGTTTATGAGTCTGCTCAATCAAGTCTACGTCTTAAAGCTGTAACAGGTAGATTACGAGGCTTATTCTGCGATGATCTGCTGAGAAAATGATTACGATGTTCAACTGGACGGGAGCCAGATGGGACCATTAGCACCCAACGGTTCAATTTAGCTTGTAGAAAAGAAAGACGTTCGGGTGATTTGAGTAAGATATATGGTACAATGGAAGTCAAAGAGCTCAAATCTAGAGTTTAATGACAATAGCCACATTACTGAGACACTAAAACTTCCTTTTTATTATCCTACTTGCTTTCAGGGCCATGAACTGTTCTTGAGGGAACAGAGAGTCCAGCAGAAAGAAGCTAACGCAGATGCTTTGGGACTTTTATTAATCCTGTGGAGCCTGACATAGAAAATAATATGATTATACAATTACACAATTTTTTAAGTAAATAGCTTATAGGACCTTTGTTTTGTTACATATTTAATGCATATATTTTGAACTTTTTAATCATAAAACTGATCTGATGATTTTGGTAGAAAAAACTGTTTCTGTCCTTGATCAGTCAAAGACGGACTTTAAACGTCTGTGACGGCCTGTGGCCCTGAATTTATTCTCTGAACATATAAATATATATTTTAAAGGTTAGTAGTGTTGGTAAAACTGACGACGACGAAAGACAATAATTAATTACCATTAGGTTTCATAGATAAATCACTCATTAATATCTAAATATTCCACTGATATGGAATAAACTAATACAGATTTTTAGATGATTCAAATTTTAATCTTTTAATTAAATTATTGAGGTTTAATTAAAAAAATTCTTTGCGTTTCCTGTTTTTATTTTGTAAAGTTCTTCCTTCCTTGGTGTTTTTCCCGCCACAGGTGAGGCCCACAGCCTCACCTGTACCTCATTAGTCTCAGTGTGTGAATATATATAGTCCATATACAGACAGTTTGTCTCTCTGTGTCCTCATATTGTGTCTCCTCATGTCTGGACCTTGGTAGCCCTTCTTGTACCCTGGGAGTTCAACTCTTCCTGTTCCTGATTTTTAAGTTTCACTCGAGTTCTTTTGTTTCCTGCCTCCTCCTCCTCCTCCTCCTCCTCCTCCTCCTCCTCCTCCTCCTCCTCCTGTCTACATTTTGTCCTACCTCCTTGCTGCACATCATAACATCGAGAAGCAAATATTTCATGGAGATCGTCTGTTCACCAGAAGAGGTTCTTCTGTGTAGTACTAAATTAGAAATAAGTTAATTCCAAAAAAAAACCAAAAAACCTTAAATGGTTGCACATCTCAGACTTCAAGAACAAAATATTATTATCTTATTATTTGACACTGATACACGCCAGGAATGCCGTCGGGTGCAGGGAGGCTTCGGTGGAGTCCTAATGGCCGGATCAAAGTTGGATCGAAACCCTGTGACTTTCAGGACATTTTGTTTTAATGTGGTGAAGCTGAGGATAAGAGGAATTAGAAAGACAAGATGGAGCTGTGAAACCATGAGACGAGAACAGAAAAGTGGAAAAGATGGAAACCTACAAAGTTCGCCAAAGGGTGCTGCGCGGTGCAGAGCCAGGATAAAGTAGCTGCTTCCCCCGGCGGTGCTGGGATAGATTAGCGTCACATCGCAGCCTCATGAGCCATGACATAAGAATGCTTATGAAACTCACACATCGCAGTCGCTTCTGAATGAAACGGGAGACGAGAGAGAAATTACTGGAACCTCACGGATCCTCGGCCCGAGAAACGTCTCTCCTGAACAATTTAGCTCTTCTCTGGGTCTCTGGGTGAGAGGAGTTATCTAAGAGAGAACAGCAGAGGTTACGGGATTCAACTGGGTCCTGTAAAGATGAGTAACGAGAGTTAAAGTCTGAAAACACTGGAGAAGGAGAAGGAGAAGAGGAGGAGGAGGAGGAGAAGAAGAAGAAGAAGAAGAAAAAGAAAGAGGAGGAGGAGGAGAAGGAGGAGGAAGAGGAGGAGAAAAAGAAAGAGGAGGAGGAAGAGAAGAAGAAAGAGGAGAAGAAGAAGGAGGAGGAGGAAGAGGTGAAGGAGAAGAGGAAGGAGGAGAAGGAGGAGGAAGACGGGAAGTAGAAGGAGGAGGAGGAAGGGGGAAGTAGAAGGAGGCGGAGGAGAAGGAGGACAAGGAGAAGAAGAAGAAGGAGGGGGAGGAAGAGAAGAAGAAGAAGGAGAAGAAGGTGAAGGAGGTGAAGAAGAGGAAGGTGAAGAATCACCATCATTGAGGGCTGCCTGGATGAAAGGAATAAACAGATGAGAACAGGATGATGAGTTTTATATATTTTCAGTTATTTAAATAGTTTATGATCTGGTTGTTAGTTAGAATGAGTTAGAATATAAAGTCTTCATTTTAAGACCTGATCGGACGAATCAGCGACAGATCGTCCATCTTTATATACTGTGCATTTATTTGTATCTATTTGTTCATTTATAAGGACCATTTCTAACGAGAGGATGCAGATAAAGACATTTAGTTAAATAATCCATCAGACGGTTTAAGCTGTGAGCTCTTTAAGACATGTCTAATTTAAGGTTGGCCTAACTTCACGTGTTGGTCAAACCTGAGATGAGTCTCTAAACGAACTGAGTCAAATGTCCGGTGGGTCTAGTCCAGGTGAAACCAGAGGTCGGTCATATGTGCAGCCTCCCTCCTCCCTCCCTCCCTCCCTCCTCTCAGGGTCATTATCCAGCGACCGGCCTGCAGTGAACCAAACCTCAGCAGCTGCTACACAGCCGAGCAGCTTCCTACTGCAGAGCTGTTTGTTTGCTTGTTCTGCCTTTTAGGAGAAGATACACTCTGAATCATTTCATGCCAACCACACGGTCCCGCAAAAGCAGATGTACACGCTACATGCAAGCAACCGCACACACACACACGCTGCACAGATGGCCGAGAAGTACACAAACACAAACACACAGGAAATAAATGGGATTGGGACACGGCCGGATTTACCAACACTGCTTCCTGAGTGGACACCCAAGGGCTCGGCGTGGCGGGCGGCTTCGGCAAATATATCCCCAAAACAAAGAAGGAATGTCTAAAAATAGGTCAGTAAGAAGTCACTCATTCATCCAGAGACGCCCTCACTCATCCACCAGGAACGTTTCAGAATAAAAGACTGAAACTTTCTTAACTTTGTGCAAACATTATTTAATTTAATTCAAATCAGTTTTTATTTATACAGCGTCAATAACAACTGAAATGTGCAACTCTACGGATCAGAAACATGCAACTCTACCGATCAGAAACACGCAACTCTACATGATCAAAAACAAACAACTCTAAATGATCAGAAACACGCAACTCTACATGATCAAAAACACGCAACTCTACAGATCAGAAACATGCAACTCTACCGATCAGAAACACGCAACTCTACATGATCAGAAACACGCAACTCTACAGATCAGAAACACACAACTCTACCGATCAGAAACACGCAACTCTACCGATCAGAAACACGCAACTCTACAGATCAGAAACACACAACTCTACATGATCAAAAACACGCAACTCTAAATGATCAGAAACACGCAACTCTACCGATCAGAAACACGCAACTCTACAGATCAGAAACATGCAACTCTACATGATCAGAAACACGCAACTCTACAAATCAGAAACACGCAACTCTACAGATCAGAAACATGCAACTCTACATGATCAAAAACATGCAACTCTACATGATCAAAAACACGCAACTCCACGGATCAGAAACATGCAACTCCACAGATCAGAAACACGCAACTCTACAGATCAGAAACATGCAACTCTACATGATCAAAAACATGCAACTCTACAGATCAGAAACACGCAACTCTACAAATCAGACACATGCAGCTCTACAGATCAGATACACGCAACTCTACATGATCAGAAACATGCAACTCTACAGATTGGAAACACGCAACTCTACGGAAAAGAAACATGCAACTCTACAGATCAGAAACATGCAACTCTACAGATCAGAAACACGCAACACTATGGATCAAAAATATGCAACTCTATGGATCAGAAACATGCAACTGTTGCTCATGCAACATGCAAATGAAAGACTTTTATCAACAAGCAGCCTACGGACAATGTTTTACCGTAGTTTTTTAAGTTTTTTTTTTTTCTTCTTTTCTTCTGCAACTGCCTCCTGTTGATATTTATTGTTATGTGTTACCATACCACCTCTGCAATAACATGTAAATACATAATCCCTGTAATTCATGTTCACATTTGCACTTTACTTAATTTACTTCACATTTATGGCATCGTTTTTTTGTATATACTGTGTTGCAGGACTATCCAGTTGATGCAGAGGTTTTTTAAAACATGCCTCATGATGAAATCCAGATGTTACCAGAATCATATTGCGATAAGGTTTAGGTCTGGAAACAGCAGCGTTATCCAACATCATAGAGACTGACTGATGTAAATTTGCCTGAAAGGGGCTGAAACACATTTTTCTGAACATTACTGTGAACACTGCACATGGTTCATATTTAGCACTTCCCTACAAGACAATAAAAAAGCAGGTAGAAGAAGTTAAATGCAGTTCAGCAGTAATCTATCAATGCATCTGTGTAAAGGATGCTTCAGCTGTCAGGTTCTGATCGGGTCACGGCTGGAACTTAAATCCGAGAACAGACGCGTTTCAGGAGAACGTACAGTATCTGAGTCATTCAACACAGCTGTTCCTAACTTGATAAGAAAGATCTGAAAATGATCTCTGCACCAGTTCACCTTTGACTGTGATGCAGCCCGTCTATTCATATGAGAGCAAAGGTCCTGGCTGATCTCTTGTTATTCCACAACATCTTCCTTTTTTTTTTTCTTGGAAGAATCTCTTAGAAAACAGCCAGTGTCTGCGTTTCACACCCTGAAATCTTTCTGGCCTCTTTAATTTTGTGCCTTGGCTTTCTCCCCCAACGTTTGATCAGACCTCAGCGCACGTTGTACTCGTGTATTTTTTGTGGATCATTTTTATTGGGAACAAATTATTTCTTTTTCCTGGAAATGAGGTGATTTGTTATGGGTCCATTTTTATTTTTTAATTTTATATATATATATATATATATATATATATATATATATATAGATATATATTTTTTAGCTGAGACCCCCGTTAACCCACCAACACAGACGGGACACACACACACACACACACACTACCTTTCCCTAAAATGTGTTCACTTTTCAAAAATGCATTCAGGTTCATAAACATAAAAGTTGGCGTTCTTTCACAGACATACTCTGAGACACCCAGAGGAATTTACTGTGAAGACCCCCCACTGAGCCCCAACTAGATAAATAAAACCACTGAGTCATTTCTTGTGCCTCGTTCTCTTAGTCTGCAGATTTTTGCAAAGGATTCAAGCAGCTTGCATTGCTTTATTTTCTGCAGCAGGACTCAATGAAGCTTCAGAGCCAGTCTCTGGTTCATGAACCTCAACATCTCAGCAGGTTCCATAATGAATACGACCTTAACGTGCAGATTTACAGCTTTAACTTTAAGATATTTCTATGAAAATTGGAGGAAAGTCGTAGAAATTACAGCTCTTTGATATATGCACCACTTCTTTTCAAGGGAGCAAAGATAATTGGAGGATTGGACCTGTTTTATGTACAGACCAACGTCCTCCACCAACTAATGTTTAACAGGGGAAAGTTGTTCTGGAGTTTCTGCGTTGGGAACTGACTCTGCTCCTTCAAAGATCTTCTGGACCAATCAGATCATCTGGGGGTGTGGCTTTAGACGACCTGACAACCAAACAGCAGTGCATTTTCCAAAATACAACCAATTAGCCACAACATTATGACCACTGACAACAGAAGTGAACAACATTGACCATCTTGTGACAGTTCAATGTTCTGCTGGGAAACTTCTGGACCTGGCATTCATTGGTGTGGATGTTACTTAGACATGTAGCACCCACCCATAATGTTATGGCTGATCAGTGTATATTGCTGCATCCTGTTGCTGATGTACAAACCTCCAGTGAACACTATATAGCCATGAAGTGTATGTATCAGTGTAAACTAGACAGGTGTTGTCCTTTGTTATTTCTTTACCAGTTGAGCAGGTAGAGGGTCTGGGGTCAGATAAAAGAAAACAGCAGTGAGCTCAGAAACATAAAACGACCTGCACCCCTACAGCAGACAACAGCAGCCATATCATTACCCAGGCCTATTATGAAGAGGAAAAACTTCCCAGATCATCCTGTAACATAATGACAGGAAGAAAAATGTATAGAGAAGAAAACAACGCCATCTGTAAAACACATCGACGCTCAGAGTCAGACGAGTGAAACAAAGACGATTAGACAGGGCTTCACAGAACAGAACAGACGGACCTAAACCATACTATGAAAGAATCCCAAGGGTTCCTGAAGGTAAATGTCACCTGATCTCAACCTGATCAAGCTGCATTTTTATAACTGAAGAATAAACTTAAAGCTGAGACCCAGAAACAAACAACAACTGAAGACGTCCACGTGTCCCAGACCTCAAGGAGTCATTGCATACAAAGTATTATGGATAAGGTGAATTTTAAAAATAATTTGTCCCTTAAGACAGCGGGCTAGGGCCACGTATCTCTGGTACATCCTGTGTCACATCTTTCATACAAAATGGTTAAGATTGGGGCCGGGTATTTCTGTTTGGAAACTTACGTCACAATAACCCAATGACCCCAAACATGGTGTGAAAGAATCCCAGGAGTTTCACTTTCAATTGCTGAGGACAAAACACTAAAAGCAGAAAGACCAACAAGCAAACGAGAGGGCAAAGCAGCATAAAGGAGGAAGCCAGTTCTTTGGTGATGTCCACGGTTTCCAAACTTCAGACAGCTGAAGCCTGCAGAGATTTTTAAAAATAAAATTTGATTTCAAAAACGGGAAACTAACGTTTGGTATTGCTTCTATTTCCTAAAATTGATTTGATTTGTGGTATTTCCACAATCTTCTCCCTCTAGTTTCTCGTCTTTCATGTGTCTTTGCTTTCGTCCAGCTTTAAATCCAGTCAGCTTTCAGTCCTGACGTTGCTCTCAGGTTTTGGATCTCATGTCGATGTTTTTTATTCACGTGAAATTATTCTCCCAAGACTGCACCGAGATTTCTAATGAGTGGTACAGGGAATGGCATATGAATCGACATCGAATCTTTCAAATGAAGATTGATTTTTAAACCCAGCACTACGGGGAACTGAATGGAAGTAGTTGAGCATGTTAGCATGCAGGCTGTTAGAAGCAGTAACGTTCATATCTAAAATTAAACCTGAAAGGAGGCGATCAAACACTTTTAATTTCCTTTATTTTATTCCTGCCAGCGTCTTCATGTCTCCAGCTCCTTTCATTGATCAACTCAGAGGAAGTGAGATGACGGGTTTACTCACAGGAACATCACTCTCTTACATAACGCTCTTCAGTTGCCATTTGTCTGTCGTCTGCACACAACTCACACAGTAAACATTAACACCACCAGGACGGAAAAGTCACGCTGACCTGACGGCGGTCTCTCCTTCCCTCTGGCCCAGATCTGTTTGTAGGTACATACAGAAACACAAGCCTGTGTTATCACAATATGGACCCATGAGCATTTCTTCCTGCACAAGCACACACAGGCTGACAGTCAATAGATGTCCACGTCTGAAACCTGAGTGAGGCTTTCTGCTCCGGAGACAAAGACGAGAGTTCTGGTTGCAGAGCGGTTATTAACTAAGAGAGGAGATATGTCAGTTAAGCTCTCTAAGGAGTTTCAGGCTGGGAGGCACAAAAGGAGGAAGAGTGTTCACCGATTTGTAATTTGTGGATTAGTTTTATGAATGGCTGAACGTTTCAGCATTGTTTTGAAAGATTTCTGCTGATACTTTAGAAGTCCAGTAAAATGTGTTCTACTTTCAAAACTTTTCAGTTGTTTAGATTAGATTTTTGGATTATATTCTCTTGCAGGCATGTGGAGGTGGTCACTGTTTTGGTTTTGGTTGAAGATCTCAGCTAAAATGAACCACATTACAATCTGATTTCTGTCTTGACTTCTCCACAGGGCTTCATACAGGTCGTCTTCTTCTCACGTCAACTTCTAAGCAATTCATTCACATTTTATAAATAATTCAAGTTTAGTAAACCTCAGTCTTTTATCTTACAAATAAAAAAACTATTATTTGTGAAGGATTATGTTTGTCAGTCTTTTGTTGTGTGGACCTTCAATGAATATGCAACGCTTTAGATGACAGAAAAGACAAGAAACGGCCACTGTTCCTTTCCAATAGGGCTGCTAACCCTTCATTTTCTGAGTAGTTGGTCAATCTCTAGTTAATGTACCATTTTTCTGCTAAAGGTTGCTTCCGTCGACTTAGAACATAGTGGAAATTTCCAAAAACCAAGCTGAAACAAGGTTGTTGGGTTTCCTGTAGATGTGTCATCCAAGTCTAAAAGGCTGGTGTGTGTGTGTTTTTGTTTTTTTTTGTTTTTTTTTTTGGGGGGGGGGGGGGGGGGGCAATTGAGGAAGTCCATCATATGACTAGTCTCTGTTAGTAAATGGAAATCTACCTGGTACAATTTTAGAGGTCTACATGTGCAGAAACAAAGTGCTGCCATGCTAGCCAGCATCACCATCAGCATCACCATTAGCTCTAGCTCAATGCAGCCCAACTAGCAGCCTGTGAGTCACATCTGGCCGACAGAAGCCAGATATCTGGCCCATGTTTTGTCATACTATGTAATAACATGTACAATAAAATGTGAACTGCTTTGCTCCGCAGCTGTGTGCGGCCTTCAACTAGCTTAGCCGTCTGTGAACCACTTAGCATCAGCAAGCCTGCACGAAAAGACGCAAAGTAGAAAAGCGCCAGTTCAAATCTATTGGCACAAGTCCCACCCACTAACATGGAGGGGGTGGAGCTTATGACCTATACTGGGGCCAGCCACCAGGGGGACAAAGTAAGTGTGCAACTTACTTTGTTGTTCGTTAAATAAACACTGACTTCCTAATTTTTAAACAATGTTTAATTGTGGCCGACGTTCAAAATCCAGACAAAGCACTAAGTTGCCCTGCAGGCCCACATTTACCTCTCCACCTTCTGAGACACAAACACTCACCTGCCTGTGTGACACCATGTGATGCTGAAGGGAGGTGTTAATCTTTAGTTTTTGCACTGAACAGTGGGCTGGCTCATTCCAGCAGGTGACTCCTCGGAGATCCTCGGCCCAGGTACAGACGCTCCTGCAGCTGCTCCAGCTTTAATCTGCACAAAAAAACAAAAAACAAACAAGGTAGGAACTGTTCTGAGTCTTTTACAAATCAATAAGAGCAATGTCAGGATGATTAGATCAAAGTGAAATCTGGAAAGGACCTGTAAAAGGATATGAAACGATGTCTGAGTTAATGCTCTGGAAAATATTAACTTTTTAAAAAGGACCAGATTTAAAGTATAATAAAACTTTTTTGGCTCCCCAGTGAAACTAGATGTCACAAGTTGTTTGAAGGTCTCACAGAGAAGCAACCAGGGCAACTGGTAATGTGAGCTACAGTATTAAGAGCAGTAACACAATGCCTGAATGGTGTAAAAAACGAAAAACACAACACGAGATGTGGTCAAGGTGATAAGTGCCGTGCCGTGATCATGTTTCACGCTGAAAAGTGTTTTAGTCCTGGGTTACGTTGCACTGATTTGAAATAGTCCTTTAAGTAATTTGATTTAAAAAGACAAAGACAAGAAGTGAAGGCGACATCGCTGCTGACACAACAGGACCGACTCTGTTTCATAAATATACGTCTATTGATTGTTTAAACAGAGATGACTGGAGACTCTGAAGGTCATGTTGGTCCTGACGAGAGATCATGAGGCCGTTCTGGCAAATGAAAATCAGAAATTGAAGAGCAGCTTTATAAGTTAGACCTGAACACAAAGAGAAATGAAGACAGCGGCAGAAACTTTCTGAAAAATCAATCTTAAACTATTTCTGAGGATGCAAAACTAAAACCGAACACGTGCTCCAGTTCACCTGGCACGCTAGAGCTCGGATAAACCATTAACCCTCGGGAGCAGGCGGCTGAGACGTTCTCATGTAAAAACATATTCTGACCTTTAAACTGCATTTATAAAACCCTTCTACCCCAGGACGTCCAACTCAGATCGACACATCGACACGCTTTTTAAGAAGAGCTCAGCGAGGGGTTGGCTTCACAGGCGAACTTTGGTTGGAAATACTGTGCAGGACGGAGGTTTTGAAGGTCATTAGAGGTGGCAGAAAGCCCCGGGGCAGAGCTGAGACTAGCCACCCGTGTACGCGGTTCTGTCCCAGTGAACCACAGATGGGTGGCACAGTGTCATTTGCAGTAAGTGAGCATGTAATGGAGTTGTAAGTGCCCCGAGCAGGAGAGGAAACAAGCCAATTGCCCAAGTTGTTTCCAGAGTTCATCCCTCGATCCTCGCAGTCGGCCGTGGATGACGGTCCTTTAGTCTAACTTTAGAACACAAAGGGACACTGTGGAAAAACCTCAGAAATATAAAGGCTCATAGCTGTGGGTGCTGTGGAAACTTCATGCCAAAGGTCGGGAAGTGTTTTGGTTGTAAGCGCTCGTTCAGTGTGAAGTCTTGTTTTGTACACAGAGCAGCTTGTTTCAGGTCATGAGCTCCATAAATAAAAACGGCACACAGGGAACGGAGTGGAATAAAAACCATTAGTTTTTATTGCTCACAATATTCTGATGATTGTCCATTTACTGAGGAAACAGAGCAATCTGATATGTTACAGTGTAATAAGTAGACGGCTTGTGGTGGAAATTCCTCTTCTGGGTCTTGAACCATTTAAAAACACATTCAGTTCTAATTAAAAAGTCTTTTCATGGCCCACATGCTCTTATAGTCAGAATCAGTACATTACATAATAAAAATGACAAATTAATAGAGGATTAATTCTTTTGAGTTTATGGAAGATGGAAGTATCCTGATTTTACTTCTCTGCCGTCTTTATTACAAATTCTACGTGGACTGCCAGAACATTCGTCTTCATCATGTCTTGATCCAGACGCTGGAAGCTAAATTAGAGCCGCTAACACAGCTGAACTACCGTATGAACTGTAGCTGCAGCACTGGACTGTGAAATATTCAGATAAATATTATTGTGATTGATTATACTACGAGTAACATGTATCAGGTAAAAAGCCAACAATCAAGAAGGTCCTGTGAGAAATAGTGTTCTGGTTTAATGCAGGCTCTCCTTAAGCTTTGAGCTGAAAGCTAAGCTAACATACTAGCATGTTTCTAATGTTTGGCATCATGTTGGCATGCTAACGTTCGCTAATTACCACTAAAAAGCACAGCTGTAGCCGATGGAAATATTTTTGTTGCTGGCATTTTATCCTCTGGGAAACAGAAATGTCTGCAGCAAATTTCTTTACAGTCTTGTTGAAGTTATTAGGGTCCATCCCTGAGGATCATGAGTGAGTGAGTACAACATTAAGAGTAGTTGATTAGCACGTAAAGCAAATGTTGAGATCCTTTTACCTCCGGGAGCCGCTAGTCAAAGTCTCGGAATCACATGGGTAGATTCTATGGTTCATCCTTTGAGGACCATGAAAAGTGTCAATCCATAAACCAAATGTCAACATATTTCACTTGATGAGTTACCAAAGAAAGTAGCTTAAAGTATTAGAAAGTATTGAGATTACAGAAGAAAGTAGCTTAGGGTTCATCCTCTGAGGACAATGACTGTCCGGACAAATTTTTGCACCAATTATTAAAGCAGATGATGAGGCTGTTGGTGTGCTGATGGTGCTTGGGGAAAAGTAAGAGAATCGTAAGGTAGAGGAAGAATGGTTCAACCTCTGAGGACAATGAAAAGTGCCAATTTATGATTGAGAGTAGCAATGTAGGAAGAGGAGCAGGGTTAATCCTCTGAGGACTTTTACTTCTGGGTACCAAAAGTCAGGGTGATCACTAAAGTAGATGGAGTAAGATTCATCCTCTGAGGATCATGAAAGGTGCCAAGCCATAAAGCAAACATCTCAAGCCATAGATTTCACTCTATAAGTGAAAATCTCCAACCTGGTGATAGAAAGGATCATGAAAGTAGATGCAGTAGGGTTTCTCCTCTGTGGACCGTGAATGTATTTTGAATTACAATTCCTAAAGCACTGGATGAGAATTTAATTTGTTGGTGGTGCTGCTAGAAGTGAATCACTAAGACAGACTGAGAAGGGTTCATCCTCTGAGGACCATGAAAACTGCCAATACATTAAACAAATGTTGAAATATTTCTCTTGATAAAACTTCTAATATGCTTTTAGAGCTAAAAGGTAGGAGGATGGGGTAGAAGGGTTCATCCTCTGAGGGCCATAAATGTCTGAACAAGATTTTGTCCCATTTCATTAAACAGATGATGAAACTTTGATCCGCTGATGTAGTGCTCCTTGAGGAAGAGTTAGTGAATCACAAGGAAGGTGGAGTTGAGTTCAACTTCTGAGGACTGAGCAAATGTTTCATTTGAGTTGTTAAATAGCTGCTAGAGTAAAGATCAGGGGACTGTTCATCCACTAAGGACCACGAATGTCTGAACGAGCTTTGGTGCCAATCTATAAAGGTGATGATGAGATCTGATGTGTGGAGTGTCCATAAGTCAGGTGGACTAGGATTCGTCCCCTGAGGACTTTGCACACTGCATGTGTGCAATCACCGGCAGTTTGATTTCAGACCGATAACCAACGATAGCAACAGTAACTCAGCATCATCTGGTTTTCCAGAGGGATGCTGCTTTTCTTCCGCCCCTCTGTACATATCAGGATATTTAGGAGGGGATTATGGGAAGCTAATAGGACATTATTGCTATGACCTCATGGAGTGAGCTACTGGCAGTGGGGATGTTTGCTGTGGCCAGGAGAAAGTGGAGTCTGTGAGTGGAGCCCAGTTCACTCACAGTCAGATAGCGGTGATTCAAACCCCATTTGTTTTGGGCGTAGAGGATGCTCTCAGTGGTTTGGCTGTGATTGATCCTTCCTCTGCCCGTGATCGCACCATGACACTATTCCAGTTTCCACATTCATTTTTCCCCTGCTAACTTAGACCAGTTCAGTCCCGTGGCGCTTCCTTTGTTGGCCCTCTGACAGTTCTTTGACCTCCACCCAGAAAAAAAAAGAAAAAAAAAAGGTCTTGGGCCATTACTTGTGGACAACAGCAAACATCTGCATGGAAATAATGTTAGAGCTTAACGTTACTGGGGCAGAAGAAATCCGACTGCAACACAACACATCCCTGAACAGATCCAAGTGTTCAACATGTTCTGTACCTGCACTGATGCATTTTACAGAGCAGTTTATCACCACTAATACGGATGCAAATGCAGCGTTTTAGGGTTTACCCCCCAAGGACCAGGAGCGCCTGCGCAAGATTTTGAGATAACTGAGCGACTGTGATCTGCTGATGTGGTGCTGCTTGAGGAAAAGTAGAATTGTAAAGAAGTTATTAGGGACCATCCTCTGAAGATCATGAGTGAGCAAGTACAACATTAAGAGGAGTTGATGAGCATGTAAAGCAAACATTGAGATTGAGATCCTTTAACCTCTGGGAGCCGCTAGTCCAAGTCTCGGGATCACATGGGTAGATGGTAAGGTATGGTTCATCCTTTGAGGACCATGAAAAGTGGCAATCCATAAAGCAAATGTCAAAATATTTAATTTGATGAGTGAAAACTGACCAACTGGTATAGGAAACACCAGGGGGATAACCCAAGAGAGAAACTTAGGATTTATCCTCTGAGGACGATGAATGTCTGCACAAGAGTTTTGCACCACTTCGTAAAGAAGAAGATGAGACTGCTGTTGTGGTGATGCTTGTAAAGTAAATGGCGTAGGGTTCAACATCTGAAGACCATGAAAAGTGCCGATTCATCAAGAATTGAGAGTAGCAAAGTAGAGAGAGTAGGGTTAACCCGTTAATTTGGTGGTAAAATATACACCAAAGGTCAGGGTGATTATTGATGGGGTAAGGTTCATCATCTGAGGACCATGAAAGGTGCCAATCCATAAGGCAAAAATCAAGCAAGAGATTTTACCCATTCTTGCATGTCAGTTCAGCTCTGTGGGAAGCTTCCTTTGTTTTTTTTTCCTTTTCGGATATTTGGTTGGATTAACTTGCCACACCTTCCAACACCTTTTGCTGCATCACAAATCCTCATTAACTGTTATTATTTCATCCAATCCTTTGTTTCTTGTGTGCGTGTCTTGCACTTGGGTCTTACCTCCTTGCTACACCTGTGAAACTCACATGACTAGAGTCTGTTAACGACCAGGCACTCGCCTGTAGATGGAGAAAACTATTAATCCTGTTTGCCTTCTCCAATGAATGGTCCTCTAACAGCCTCAAAGTCTGTACATCACATCAATTTACAACAACATCTGAACATCGGTGCAGAAGAAGTTTCACCCCTGTTAACGTCTTAAAACTGGAGTCAATAATGGACAATATCCGTTCATTGGAAACAGGATCAAAACAGTTTCCTTGTGAGTCATGTGAGTCTCTGAGGGACAACACTCACAGATGTGTGATTCAATTGAAACGTCTTCAAGAAACTCAAAATGCACGTTTCAGCTTTTTTTGGACATACCATGACCTGGATGACCAAGATCCTTTCAAATCATCATGAGATGATGCTCTTCAAAGTTGGGGGTGCTAATCCAAAGGCGTCAATATGGCGGCTTGGAGGTTGTTATCTAAAGAACTGTCTTGGTGGGATGTTTATGTTGTCTGAAATCTGCTGGAAGGAAGCAAAGGAGCCCATACCAACAAAGCTCCATCCTCAAGAGAAGGAAGGAAATCGAGGTTCCTATGTTCAGGAAACGAAAGTGGCGCCTGAATTGGTTCCAAATTTTGAGAGTTGTCTTGACTAAGACATGAGATACTAAGATAAGACAATAAACCTTTTAACATGCTTGTTCCACTCCAACCTCTGCCCAGAAGGAATCTAGAGATTGCCTTAAATAGTGCGAGTTCTCCACGCAAGGAAAAAAAAAACAAAAAAAAAACGAATCAGTGGATAAACAGTGCGCCCACCAGCGAGGACTGTTGCGGTGGGTTTTGCATCTCCAAGCAACTGCCCCATTACGATTAAATCTTTTGACACAGGCAGGAAAAAGAGAATCATACATGGTAAACATTCCCAGATTGGTTTCTTAAAAACAGAAAGGGAGACAGAATATTAAAGAAAACCCATAATGGGAAAACAACTAACCAAAAATAACCTTTTTTTCCTTTGTCGGCTGTTGTTGCTGTCAGAAAGCAGTGCTGATTAAGCATTTCTGTTATATGTTACAGGAGGGTGAGGATGTTTTTTGATACACAGAAGACTCTGATCTCAATTGTTTCCTTCAACAACAGCAGCCGGGAAGGAAAAAAACTTGGAAAATGGGCACGTGAATGGATGTTTTCTGTGTCAGAGCAACAGGAAAAGTCCTTTTAGGATGTTTTGAATGAGCTACACAGAACAGGCAGCATCAAAACATTACATAAATGAATTGATCCTGGATTACGACACATGCACTTTCACATGCTTCGAGACTGAAATGTTTAGACTGTAAAAATGAAGTCGGCAGATTTACTGCTTCCTCTCTGATTCAATTGTTTCTAAGATGAATATGGGATTAAGCTGGAAGCCTAAATCTGGACTAGTGTGTCACATTTGTGGACTCCTGCATCCTGATGTGGGTCGGAGGTCAGACGGCTTTCAGTAGCTGTTCGGTCTCGTCTGCAGAGGTGTCTGTCTGCTGTCTGTCATGACCTCCATTACTCCACTGACCTCCGCTCAGGCAACGTTGTGGGTCAGTTTAACCACAAAAAGACAACAACAAGCAGCACAGCTCCCAGTCCAGGGGATTGATTCACACCTGGGTCACAAGCTAAACACAATTTATTACACAGAATGAACAAAAAACACCAAAAACGAAGACCTGGCAGCCAAGGCTGAAAACTGGCTCTATTAGTTTTATTGTGAAATTAGCAAGAAAAGCAATAAATTGTCACATTTAAGCGAGAACCAGCACAAGTTTGGAATTTCTCTTGAGTATGCACTTTTATTTTTTTACGATACTACAAAAAACAAATGTGCAAAACATCAGTGTGCATTAGCCTAGCCTGGTGTAGGCTAGACCCAGTTCTTAGCAGAATCAGTCTGGTAACTCTCCATCTCCTCCAACCAATCAGAGACATTTAAACTAATCAGATGACGTGTATGACTACTGTTACTCTTCTGTCCATCAACACATTAAGCCCCGCCCCCAAGAGTCTGATTGGTCCGGTGGATTTTTGCAGGAGCAGAGTCAGTTCCCAAAGGAGAGACTCCAGATAAACTTTCTGTTGCAAACAAATGTGTTGGTCGGGGGTAGTTTGTTAGCTTCCAGGCTAGCATGAGGTGATTTCTTCGGTTTTATAGTCCTGCATCCGACCTGCAGGGGGCTACGGCGTCAAAAGCAATGTGAGCGAAACCATGTTGTAACTGAAGTTAACAAATGTAGATCAACTGGGTTTTTTTTTTGTTTTTTTTACTGAAATCACTGCAGCTAAGAGCGTATACTTCAGAGTAGATGGTTTATAGAAGACATGAGCAAAGAAAAAGCATCTCGAACCAATCACAGCTGATACTGTTTAGGTGCATGTCAGGTTACGACAAAGCTATGGCGTGGCCACGATGATCAACTAAATATTAAGCTTTAGAGAAACTAAAGCTAAACACATAACATTTTAATGTAAAGGCTCAGAGTTAGTGCGTTTCTGCTGATTATTACTGCTCTGTTGAATAAAACTAAAGCTAAACATTCTCTGCCGTCTTCCCCCAGACTCTGGAAGATGCGTAAGCAGTATACATCCGTGAGGCCCGCTGAGGAAGTCATTGTGAAGACTGAAAATGGACCTCTACCCAAGAAAAACCGCTATGTGCGTAAAGAAGGCAGCTGTAACGTTGTGTTCCGCCACGTTCCCGAAGAGTGGCTGCTGTTTGTCACCGACATCTTCACCACCTTGGTGGAAATCAGGTGGAGGGTGATGTTCCTGATCTTTGCCCTGTCTTACATCCTGTCCTGGCTCTTCTTCGGCGTCATCTACTGGGTCATCGCTCTCGCTCACGGCGACGTCAAGGACCCCGGCAACGACCCCTGTGTGTACGAGGTGCGCAGCTTCACAGCGGCCTTCCTCTTCTCACTCGAAACTCAAACCACCATCGGATACGGCTTCAGAGGAATGTCCGAGAACTGCATGGTCGCCATCATTATCGTCACCGTGCAGGACGTCATCAGCTGCTTCATCGACACCTTCGTCATTGGGATTGTTGTTTCCAAGATGGCGTCGGCGAGAAAGAGGGCGCAGACCGTGGGCTTCAGCAACTGTGCAGTCGTCAACCTTCGCGACGGTTTCCTGTGTCTTTCCTGGAGAGTCGGGGACTTCCGCAAGCACCACCTGGTGGAGGGGACGGCTCGCGCTCAGATCGTCCGCTCCACGGTGCACGCCACAGGGAAGTTGGACGTGACCTACGAAGACCTCGTCATCCAGCAGAAGGACATCATCCTGGTCACACCCACCACCGTCTTCCACAGAATCGAACCCAGCAGCCCACTCTACAAGATGAGTCTGGTAGATCTGCGCAAAGCGGACTTTGAGCTGGTGGTGTCGTTCACCTACACGGACGACTACACCGGTATTCTGCACCAGACCCGAACCTCTTACACGCCGGCCGAGATCCTCTGGGGCCACTTGTTCCAGGAGATGATCAGGGTCACCAAGAGGAACTACAGGGTGGACTACAACTTGTTCAATCACACCGCTAAGGTGCATGTGCCGGAGATCAGCGCCGAGGGCTACGACCTCAAGAAGCAGCTGCGGCCCTCTCCTAAACCTTCACCCCGTCATTCTCCCAGATGTTCCCCACGACCATCTCCGCAGTCACGGCAGCAAAATCAGCAGGAAAAACATCTGAAACCGCCGACGGTGACGGTGGAACTAGTGAGTGACGGCCACCCTGAACCCAGTGTTTCCCCATCTCAACATCTCTCAACAGAAAGTCAACATCAAGACACTCTGACTCTACCAAGTGACATCACGAGTGAAGAGATTTAAAAATACAGACTTTGAGCTTTTTCAGAAACACACTGTGCCGGTTGACTCCTTCCAAAACTTCCGTTGAGGACTATTGAAGACACTAAAGAATAAAAAACACCTGAGCTTTAGATTTGAGAGTCCAAGAATCATCTCTTGTTGGCTTTAAAGACCCGTTCATCCAGCACGACGAAGGTTACCGAACAGATCATTAACTCTGGGTTTCAAAACATTACAGAATTACCATTGTTTGTTCTTTTAGTTATAAAACATGTACTTTTATAAAAATGCCATACCAACTTCTCACTGTTCCAAGCAAATAAAGGAAAACAAAGACCAACGTTATAAACACAGAACTATCCATCTAACTCTTAGCTAATTTTAAAATGTTCAAAGAGGCTAAAGACAGCTAGCAACATCTGGGAGGACACCCACCTGTCATTCTAAGAGATGAGTTCTATGAAAATTCTTTCCATACAGTTGTCATAAATGGAGAAATTAGCCAAAGAGACTAAAACTATTTTTGTACCAGGCTGTAAACATGTTTTCTTTCTGCTGTAAAGTGCATTTTAACATAGAGGTCTGTGGGGGATTGACTCATCTCAGAGCCAAGCCTCTAGTGGACATTAGAGCAACTGTATTTCTTTAAATGTCCACTACAGATAATGTGTCAGTAGATAGAAGAGGGTTATAGTTTATCGTCAATGCACTGTATGCATCAAAGGTTTAAGGGCGTTTGGCGTTTAGCCACTGAGGGCCCACTTTCTCAGTGTTCATCAGGGGGCCCCAAACAATTACTTGGTTTGCCTCTTCTGATTGGTGGGCCCCTGTGCACAGATTATAGACACATTTAAATGAATATATTAGCAGCCTAGGACTTTATTACACAATAAAACCACTAGAGGACGATAGAGGTCAGTGTCATTATTGAGACCAATGTTAAATCCAGTTAGGACCTGAAGGTAAAACTATAAATAAATAAAACAGTTCCAGGTACAATGATAAAGAAGTTTGTCTGTTCTTAGTGTCACAGTGAGTGGGTTACAGGTTCAGTGCAGAACAGTATTTCCTTTCTTTCTTTCTTTCTTTCTTTCTTTCTTTTCTTTTGACACTGGAAGATAATGTCACATATTTTTTTCTGTGTTCGTTGTTTGGAAATTTAAAGCATACTGCAGTGATCACGTGATGTGCTCCAGAACAAGGACTGAGTGGACCTCCTTATTCTCCTACGTCTCATGTTTGAGGTTAACTGTCAGATGTTTAGATTAAACTTTCAGGTGTAGTCAGCGCTGATGGAAAATAACCAGACGTCACGTTTTATGAGTTCATACGGAACCTACGGACGATGTTTGTGATTGTGGTGGTGGAACGTTTAGTATATATATATATATATATCTATATATAAACTGTTGTAAATGTCACATCATATTCTACATTTCTATGAATATTAATGACAAACACAAGGTGTGAAGGATCTGTTGGAACAAATGCATTTCTAATTAGTTTGTTTTTTTTGAATAAAATCTGCTTGTAAGACGAGCGTCAGCCGTTTCAATAAAGAGATGTTTGAAATGTGTGCTCTGCTTCTTCACCCTCACTAATGGGTCGTGGTTCTGATCAGGCGTCACTTTGATGTCAAACAAAAAAGAAACCAGACCCGTCGGTAATCCCATTAAAACACGTTGTTGTTTTTTTTATCAGCTATCCAGAACAGATCCGTCCAGAGCTCTCTGTGTTATTCAGCCACCAGATCAGACAGCTGGACTTAACGTGATGCAGTTACTTTGGACGTCCCGTCAACCGGCTTGTTCCCTCAGTTTTGATCTCTGGACCGTGTCGGTGAAAGGCAAAAGTTGTCATTGTACTTTTTAGCTTCTTTTATTCTTATGTCCTGCAGAGTTCAAACTGATGCAGTAAGTAAATAACACAAAGTGCCGCAACACTTGGTTCAGTACAACACTGGACAATTTCACAAATGACAACCAAGACGTCTGCATCTTATTTTATAGGACAATTTTTATAAGACAGGATAAATTTAAGATATTTTATAAAGAATGGAAGGGCAGCGTGCACCTTGCACTTTATTTCAACCTTAGCCTTTTAGTCTACATAAATTTTACGCTTTTTACCAATTCTTTTGATAGCACAACAAAATGTGCAGATTTAAATGTAATAAGTAGAGAAATGACATTAAGATTCATTAATTTATTCATTTTCTCTAACCACCTGTCCTCTGGAGGGTTGCGGGGGCTGGGGGTGGAGCCTATCCCAGCTGTCATTTGGGCGAGAGGTGGGGTCCACCCTGGACAGGTCTCCAGCAACATTTATATATTACAATACCTTAAGACCAAGACGGCCGCTGGTTGTTTGATAGTGTCTAGTTTTGGCAACGTGTCCCTCAGCGTTGGCATCAGTTGGATCCCTCTTGGTGGCGATTCTCAGTGGAGAGAGATCGCTCTGATTGGCTTGAAGAAGAGAAACAGTAGTTCAAAGGTCACACAGAAGTTTGTTCTGGTTTTTCATCTTCATCTAGAAAGAATAAACTGCAGGGCAAGAGTCAGCTGAACCAGCTGGACGTTCAATGCGTTTTAAAACCTTCGTAGAACTAATGCCTGTTGCGTTATAGTCTAAGACCAGCCACCAACACAACAATAACCTGAGTCACCAACCTGCAGAACACAACCTATTTTCTGCAGAAACTGAGGAAACTTTGTTTTCCTGCAGCTGCTTGTAGATAAAGTCTGACTTCACATTCTGGAATCTGGTCTGGGACCGAAGCAGAGTTTGTTCTCAGATGAACGACAACTGACGTTCCCGGGACACCCGTGGTTTGGTTTACCAGGTCCATCTGACCTCCTCATCCCACCTCCTGATCCAGCTGAATACTGATGTAAGAGCTGAGCCCGCTAGCTGCCTCCCATCTGTCCAGCCTCTTGGTTCAAGGTGCTCTGATGTAAATACTGAACACCAAAATAAATATCTCCATGTTGGCAAAACACATTCTTGTTTATCATTGCTATGTTTCCCCCTTGGAGGAAACTGGAATCGGAGCTTGTGGTTATGACCTGTGATGTTGGTCACGTTAAATATTTGCCGTTCAAGTCGTAAATCTGAGTTAGCGTTTAAAAGACACCGAAGCTAACAGTTAGCAAGCTAATGGACATATTGAGACATATTATAAAATTAAAACTCTATACAACTAAATATTAACTTCCTAACGTCCAACCTTTCTGAAAACGTCACAAATCTTTACAAAAATCTCTACATACGAGGTTGTGAATACCACAAGAGGGCGCTATTCATATTCATGATAAACACCCTGAAGGCAGAACATGAAACAAAGTCTAAATGTGTTCTGGCTTAAGTTTAGACGTCAGCAGGACGTTTCAGAAAGTTATTTTTTACAACATGGCCGGCGGTCGCTAGCTTAGCATTAGCAAAGGTTGCTGACAACGGAGGGAAAGTTTCTCAGGAGAAGACTGAAGACTGAAGAAGCTACTGGGATGAGTGGTGAAACGTCTTCTCAAAAAAACTCTACAAGCCCAGTTGCCTTTTTAAAGTTTTTTTTTTGGATAAACCGTGACCTGGATGACTGAGAACCTTCACAGACACACGTACGAGGGAAAGCTCCCAAAAATGAACTTGAACGGCTTCCTAACAGCAACAACCAGCAGCTCATCAAATGTCCTTCTCTGCTCTTCATCTTCACCGGCCTACATGTAAACCCAGCGAACACGTGACATAACGAACGGTGCCGACTGAAAACCAGTCGGTCCCAGCCATCTGCACATCTCTGTCCATCCTCAGGTTTGTTAAACTGGTGCTAAGCTCTTAATGGTCTTCTCAGAAAGTCAGAGACAAACGTGATGAACAACTGATGGGTCCGAAACAGAGAAGATGAACGGACTGGGAGCAGCAACAGCTTCTCCTCCATTCATCAGTTTAAACACCTCAGATACGATCTCGTCGTGATAAATCTAAAAATAAAATATCTGTGATGTTCTCCTCCTAAAACACTTTAACAATATTAAACATTTTCATTATTTCAAAATGGATTTATTTATTAAAAGTTTGTTGGCTCAAAGCAACACTGAACCAGACCAGATAAATTAGAATATTTTATAATTTTTTTTATGCAGGAAGAAGAAATATATTTATTGAAAACATATATATTTTAAAAAAAAACTATAAAAAAGTAAATTGTTATGTTGAGCTGAAAAAAATACAATAAATAAACTAATTAATTTCTTGTTTCCTTTATAGCAAATATGTTTACGGCAATTTGGACTTTTTACAGATTAAAACCACTTTTCATTATTTCTTTCAGCCACATGTTTGTTATAAATGTATTATATGGTGATAATATTAAAGTATTAAAGGCGTAAATGTGCTAAAGTTTTAGTTTTGATCATATTTCATGATCATATTTGAATTAATATATCACATTTCATATCTAATAAAAAGTGCTGAGACTGTACCGTCGCGGAATAGAAATCTAATCAAGTCAACTTATTGTTTTGGTTTTTTTTTTTGATGATACATGATGGAAACTTTATAAAAACGCTTCTTTATTTTCTACTGAACTGAAGGTGACTGATTTAGCTCCGGCGCCGTGTGGGACGTGCTGAAAGAGGAAGCAAAACCGATGCCTGTGGGTCATCTCATCACTATTTTTGCACTTTCGTTGTTTAGTATTCAGCGACCGACTAAATGGGTGTCTGATTTATCTAAAAACCTACAAATGTTCAAGGTACCTGAAGGCAACGTGGTACGACAGAAGGTCAAGAGGTCATTGGCTTTTTTTGTTGTTTGTTTCTCATGTCAAGAATGTGCCGTCACTAGGAGTCTTAATTTTAATCTTAATCTTAATCTTTATTGATACTAACGTGGACACTGTTCTTCCTGCAGATGCTGCTGCAGAGGCTCGTGCTGCATTCACTCTCCTTCCTCCCGTCTGCTCTGTGTGCCGTGGAGACGGCCGCCGGTCGGTCAGATCCAGTCTCCAGCTCTCCACCTTGTGGTCCGGCTGCATGCGTCGCTCTCTTTATTGCTGGAAATTGGGCATGGAAAACAAACACACACAACGAGCACAGTTCACTGACACAGGTGGTTGGGGCTAAATATACGTGCTGCTATAAATAACCCAAACTAAAAATATACAACAAAAAAAAAAAAAATAGAAAGAAAAGAAGAAAAAAGACTGGAAGAAGAAAAGGGGAAGAAAAAAGAAAACAGAGCAGCTCCCTCTGTGGAAAACATGTAGCCGGGGGGTTAATGTTTATCATGAATAAGTGAGCAGGAAGAATGATTTAGTCAGTGGCTTTAAGACAACGCGGCCACGGCCTGACCTAAAATTATAGGGCCGCAGATGCATAGTCTAAACATCCGAAGCAACTCGATAGCTCAGTGGAGAAAGACAGTCATATCATAATACAGGCATGTAGGCCTTTATTGAGTGAGTCATTCTTTCCGACAGAACACATTTTCCATACCCACATTAGAAAAAAAAAAAAGAATAAGATCTATGAAAACAACGGACATCACTGAGATGAGGATGACGGCCAGTTGGGTCGTCAACAGCAGGTGGGACGGGGCAGGAGGTCTGCAGCATTAGATGCATCATTAGTGATTAAAGGTGGATCTGAGGAGGAAACAGGAGCTGATTATGGCTCCTGGGGGGGGGGGGGGGTCGGAAGGGGGTGAAGGGGGGCGGGGGGGGGGTCACTTTTATCTAAATTTGAGGGTAATATGAACTTTTTCAGACCTAAACCACATTTCACGCACTTCTTCTCCAGCCATATGTTTGTTATAAACGCATCGCGTGGAGACATTAAACGCTTTAAAAGGTTTCGTTTCTGCTCATGTGTCAGGTTTTAACTCTTCTACTTTTATATTTTCACCGACCAGTTGGTGTCAGAGTCTTCTCTGTTAACACACACACACACACACACACACACACACAAGTAGAAAGGAAAGAAAGACACAAAAAGCTACTCACTGTAGCTGATTGGCCGGGCGCGCAGCCGAGGGCGGGTCCGCGCCGGTGCGTAATGTTTAAAACGCTCCGGGGAAACTCACTGCGAAGCACATTACCCGACACCGGTCCTCCGCAGACATGAGGGGAGTCTCGCACTTCACCTTGTTAAAGTCAAAGAAAATAATATAATAACATAAACCAAGCGCCTCTGGACAACAGCAGCAGCAGCAGCAGCAGCTGAGGATAAAAAAACAAAACAACAACTAAAAACTAAAAACAAACCCCTGGATTATTTTCCTCCAAGCTGATTTCAACCGGTCCACAAATGAGCAACAGGTAGAGGAAACTCTTCTTTTACACAACTCTTCTGCTTTTTCTCTGACGCTCATGTGATGCTTTTATATTTTGGCCGCTCTTCTTCTCCGTGACGCGCGGACTTCCTGGCTTTTACGCACAGCTCCGTGTGTCAGATGACCCGCCAAAAAGTTTCTCTTTATCCGGTTCAGATTTTAACACGATGACCAGACTTTCTAAAAAGAAAAAAAGAAAAAAAAGGGAGAAAAAGCGTGTGTGTGTGTGTGTGTGGAGGGATGAGGGGTGTGTGTTGTGTTGTGTTGTGTGAGTGGATGATTGCATCAGAAGTCAGCTCCTTGTTTCCCCTCCGCACCTGTTAACATTTGTCGCTGGCATTTGGTGCATTCTGAGGGCAGCTCTGTCTCCTTCCACATAAAGTCTCCTTAGTAACACCAGGCAAAAGACACAGGAGTCTACTAATAATATCATTACAACTCATTAGTTTTGCTTCATTAATTTAGAAAGTTGTCTTTTTTTTATGCAGATAATCTAAAACTCATTTAGTTTCAAATGAACCTTTAGACTTTCTTGCATGAATTAGGAAAAAAATGAATAAAAGCTGCTGCAGCGTTTCCTGAACTCTTCTCTCTAGTGGTGCAGCTTGCTCTGTAATCAGGGTTAAATGCAAATGGTTCGGGTTTTCCCAACTTTACACAACTTCTAAACACATTGCACGTGAAATGACAAAGTCCTGCAGACGAATTGCATCAGCCGACATCAACGCTCTGCATGTGTGAAACTACACGGTGACTCATATCCACAGGCCGTTGTGTTTTCAAGTGTGGAGAGCTTTCTAGTTTTTCGCCACGAGCCCCGTCCCCGTCTTTAACCCTCAAAGCACAACAGCAGAACGCCGTGGGTCTGCAGCAGGTTGCTAGGACAGCCAAAACTAATGAGAGGTGTTCTGGATGTGCAGGGAGAAGCCTCCCGGGGCGGCCATTATTGCGAGCAGGAGACGAAGTCCCCCGGGGGCCCTGTGAGAGTCAACAAGCTTTGCATCTCTTCTGTGCATCCAACACTTTCCCCTGAAGGTTCTTTAACCGATTAAGACACATGACATCTTCTGTGACCTGTGTTTGTTCTGCACAGATAAAAGCTGACACAAACATCACAGACTCAGAAAACTCAATAAGGTCTTTGTCATCTTGCAGCTAAAATATTTAATTAAGTTTCTGTGATTTTCCTGCATCTTCAAAACTGCCTTTTCACTCTTTGCTGTGTATTATTTAAAAAGACGACAGCGGGGGAAAATGATCTGCACGTCTAATCTTTCTCAGTGTAAACTGTTTACATAATCCATCGGTAGGACAGAACCGGCTACGCATGAGATCCCATAGAAACGCTGCAACGGGCAATCCGTCGAGGAGCGATCAGGTCGGCGCGGCGCGGCCAAGAAAAACAAGTCGATGGGACCTGAGTGTAATTACTGCGCGGCCTCTCTCAGTGAAGGTTGAAATGTTAGCGCGGGGTTAAATATCACTGTTGTTGTTTGTCATAACTGGATGAAATATTGTTGGCACGGGGACACGGGCTCCTCTGACTCAGGGGTAGAAAGTTCTTGGAGGTTTTTCTCAGGCTGCACGCATGTCTGACTTTACAGCGAGAAAGTCATCGGTTCTGACAAGATATTTTATGTTGAGGCGATAAATCATTTTGGATTTACGTTCTAGTTTCTCTAACAGACATTTTCTGTCTCTGTTTTCTTCCGAGCAGATGACGTTGATGAGGTCCAGTCGCCCGATGAAAGAGGAGTGACCGCTTCATCCTCCTCTTGTTTCACTCCATCTAGGGGCCAGCGAGGCCCGCCTCGTTTTGTCACCATTTCCTCTCCGAGCTGGTCCCCAGAAGTGTTTCAAAACTGTTTCTCCAACGCTTCTTCCAGAAACTCAGACTGTTTTCCAAAGCAGAAGCAGCACAGCCCTCCCAGACTGAGGTGATGGGAAGCGTGCGAGCCAGCCGCTACAGCATTGTGTCATCAGAGGAGGACGGCATGAAGCTCGCCACCATGGCAGTGCCCAACGGCTACGGCAGCGGCAAAGGCAAAGTGCACACGAGGCACCAGCCGCAGAGCAGGTTCGTGAAGAAGGACGGCCACTGCAACGTGCAGTTCATCAACGTGAGCGAGAAGGGTCAGCGGTACCTGGCCGACATCTTCACCACGTGCGTGGACATCCGCTGGAGGTGGATGTTCCTCATCTTCTGCCTGGCCTTCCTCCTCTCGTGGCTGTTCTTCGGCTGCATCTTCTGGCTGGTGGCCATCTTTCACGGGGACTTGGAAAGCACCAGCCAGAAGTGCGTCTCCAACGTGAGCAGCTTCACCGCCGCCTTCCTGTTCTCCATCGAGACTCAAACTACCATCGGCTACGGCTACAGATACGTGACGGACGAGTGCCCGGTAGCCGTCTTCATGGTGGTTTTCCAGAGCATCATAGGCTGCATCATCGACGCCTTCATCATCGGCGCCGTCATGGCCAAAATGGCAAAACCCAAGAAAAGGAACGAGACTCTGATTTTCAGCCACAACGCCACGGTGGCCATGAGGGACAACAAGCTCTGCCTGATGTGGCGCGTGGGCAATTTGAGGAAGAGCCACCTGGTGGAGGCGCACGTTCGGGCTCAGCTTCTCAAATCCAGAACGACGGCTGAGGGGGAGTACATCCCCCTAGACCAGATGGACATAGACGTGGGCTTTGACAGCGGCGTCGACCGCATCTTCCTGGTCTCCCCGATCACCATCGTCCACGAGATCGACGAGGACAGCCCCTTCTACGACATGAGCAAGCAGGACCTGGAGAGCTCCGACTTTGAGATCGTGGTCATCCTGGAGGGGATGGTGGAGGCGACGGCGATGACCACGCAGTGCCGCAGCTCCTACGTCGCCGGCGAGGTCCTGTGGGGCCACCGCTTCGAGCCCGTGCTCTTCGAGGAGAAGAACTACTACAAGGTGGACTACTCCCGCTTCCACAAGACGTACGAGGTGCCGAGCACTCCCCTGTGCAGCGCTCGGGACCTCGCAGAGAAAAAGTACATCCTCTCCAACTCCAACTCCTTCTGCTACGAGAACGAGATGGCGCTGGAGAACAAGGAGGACACGGACGAGGGGAATGGGGGCAGCGTGGGGCCCGACGGCACGCAGACGGACAACATCTCAGAGACCGAACACAGCCAGGCGACGGTGCCCCTCGAGCCCCGGCCTCTGAGACGAGAGTCCGAGATATGACTGTCCACGCCTCGCACGAGAGCGTTTCTAAAAACAAAAACCACCTCTCTGCTCGGGAAGGCTCGAGACGCCGAGCCCGGGCCTCGGACAGAGGACAAGCCGAACGGTACTGCTGCTGCTGCGGCGGCAAGAGTCTGTCTGAACTCTGACCGCACACAGCACGACAAAACACAGCACTATGAAGCATGTGCATATTGCAGAATGAATTCTCCACAAAGTCCCTCGTGAATGTGTGCTCAGTGTCTGGTGACTGCAAAGACGAAGTAGGTCGTCGCCGTCACGATGACTTTAAACCTGCAGGCATGTCTCCGTCTCTCTGTCCAGCAAGAATCTTTCTTTTTTTTTTAATGCTGCTAGAAAATAGTGGAAGTTACACAAAAGAAAAAACAAAAAAAAACAAAGAAGCCTGTTTAACTTTGAGCAGAGCACCACAGAGTAAAGGAAGCGGATGTCTGGAACAAAGAAGGTACAAGTATTTGTTCATGAGCTGGCCTCATCGCAGACACGTCTGACAGTGAAAGTTTCTTTATGCAATAAACAGTTCTCTGCAGTAGTTCATCTAACAGACTGGTCAGAGCTGGACAGACTGATAGAAACATGCCTGCCCCTCAGATCAGAGCAGGGTCAGACGGAAAAGCCTTTAATTTAAACTGAGACCTGAGGAGGGAAATCTGAATGTTCTTAAAAAAAAAAGTGCTGCTACGATGTCGCTTCTTCTTCTTCTTCTTCTTCTTCTTCTTTTTACAGTTGATAAAAAAATGCCAAAGAGTATTATTATTATTATTATTATCATGTGTTTCCTTAAATAAAATAAAAACAACTCCTGATTAGATTTGGTACAGAGGAGTAGAGCGTCTAGGGAGTTTTAATACGGTTTGTTTTTCCAGAACGTGTGTACAGTTTTAATTTTTATGTTTTAAATTTTTTTTTTTCTCTCGAGCCACTTCATCAAAACCTTCATCTTGGACAATCAAACACACGAGGACGTATAAATTAATAAGTTAACGACATGTTCTGTAGTGTTTGCTGAACTAAAAACAATTAAAGGGCCAATGATGTCCAGACGGCTCCCGTCTGAGGCGTCGTCTCGAATCAAAGAGTTGATTTGTTTTATTAAAAATACGACTCGTGCTGCCGTCGTCGTTATCAACACTACTTGAGTTTTCATTCTCTCTCACTTTACTTGAGAATGTAAGACTTGAAGAAAGACAGAAAGACAGAAAGCCTCGTTCAAAGCCAGACGTACTGTAACCGCGGCCCGTGAAGGTGTACTGCACATCAGTTTAAATTTATATCCTTTTATTATTATTGTGTTTTTGTTTGTTTTTTGTTAAAAGAGACGGAAGCCGCTCGGCTCCATAGAAACTACACGTGTAAATACCTCCCTCCCTGCTGCAGTTATTTTGTATCAGTCTTCCAAATGTACTGCAAAACCACAGAATGTACAGAGTTTTTGTGTTTTTTGTATTAATATTATTATTGTTATTATTGTACATGATATTATATTGTTCTTTTTTCAATAAAATGTCCGTGGACAATCAGAACCCCGGCCCGCGTCGCTTCAAGATCATTTCTAGCAGTCGATCGGATTAGATGAGACGTGGCCAGTTTATTAGGTACACTAGTGAATGCATTCTGATATAACGTCATGACTTGGGGCGGTGATACGTATTGTAGAACAAGCTGTAATGAAAATCTGCTCAAACTTATTTTACAATTTCTGTTCAAATTTCACTATTGTTTTGGACAGTGACTGTATATTTCATGTTATGTTTCTTAATCTGGTGCGACCTCAGATTATCAACTTCAGACTAAACAAAAACATATTAAAGGTTAAACTGTGGTACTGATTCTATAGGGTTAATGTCACAGACTGGCCAGTTTATTAGGTACACTGGTGAACGCATTCAAATATAACGTCATGACTTAGGGAGGTGATACGTATTGTAGAACAAGCTGTAATGTCTCTCTCACTCACTGGGAGCAAAGAAAGGTACTCTACTATTCAGGAAATACAATTTAAATGTACACTCAGTGGCCAGTTTATTAGGTACACTAGTAGAATGCATTCTAATATAACAGTCCTGCACTAAATCTTATCTTCATGAAGGTTCTGGTTTCTACTGTGTTTTTGTTTGTTTTAATTTAATCCACAGACTCCTTCCTACAAATTGATCCTCCAGTTGAACCATCTCCTGAAGGAGGATTTAAAGCAGGACTGTTCTACTAGAATACGTTCATTTTCACTAGCGTACCTAATGTTTTGGACAGTGACTGTATATTTCATGTTATGCCTCTCAATCTGGTGCGACCTCAGATGATCAACTTCAGACTAAACAAAAACATATTAAAGGTTAAGCTGTGGTACTGATTTTATAGGGTTAATGTCAGATTGATGCAGACTAAACACTCACTGGCCAGTTTATTAGGTACACTGGTGAACGCATTCTAGTATAACGTCATGACCAGGGCAGGAATTTCACGAGGGCCACGGCCTTGTGCCCTTGATGCCCCGCCCGCTCTGCACTAGTCTGCCTCTTTCCTGTTAACACAGCTTTGACGCCTGCGTCTTTTGAGAAAAAAAAAAGCGTGTTTTGATGACGTTCATCATCAGTGGTGGGTTTGATTCGAGCCTGGCATGAACCGCTCAGACGGGCTATAATGACAGTTTGACACCAATCTATCTAGACTTCATCAACCCCCACCCCACCCACCGCACTAACGTTTAGCTATGTGGCTAATGCGTGGTTAGCGTTAGCCTAAAATGCGGCTCAGGAAAGGATGGACTGCACTGTTTTGCTGTTAAACTTCCTTATTTGTTTTGAATAAACGATATAGACGAACCTAAAATACGTTTTGCCGAAGGGGTCGTTTTCTTTTTTCCGGCTAGTTAAACATTAGGGCTACTGCCATAGCTTCTGCTAGCTGACCGTTGGCGTTTTTTTTCTGCTGGCCTGGCAATTGCAGATATATCGCGCTTCAATCCAAAAATAGCGTTTAAAAAGGCAACTGTGGACTTGTAGAGTTGTTTTTTTTTTTTTTGAGAAGAAGTTTCACAACTCATCCGAGTAGCTTCTTTAGTTCTAAGGGACTGGTGGGAAGTCTGAGGTTTAGGAACTTATACTGAAACTATTGTTTGTGTAAACGACCATAAACCGGCTCAGTTTGAATGTTGTCTTTACAAACATACAGACTCTATTTTTAAGGATCTTAAAGAGTTATTTTTATTGATTACATTATGATACTGACTACTCACAGTTTGTGTTACACTGTAAATCCTTGTTTTTACATGAACATAAATTAAAAAACTGCATTGAAATGTCTTCTACAAAGCAGTAGATGTAGGGGAGACACTTGAGATCTGACACCAGAATATTGTCATCAGGATCAGTTTTAATAGAATTACAGTAGCCATATTACCTAATAATACAAACATGTTCATTTCCAGTCATTTGTGCTATGTGCGTGTATGTTTCAGCTGCTGTTGGCGTAACTGACTAATATCTGGGGCCACAGACCAGGAAATAGACTGGACCATCAAAAGATGGTTCCATCTCTCTCCAGGTAGAGATGGTGGCAGACTGAAGAGGATGAAGAGAAAGCAGGAAATGGACAGCACCATATCTTAAACTCGTGCTGAGAGTAGGGAGAATCCAGTTTATCCAGTTTATGGACATTTGTAAAATCATAAATGTACAGTTTTTAAATATGTTAAATGTGCAGGTGTGTGCACTGTGTTGACATGACTAAAAAAAATAAACATTTGCTTATAATACTGTACTTGTTTTTTTAATATATATATTTATATATATCTGAATAAATATGGCACATAAATGAAGTGGCTGAGTTAAGGCTGACATCAGGAACCACTTCTGAAAATAGTTTGGCCCACCTTAGGGCCAGATTAGGGCCAGCTCTGGTTGCAGCTCTGGTTGCAGTTTGGCTGAGTGGTGGCCCTTATGTGGCACACATGTTGGATGCCGGATGTGGGCCACATAAGGGCCGCAGTTCATTCATGCATGTGGGCCAAGTGCAAGTGGGTTGTGTGGGCCACCACTGGGCCAGACCAGTTTTGCTATGGGGGGAGATTTTATCTCAGTGGGTTTTTTCTGGTTAAATAAAAAATGAAGACAGGTAGGCTAACACCGGTGGCTGGCTACGTTACCGTTTACAGTCAAACATTTTGATGCACTGTAGTCTGTAGTAAAATCTGTGCAGTAGTTTTTTGAGGACAGTCTGAAGATGCTCTTGCACATTTTGTGTCAATTGAGCAAAAATTGTGGGTGGAGATTGGTTTAATAAGTTTTATAGTTTTTGAAGTGAGTGATGGACTCACTCACTTCAACTTCAACTAATGTTTTGGACAGTGACTGTATATTTCATGTCATGCCTCTTAATCTGGTGCGACCTCAGATTATCAACTTCAGACTAAATAAAAACATATTAAAGATTAAGCTGTGGTTCTGATTTTATAGGGTTAATGTCACAGATTGACATAGACTAAACACTCACTGGCCAGTTTATTAGGTACACTAGTGAATTCATTGTAATGTAACTAAATCTTCTCTTCATGAAGGTTCTGGCGTTCACTGTTTCAGATAACAGAGAGATGTTGTCATGACTTGGGGAGATGAGACATATTGTTGAACAAGCTTTAATTTAATATTGAACTGACACGTGTTCCTATTATTTTGACATAGTCAGTGGACTAAATAACAGAAACACTTTTAACTAAATCGGGGTGAATCTCCACCTTTATGACTCTGTTTCAACATCAACCGAACATTAGAACAAGTCATGAATTTAGACTAGAATGCATTCACTAGTGTTCCTAATGAAGTGGCAAGTTTACATTGTAGTTATATGTACATCTAGTGACAGGTACAGTTATGGAACATTTTACTATTTTATGCTCTTACTCCACAACATTTATCTCATAATATATTTATTTTAAAGCTCTTAAATATAAAATAAATGATTTATTAACAGTTAGAGATTAACTACATGATTTATATTAAAGTATCTGTTGGTGTGTTAATCCATTAATGATCCAATCAGGAGTTTTAATGTAGAAATCTTTACTTTTATTTAAATAAAGTACATTATCAGTGATTATTTCAGGCCTTTACCTGAGTAAATACTTTAACACACGTCTTTAATCAGTTTCATATTTAATGATGTCTGTTTAAAGTTGTGTTTGAAAGGAAACTCTCTGCACCACTATGATTTCAGCTATGAGTTATTTATAATTTAATTGTATAGTTTACCAAGTGAGCATTTTAATTTGTCAGCATTAGAGACAAAAGAACAAACAAATCATGATTTAATTCAATGAGTTCTTTACTTTTACTTAACAAGATTACAGTATAATATCAGTGATTATTCTTTATGCGACAAGAATGGACAAAGAAAGGACAGAGTTGACTTTGTTATTCCAGGAAGTCCTTTGTTTTCTTAAGACAGAGACGTTAAAGTAGAGTTTTTATGTTTAATAAAACCAGAACTGTGTAAAACCGTCACGAGGTTCAAGAAAATGTCTCAAAACCTAAAGAATATTTCTATTTTTAAATGTATATAAAGCATTTGGTGGATGCAGAATAATAAATACAATAATAACAATAAACTTTAGCTTTGTTCTGCACGTTTTCAGGCCAACGTGATGATTTATTCTACGTGTTTTATGTTTAAAGAAAAGCTGAAATGTTCTGTTACTACTCAGACAGACTTCAGATTTCTAGCAGGACGTGTCCAGTAATAAACGTCCACTATGTCCCAGGTCAGCCCTTGTTATTCTTACTACGGCTCTTTCTGGGTTTGTTGCGGGAAGCAGCGGCAGCAGCAGCAGCAGCAGCAGCAGCAGCAGCAGCAGCGTGGTCGTGTTGGAGGGATGTTGGTGACGCAGTCGAGGCGGCAGCGAGCTGAGACACTAACCAGCTGCCTCGTCCTCTGGCGCAGGACGGATTAACACCTTCTCTCTCCTCCTGTGCTCTCACAGGCTTCTCCCTGTCTTCCATCACGTCCCGTCCTCTGTCTCTGGTCTTTATATAAAACATGGTCCATAAACGAGGCTCGTGCAGGACAGGAACAACACAGCTCATAGAATAATGAATCAATCAGAGCCGGAATAATCGACTCTGCTGAACTTTCCGGCCTCTTTCAGCTCAGGGTGTTTAGCCACACTAGCAGCGTTAGCTCTCAGAGTCTAGGTCACGTATGTCCAAGTTGTCACGGAGACACTGTCCAGACTTTGAGGTGAGTTTTATTCCTCTGACGCCACCGAGGCTGTCATTTCTGGTTTTGAGTTCATGTCTTAAGACGAGACGAGACGAGACGAGACGGGACGGGACGGGTCAAGTCTTGGTCATCTTCTTCTATTGAAACAATTTAGGCTTGGAGATAACAAAACTATTCTTCTCTTCCTTTCATCTGCTTCTTCTTCTTCTCTTTTATCTGCTTCTTCTTCTCTTTTATCTGCATCTGCTTCTTCTTCTTCTCTTCCTTTTATGTGCTTCTGCTTCTTCTTCTTCTTCTCTTCCTTTTATCTGCTTCTTCTTCTTCTTCTCCTCTTGTTATCTTCTTGTTCCTGTCCTCCTCCTTCTTCTTCTTCTTCTTGTCTTCTATTTCCAGTAGATGCGCTGCTCCTCATCAGTAAACTTCTACAGCGGCTGATGTCCTTATGTGAACACGTGTATCTGATCACATCATTCGATTTAGTCTCCATGGAAACGGTTCATCATAGTGTGTTCAGGAGGATCATCAGTTGTTTGTTTCCAGGTGTTGGACTGAGAGTAGAAGCAAAGTGAGGTGGACGCCATCTTCAACCAGCTGAAGCTCCGCCCCGTGATCCAAACACTTCAAACACGTCAGAGGAATAAAACTCACCTCAAAGTCTGGACAGTGTCTCCGTGACAACCTGGACATAGGTGACCTAGACTCAGAGAGCTAACGCTGCTAGTGTGGCTAAACACCCTGAGCTGAAAGAGGCCGGAAAGTTCAGCAGAGTCGATTATTCCGGCTCTGATTGATTCATTATTCTATGAACTGTGTTGTTCCTGTCCTGCACGAGTCCCTAAAACTACATTTAGACTGGACAGCGTTATAAACGATGATTTATATAAAGACCAGAGACAGAGAGGAGGGGACGTGATGGAAGACAGGGAGAAGCCTGGTATTCAATAACACGCAGCATCATGTTCAAAGCCGACTGAGCTCTGACTCCACCCGCTCTTATTAGCGTTGGTCTTCTTCAGCGGTGCAGCCGAGGAATTTTCCAATGAGCTGGACGCACATTTATTTCTTTATTTAAAACGTGCGTGTCTGTGCAGTTAAATAACAGAGCCGACGGAGCTGTACATGCATGTCCCCCCGTCTCTGCTCTCTAAGAACGGTTCAGATGTTTCTTTAGGGGGATTTATTCTGCAGCAAGAGACGTTAAGATGTGCCTTATAAACATACTGTTTATATATAAACAGATGGAATAAAGGGGTCAAACTAGAGGGCTGCAGCTGGCAAAACTTTCCACAACGGGACACGACACCAGGCCCGACCCACAACTAACTATCTGAGGGCTAAAACCTGTTAAGACTTGGTTTTGGTTAAAGGTTACAACAGGTTATAGTTAATATTTGTTTAAGGGGGACAATTCATTCATTTATTCGTTTTTTGTAACGGCTTGTCCTCTGGAGGGTCGTGGATCACCAGAGGATCCATCCACGATCTATAACTGCTTATTCCCTGTCCCAGCTGGAACTAGAACCTAGAACCTTCTCTCTACAAGGTTTAAAGGATGAGGGGAATAAGTAACGTCAAGTTCTTGTGTTTGTGTTTCATTCATCAAACATAAAGCGGTTACAGCATCTGACCCTCAAACTCGTTCAAATGGGAAATGAGAGAAAATGAGTCAGGATCCGAGCTCAGTTACACAACACATGTCGCAGCGCGGCGTCAAAATGAAAAATATACGTCAAGTGGATTATTTGGAAAGCTACCGATGGAAAGAATTCACCTTATTTGTTTATTTCTTTGTGAAGAAAAGAGCTTGGCAGCGGCTGGTCCCTGCAGGGCGTCGCTGGTGGGAAAGCAAGGAGCGACTTTCCGGTCACACCATTTCATATTGCATTTATTTATTAGAATATTAATTTAAAGTTGCGACCAGGAAAGGCACATTGAGGTTACTTCCTGTTCGAGTGGAAGAATAGCGGCTCATTGTTGAGCGCTGTGTGGCAGCTCGTACAGCTCTAGGTGAAGTTTCTATTGTGCGGCTCTGCTCGCTGCCTGTTTATGAAAACAATAAGACTGTGTATCAGGGAGTAAACATCCAAAGGTAAATGTTAGGCCTGTTTCATTATTCCTGAGTAAACGCCTGAGATATCAAGTATCCCAACAGTTTTTCTTTCTTTTTTTAATCACTTATTTATTTGTGTTTTATACGTCACGCTGCACAGCTCACCGGGTAAAAAGCTGCGGCGCTGCAACACAAACACAGCGTGAGCTCCTGGACTATGACCGGAACCCGCGGCTTTTTATCGAAGCTTCTGGGAACCTGGTGTTCAAACGGACTCAGCTCTCGTCCAGACCTGTGATCCTCGCTGTGTTTTGTCTCGGGCCGAAGCAGAGTCTTCCTGCTTCACACGGACCCCCGCCAGGTCAGATGAAACCATCCCCACGCAAAGGTAAGGTGGACGCCTCGGGGCGGACCAGAGGTCACCGTGCAGAGATGGGAATACAACGGCAGACGAGTTACGAAGCTTCAGACGGAGTGGACTTGGTGTTCATGGTGGCAGTTCCTGCACCTGATTCACTAACAATGAAAGTCAGATGCAAAAAAAACTAAGCTGGGACAAAAATAAATCAACCAGATGTGGAGGTGTCTGGTGTGATCAGTTAATAAACATGTAAACTCTTGGTTTCTCTCTAGTTACTGGAATAAATCCATTCTCTCCAAGAACGTCTGTTCCACGTGGAGTAAGAACATCAGGGGAGGAGTTTCAAGTGAGGTAGAAAAACAAGACGAACCAAGCTGGGGTCCGTGTGGACAGAGACGATGGAGACGTGGAGACATCTTGGTCGTCTTCCAAGACTCTACACATTCAGGACTGGAGTCAAAGATTCTCCATTTTCCTCCACTGTGTTCTTCTTCATCTCCTCATTCTTCTCGTCCTTTTATCAAATAACACAAAGGCACCTTCAGTTTCTTGAAGACGTTTCATCCAAGGTCTAAATAGGATCATCTGTGAGTGTCCATCAGAAACTAAGTCTGTTAACGACCTCCAGATACTCACCTGTAGCTGTAGGAATCTGTTTTGAACTTGTCTCCAATGACTGGTTCTCTAATGGACCATGAATGTCCAGAGACTCCAGTCTCAAGGAGAACAAACTTCTTGCAAAGTGACGTCATTTTTTTCTTGCTGCTTGTTCTCGACACATCAACCGGGCAGAACTTTTTTCTTGTCTGGTGTCCGACAGCTATCCTGTGATTGGTCAGACATTGGAAGTAGTGGTGGTAGTAGTAGTAGCGTGGTAAATGCGGAAAAGTGGAAATGCGAGCAGCCACTCTGTTACCTCTCAGATGGTAATCTCTCATGCTGAAAGAACGGTGTGATCCAACGGACATGGTCGACATCCAAAAATGATAAGAAAAGCGTCTCTCGTCGTCCGTCTCCCGCATCTCCCACAATGCAGTGGGAGGGGCCTGTGAGGACTTCTTCGGAGTTTCTCGTGAAGTATAAATGACCTGACCAAAAGGAACTTTGTTCTTGTTCTCATAGCACCAGGAGCGAGAACTAATTTCTCATTTCTCGTGGAATATGGAACAAGCTTCAAGGAGTGAATGAAACTTCTTAGAGACAGATGTTCACATGACGGCCCCCAGGTAAAACTCACCCTTCAGAGCGGTGCTATAGTTTCTGTTGCATAAAAGTTTTTAAAATTCATGTTGAATCATTTCAAACAGCTAACATTAGAGGTACGATTAGTGGATTAGTACTACGCAGTCGATAGCGGTGAATCCACGCAGGCCTGCAGAGAGGAATTTTCCACGTACTCGCCCGCCCAACGCCTCGCCACTTTGCTCTGAAGTCCTGCCAGCTGCGTTCGACCCGTCTCCGATGCCAAACGCCGTCAACGTAAGAGACAAAACCCGTCGTGTCATAATCGTTTTCTCCTGCTCTGCATTCGCTGGAGTTTTATTCTCATCGCTGACATTTCTAGCAGCAAACAACTCGATGTCTTTTAGAGGCCGCTGCCGAGTGGCTGGCATTCTGCAGAGATCTGTTTGCATTGGTGGCATTATTTGGCAAAACCCAGAGCAGTGGGGGGCGGGGGAGGGGGGGTTACAGCCGGTGCTTTGTCTCTGGTCGGTCAAAGCCAATGTCAAAGGGAAGGGAAGAGCGTGAGTCCCCGTGTCCTGATTTCTCCTCACACTAAACTCTTTTCCACTTTCAGACAGTTTAAACAGAAGGGAAGAGGTTAGTAAACAACATGCTGTCACATCCTGAATAATTCATCAGCCTTCCTGATCATTTTCTGCCTCGTTTACTGTCCCTCTTTGAAGGCAAAAATAGATCTCGGTGTGCTGCTGACCAGATGAATCATATCCCAAAAGAGGTGCCTCCATTTCCTGCATCTGTTCGTTCTGAGGCAGCGTCGAGAACTTCACACTTCACACCAAAACCACAACAGGCAGCGCGACAGCCTCAGCTCCTGAATGGCCCAAATTTAAATCATGCAAACTAATAAAACAGATTTTTGCAGAAGCTTGATTTTTCTGGACCAAAAACTTTCCAACCAGAAGAAGAAGTTCCAAGACTTTTGGAGCATCTCCGCCGCCCAGATTAACTCAAGTAAACGTCAGATTAACTTTTGCTCAAATGTTGTTGTTTTTTTCAAAATTTCAACCCGTTTTTTTACATAAAAGAGAAACGAGAAAAAAGGGCGTCATAAATAATCTTCAACTCTTCAAATCTTCAACTGTTTAACAGAAACCACATCCTTCATCCTACTAGTTACAACCTGAACACATGTTAAGCATAATTTAGGGTTCATTCTGGTTAGAGGCGATCCCCTAGGAGGTTGTGCCTGCGTCCGTCGTGACAGGATTAGACCCACGTTTGACCCACAATAGACAGCCCAACCTTGACCTTTCTGGGGCCGTTGGGGAACAGGAGGGAGGTTAACGGGACACTGGGGGGGGGGTGGAGGGGTAATGTTAGCAGCAACCTGAGCCTGGCAGGGGGGCTTTATTCTATGACAGATGGGTTGCCTTCATATTTAGCTCAGAGCGCCGTGCAGGACAGATTAGTCTCTTCACGCATGCTGACAGACGAGGACAATACACGGAACGTATCAAGATGTAAAGTCGGCTGGGAGTTGTGATGAATCCCAGAAGATCTGACGTATTCTAGAGGTCTAGGTTGGATGTACCTCTTGTTTTATTACAGTAGATCCACTGCAAGTGGATTTGCAAAGTCTGCAGGGAAGCAGGAAGAGAACAGGACTAGACAGAGCGTGATGCATTAACTTCAGCTGTCGGTAATGAATTAATTCAAGCGTAAGAGCCATAAAATCCTCAATGATTCAGCGGTGACAACAGAAAAATCCTTGAAACCTTCCACAGCTCAGTCATATTAACGGTCACTGCGGTGGGGGCTGCAACAGAGTCCTCGTCTGGGACCGTTTGTTTTCAAATCCAGTTTGGAAAGATGGAAGATTTAACAGCAACATGCACACAAGATAGGTTTCATGCATAGACAGTATAAAGATGGACGGTGTGACTGCTTCTCATAAGCAAGTAGAGCTCCCCCTGGCGGCTGGCTGTAGTAAAGATCGTAAGCTCCACCCCCTCCATGTTAGTGGGTGAGACTAAAACACTAAAACACACGTCAAATACGATTTTTTAAAAGATTGTTTCTGTCATTTTAGGTAGTTAATATAATGTTGATGCAAGTTCAAGTGGCAATTTTTCGTTTTGTTTTAGTTATTTGACGCTATAGAAACAGGATGTGAGACTCCCGTGGGGCCGTGAGAGTTATAAAAACAAATTTTTAAAAATAAGTACAGTGTATAATCCAACATTTCCTTGTAACTGGTGGAGGTAGAGCAGAGCATAGTACTAATTAAATGAAGACGCGTCTGCTGTGGCAAACTCCGTGTCAGACAAATTAGTTTTTATGCATCAGAAACATAACTTAGAAGAAGAAGCAATGCAAACGTTGCCTTCGGTTGCCTCAGTTTTGGATGTGGAAGGTGCTTGCTCAGGCTTTGGTTTTTTGATTTATGCAGGACTTCTTAACTTTTTTTGGTTTTTCCTCATCTCCTACGCCGACTTGATCACTCTGACTAGGTTCTGAAGCAAAAGCAGTTCGACTTATTGTTATCTAGAACGTTCAGAAGGAGTGGCGTCCAATCTCATACCAGGATCGTCTCCCTTTGTTTCACCTGGGGGAGGAATGCGGCATCGTGGTCCCACAATAACGGTTTCCAGGTCAAAGCGCCACCGTTTGTTCAACAAATTCCAGCTGTGATCCTCCTATTCTCTGCCGATCAAACGCCCATCAGGATGTCAGGTTGGCAAAAGAGCCAAAGAATGCGAGAGATGTGATGCAGCCGGAGTCGTTGGGCCTTTTGTGGCGGATCACAACAGCGTGATCAATGCGCGGTACGGGTTAATAAACTCGGATCTCTGAAAACCACACAAACACAAACACACATGCTCTGTAACAGCCAATTAGGAAGCATTCCCGTCATCATCACCATCATCATTATGAGGCCGAATCGTTTCGTTAATTCAATCTGGCCTCACTTGTTCTTTTTATAGAGCATGACACAGACACAGTGAGCGAGCAACAAATCAAATCAGAGAAGCAGAATCTCCCTCACAGGTCTGCAACACAACAACAACAACAGCAACAACATGCAGGTACGAAAGTGTGCAGCAAACGGCAAAGTCCCACTGGGTCACCTCATTTTACTTCTTAGTCCGACATCTACTGCACCCTAAGGGATTTTAAAGGGAGTCACCATGTCTTTTGTTGTCCTGTATGTAGCTCAGTGCATCCATCGTGACCTGGAGGAACCTGTGTAGGTGCTGCTACAACTCCTTTAAAGAGATAAAAGGAAATGTAAATCCTAAAGGTGCAGGAGAAATCTGTTTAACTACAACTTGCTTAACATTTTATATTTTTATACTTCATCATCATTTGTATTTTATAATTTAAATGTTTTCATGCTGATGTGTTCTTTCTCCTACTGGATGCTGAATTTCCTAGGGAATCAATAATGTTTCTATTGGTTCTTCTGGTGGTGCTTCTTCTTCTGGTTGTGGTTCTTATTCTGGTGTTTCTTACTCTGGTGTTTCTTCTTCTGGTGCTTCTTCTTCCTCTTGTGGTTCTTCTTCTTCTGGTGGTTCTTCTTCTTCTGGTGGTTCTTCTTCTTCTGGTGGTGGCTCTTATTCTGGTGTTTCTTCTTCTTCTTCTGATGTTTCTTCTTCTGGTGCTTCTTCTTCTAGTGATTCTTCTTCCGGTGCTTCTTCTTCTGCTCACGCTGCTTCTTTGGCTTCTTCTGCTTCAGAAGTTCTGATGCTACAGTGATGTGGATTTGGTTTATGGCAGACTTAAAACAAATTACTACAGAACATCAGAGTTGGCTCCTGATTATCAATCCTGATAATCCTGATAATTTAAAAAAAAAATGCCTGGAACTGTGTTGATACTGATCAGGACTTCCCTAGCTGTGAAAGTTATGGACAGTTGTTTCATCACTTGAAAAACACAATGGCCAAATCACAGTTTTGTTTTTTTTTGTTTTTTTATCAACATGGCCACCATGTTGATTCAGGGAGACCATACTCCTGAACGCATCAAGGCAAGACGTCTATTCTCAATTAGAATAGTCACAACTCGTTATATTATCAACCAGTTTTCCAGCTGTGTGGTTCATTACGAATACCATTTCTGTATCAATAATACGGTACACTGACGGTACACCTCCTACAGGAGGTATATCTAAGGTCATTCATGGACCACTGGGAGGGCTTGTGAGTAAAAGAGCTTCCCTGTCTTTTCTCTGTGCTCCTCCTAAATATGGACACTGCCTGTATCCTGTGCAGCAGCTGCTGGCAGCTAAATCATATTGTGTAATGTTTGATGGCTGCAGATCTACTGAAGTCTGGAGTTAGAAGAGGCCTTGGCACAGGCAGCTGTGGCACCGACTGGAACGTGGCTGTTGATCATAGCTTGATGGTTGATGTCAAACACAATAGCAGCTCTGACAGCTCTCAACCTGCTGGGTCCTCTGCGAGGGCTTCATTCCTGACTGTCAGCGGAGTGTATGTTGGACGCAGAGTGGGTTTTATTTTAGTTCCTCCAGCCATCAGTTGCTAGCTACTATGGCTGCACTCAACAGAGTAATGGTTGAGGTTTCTGAATGTGGTAATAGTGCTTAGGCTAACATAACCGCTCTAGAGTACAATGCAAAGAAAGCTTGTCTGCAACATTAAAGGTACTTCTAATAAAGTGTTGAAGAGGAGCTGGCTAAACTGACAGCGTCTTTACAACCCTGACATTTTGGATTGCGACGTCTGAGGTTCTGAGGGGTCAAAAACTGATAATTAAATCTGTTATAAAAACATAATGTCAGTGAATTTTAACCATTTACCTTTTGGATATAAAATGTCATCATTTTATCCTTTTGGTGTTGAGTTAGGCCATCGTGACCTTTGATCTTTGACCACCAAGTTTTAAACCTCCTCCTCCACAAGACCCTCTCCCACGTGGACACTGGTAAGGGAAACTATGTGAGAGTGCTGTTTGTTGACTACAGCTCAGCATTCAATACCATAGTCCCCTCCAGACTGGCTGCTAAGCTGCATGACCTGGGCCTGGACTCCTCCCTGTGCAGGTGGATCTACAGCATCCTGACCGGCAGGCCACAGGTGGTCCGAGTGGGTCACCACACTTCAGCCCCCCTGACTCTCAACACTGGATCCCCCCAGGGCTGTGTGCTCAGCCCTCTGCTGTACTCGCTGTACACACATGACTGCGAGGCCACTTCAGACTCCAACATCATCATTAAGTTTGCTGACGACACCGCTGATGTAGGACTAATCTCCCACAACGACGAGACAGCCTACAGGAGGGAGGTGTCCCACCTGGAGGACTGGTGCAGGGAGAACCACCTCCTGCTGAACGTCAGCAAAACAAAGGAACTGATAGTGGACTTCAGCAGGAAACAGCAGAGGGTCTTCCATCCACTCACTATCTGTGGCTCTGAGGTGGAAAGAGTGGACACTTTCAGATACCTGGGAGTGACCATCTCACAGGACCTGTCATGGACTCACCATCTGAACACCATCGTGAAGAAGGCCAGACAGCGTCTCTACCTCCTCAGACGCCTCAGAGACTTTAAGCTCCCTCTCAAGGTGCTCAGAAACTTTTACACCTGCACCATCGAGAGCATCTTGTGTGGGAGCATCACCACCTGGATGGGAAATTGTACCAGGCAGGACTTCCTGGCCCTCAAGAGGGTCGTCCATTCAGCAGAGCGGACCATCAGAACCCCCCTCCCCAACCTGCAGGACATCTACACCAAACGTTGCAGGTTAAGGGCCACAAAGATCCTGAAACAGTCCAGTCACCCCGGACACTCTCTCTTCTCTCTACTGCCATCAGGCCGGCGTTTCCGATGCCTGAGGACAAAGACTGAGAGGCTGAAGAAGAGTTTCTATCCCCATGCCATCCGCCTGCTCAACTCTGAGCCTTAAATGGACTTAAAATATCACTGCACTTTATTCATGTAGCTGCTAAATATTTAATATTTAATACTGTAAATTATGTACATATACAACTACCCCCCCACCTCCCAAGTTTACCAGTCTATATTTTTATTCAGTCGATATTTTTATTTTTATTCTCACTTTTTTTATTTAATTTTTTTTATATTCTATTTCTCTATCGGTGTACATTACACTTATATCGCTTACCTTGTGTGCAACTACTGTTTACTGTAGTAACTACTGTTTACTGTAGTACTTATATATTTTTTTACTACTGGCTGCAGGTACAACAGTACATTTCACTGTGCATTGTACTATGTATAACTGTGCATGTGACAAATAAAACCTATCTATCTATCTATCTATCTATCTGATTGAACGTTTGTGTCAAATATGTAGATATTTCATCAAGGTCAAGCTAATCCAGCCGACCCTGCGCTGTGTCTGGCAGTATGTTCACAGTTTATCTGATGCCATTTTGGATGGCGACGTTGGTGGCACTGAGAGATCAAAAACAGATACTATAATTGAACCTGCTCCAAAAACTTCAATGACGCACAAATGTTTCTGTGGTGGTAAGTAAACATGAGGTCATATTTATTTTTAAGCATTTAAACATTTAGGACAATGAATCCAGACTTGGTGTAGAAACTCCTTAAGGCTTGTTGACAAGTGATATATTTGAGGATGATCCTGATTGGCACAGCCGTAACTCCACTCAGATATGACTCAGTTGTTATCCAACGTCTTTGACCAGGAGGCCGGAGCGTCGAGCTGTCAGACTTTCCACGAGGCTCGGAGTCGCATCACACCGTCACATGCCAGCCGGCTGCCTCGTATCATCACGTTTCACGCTTTTACACCAGCTCCATCTTCACGCTGTGGTTTCAGTAATGAGATGGATTACTGTTGTATCCTCCCACAATCTACCGACTGTTTACTCAAGGTTTTACAGCTGATAGGTGACTCTTCCTCTTCTGGGAGGGGGGGTCAAGGGCAGGGCGAGGTGTTTCACTGTGACCAGAGGATGCATCCGTCATGGTGTCTAGTTAACGTCACGGTAACGGCCTTACTTCAATCCTTTGCTGAGCTAAAAATATGTTTTTACAAGATCTAGGTTATGATGAGTCTGCAGAGTTACAAGCTCAGCTCATCTAGTTCTTATGGGTTTAACCCCAAAGGAGAAGGGGCGGCTTTTCGCTTCGCGTGCTGCTGTTTAAGATTTAAATTGCTATTATGGGAACAAAAATGCAACAAGCTCAAGTGTATCGTCAGGCACTGGGATATTGCCAGATCCCAGGGGTTTAGTTGTGAATCTCTTGTGTTTTGTGTGTCAAAGAATGCGTGCAGTTGCGTTCTTTGACTTTACAATGGTACAATAATACATAGACACAGTATACAGTGCTGCTTAAACATTTTTTCGCCCTTCAGAATTTTCTACATTTCTCCAAAGAAATGACTCATCAACAGAATTTCACACAAGTCCTGAAAGTAGACAAAGTGAATCCAATCAAACACATGAAACAGAAATTTTATACCTGTGCATTTATTTATTCTGTGATTTACAGAAGTAAATGAAGCCTTGTTTCCAGTATCTGCTGTGACCTCCTTGTCACTAAATGTTTCTGGTAACTGCTGATCAGTGGTCTACAGCAGCTTGGAGGAATTTTAGCCCATTCCTCAGAACAGAACCACTTCAGCTCTGAGATGTTGGTGGGTTTCCTCACATCAACTGCTTGCTTCAGGTCCTTCCACAACATTTCTATTGGATTAAGGTCAGGACTTTGACTTGGCCGTTCCTAAACATTCATCTTGTTCTTCTTTAACCGTTCTTTTGTAGAACCACTTGTGTTCTTGGTTCTCGTTGTCTTGCTGCATGACCCAGTTTCTCTTCACATTCAGCTCATGGACAGATGTCCTGACATTTTCTTTTAGCGTTCACTGGTAGAATTCAGAATTCATTGGTCCATCAATGATGACAAGCCGTCCTGGTCCAGATGCAGCAGAACAGGCCCAAACCAGGACATTAGCACCCCCATGTTTGATGGAGGGATGAGGTTCTGATGCTGGAATGATGCAGTGTTGTTTCATCTCATTTAAACCAAACTATTCTACTTTGGTCTCATCTGTCCACTAAACATTGTCCCAGTAGTCTTCTGTCTGGTCCAGAGCTTTGTTGTAAATTGATTCCCTTTGACTTTTAGACATACGGTCAGAACAAACAAAGCTATAGGAACATGAACGTTATTATTTTTTGACATATTACAGTTTAAATGATGAGTTGGATGTGCTGTGATAATCACTAGCTGCAGCGCTAGACTCTAAAACGTGTCATTGTGTGGAAGTTTAATTAAAAACGAGCTTTCCTGTGACAACAAATCATGCGTTAGAAGTACAATCACCGCTACAGCAGGTGAGCTAAGTCAACAATTAGCATTGACAGCAATAACTCTGGGGTTACGTGTACAGTGCTGTTCATTTTAATTTAGTCAGGAGGGCTGATGGCTTCGTTAGCATGGTGATTTTATCGCACAGGATGCAAGATACACAAAGACATTGTCAATGATTAAATGGACACCACAGAAGCTCGGGACAAGGCTGCATCGCCGTGTGCGCCAGATATCTGCAGACAAACAGAGACGGGGATTACCTATTCAGAGTGAGGGAGGGGGGGGTTATTCAATGGTCGGTGCGGTTAATCGGGGACTGGGGCAGTGAGGAGAGAAAACAACAGCTGTGGGCAGGAAAGTATTGTTTTACAGAGTGAGCCTTTCACTGGCAGAAGTCTGGCAAACACTTCACATTTCTCACCTTTTTCTGAGAGCAGCAGCATCCGGGATACATCTCTCTGACCTAAAAACTTTACAGTTAGGACGAACCATCCAACCGGACATGGTCAAATGGGTCTTTAAAGGGCCACTTCACCCAAACATGCACTTAATTACAAAGAGTTCAAACACCGATTTCCATGAGCTCCAGAAAACCTTGGATGTTGTCGTAATCGCTAAAGCCAGACCAACTTCCACACCCACAAATGTTTTGGCAGAGAGTAACTTCACCCAAAAATACACTCGGCCCGTGACGTACGCAGCTCTAGACATCGTTTTGGAAATATATTTGTGCACAACTCAGCATCGACACTAGCCTGGAAGCCGGAATGACTTCCACCGGACCACCAATGATTTGTGGCAGAAAGTTTGGTCTGGAGTCTCTCCACTCAGACAAAGATCTGCTAGGCCAATCAAATCGTTTGGGCGGGGCTTAATATGGACGTGGTGATGGACAGAAGCGTAATAGTGACGCAGTTATACATGTGATCTGAGCGCTGTGGAGGTGAATTTGATAAATAGCTCTGATTGGTTGAAGGGTTCGAATTAACTAGCCCTCTTAAGAAGTTGGTGCATCTTCAGATTTTTAGCACCAACTTTTTTGCGTGACCTTGCAACTGATTAATCATTAAGTTGAAATCTCAAAATCTAATTAGATAAAACTAAATTTATGAAATTCTCTTCTTCCAAACTGAGAGAACAAATAAAACATGTTGTTAAGTTCGTGTAATAGCTGCTCGGGATCACTGCAGCAAACCTTGCAGTGAGTTTGCACAGAGCACATCATGCGTTTTCTTTTTTTCCTTTATGTCCATACACCAGAGATGTGGCTCCCTCCCCACAGCGCCCAGTTGTTGCCATGGGCACACTCAGCCTGGAGTGGGAGGATGCTGACAACCGACGACATCAGCTCTGAGTTTACACCCCAGAGAGAAAGCCAGACGACCAAGGAGCAGATAAAAGCAGTCGGGTTGAAAAGGAGCACAATCAAAGAATTCATACGGCAAAAATACCTGGCTGCTTCGTGAGCTGAGCGGCTGTAAATTGTGTGGTCGACCGTTGGGTTTGGACGCTGCAGTTTGACGCAAGCTGTCAAAAAGATTTAGCTTCCACAAGGCGTAAATAGTTAGAGTGACTCTTTGTTTCATATTAAAAGAATGTAGAGGACAGAAATGAGCTGTACAAACCTTGATTCTCAGCCTCATCGCTGTGCCAGGACTGGCCCGCTGCCTGACGGGATTATGTCATCACAGCTGATTTCCTCTGATCAACGCTGCAGATCAAAAGATCTCTCCAGCATTTCACCAAAGGGCTTAAAATTTATGACTTTCTGGGGTTTATTTGGATTCATTTTCTCCAGAAAAAAACAAATCTTGGTGAACAGGCCTTCTTCCTATGCCAATTTTTGTTCAAGAGAAATGGTAAATTAGTCATTTAAAGCCAAAAATACCAAACATTTGACTGTTCAAGTCTCTCAGGTGGAAGGACTCATCAGGTTTTTCTGGTTTATACGATAATAAAGTGGAAAACTTTGGTTCTGAAGTGTTGGTTTCCGAGTCTAGTAACACTCCATCTGGATTTCATTATGAGGCTTGTTTCAACCAATCAGAGCCATTTTGTTTTCAACTAATTCAGCTCCACAGTGCCGTTACTCTTCTGGCCATCACTACAGTAAGTCCCACCCCAACAATCTGATTTGCTCTTCACAACCATCAGGTAAACATTTTACTAGCATGACATTAGCATGCTAACAATTAAAATGCTAACTACAGTGAATATAGCAGTTTACGGGAGGGGGAAGTTGATCTGGCTTCCAGGCTAATGTACTGTAGTTTACTTTCATGTATGGTTGCAGACACACTGATCAGCCATAACATTATGACCACCTTCTTAATATTGTGTGGGTGATCAGAGAATGGACATGGGCTTTCTGAGGGTGTCCTGTGATGTCTGATCAACAGGATGTTGTTAGTGGGGGGGTCTTTGACAGGAGGGGCCTCTGTGGATCATCCCACAGTTACTTGATCAGTTTGGGATCTAGTGAATCTGGAGGCCAGGTCAACACCTTGTGCTGTTCTTCATGTTTTTTTTTTTTTAGTTTTTCCTGAAGTGTTTTTGTGTGTGTGTCTGTGTCAGGCTGCATCCTGCTGGGGATGGCTGCTGCCATCAAGGAGTGTCATTGCTATGGGGTGGGGGTGCCTGGTCTGGTCTAGGTGGGTGCTACATGTCTAAGTAACATCCACACCAATGAATGCCAGGTCCAGAAGTTTCCCAGCAGAACACTGAACTGTCACAAGATGGTTTAAATGTTATTTACTTCTCCTGCCAGTGGTTTTAATGTTATGGCTGATCAATGCATGTCAAAGCCTAATAAAACCAACGCATATGTCAAAGGCTGAGTGTATTTTGGATGAAGTGACCCTCAGAGCAGTTTCCTAACAGAGAGACTCCACACCTTCTTTTTTGCCACAGAAAAATTGTGGGAGTTGAAGTCGGTTTGGTTTCCAGGTTAAAGATTTCCAAGACATCCAAGGAGTTTCTGGAGTTTATTGTTGTCTGATTTTCTAATAATTTTCTGTTGTGTAAACCCAAACATTTAATCATCAGAAAAAAACTCCAACTACCTCCCTTCACTCACAGTTTTTCAGCTCAGTTAACGATTACATCTTTTGACCACAAATGGCCGTTTCTCTTCAAATCCGCAATCTGTTAATTTATACAACTCAGCGTAGCTCATTGTGCTCTCTCTCTTGTCAATAATCTTAATAATAGCTTAAGTGGTCAAGCTTCCACTGTTCTTGGCCTAATTTAGTCCTGACAGCACCACGGCAACCGACAAAGAGCCTTTATGTACTGAGTCACTGTCAAAGAGAAGCTTCTTTAAAGCCTCAGTAGCCATTAATTCGTTTGAATCCTTTGAAAGAAATTGGGTCACGCTAACTGTTTTATAATAATTTTTATTTTATTTTTTTACCAGCAAACATTTTTGTTACTTTCACAATAAATCTGGCATAATTATAGCCAAGGCGTTTAATCAGTGTTGCACGTGATGAAACAGATCCTTTAAAATAAATTAAAGTTTGAGATTTGGGTTTAAATGATTCCTTTGAAAATTAACTCAGAACTGAACTAAAGTCTCTGATGTTTCATCAGTCGTCCATCCACCCCAACCTCCACCTGAGTGGACTTGAGGCTCTTTAACAACACATACTGGTGTTAAAGGTTCTGATAATGAAGTTTTCTTTTTAATATTTTAAACAATAACTTGTTATTGCAAACATCAAATAGGTTTTACATATTACTAATAAAAATGCTAATATTTTATTTTTTCTTTCAGGAAGTGCATTTTCTAAGCCTCCCGTTTATACAGCTGCTTGTTTTAAAGTCACGATATTAATTAACATTTCTTAATTCGTCTTAATGCAAGAGAAAATTATTTATGCAAATGTAACAGTATGTTTAGCAGCTTTTATTTTTATTTTATTATATTGATTCTTAAATTTGATTTAAAAAGACAGATTTTTTTATAGAATAGAGACAACAACACTTCTTCTCTTTCTAACATTATTATCGTTAAACAGCAGTGGGCCCAGTGTGGAGCCTTGTGGCACACCCGCTGAATCCGCACTGAAATATGATGTTTTGGTGTTTGTTATGACATTTACCACAAACGTTGTCATTCTCACACAAATGATTGACAAGTTAAAATCTTATTTTTGAGTCTGAACTTTACACAAACACGTCTGCTCAAATTACTTCAGGAGAAATGTTGCTGAACGGCAGCAATTTTCAAACATGGGCACAACTATGAAGAAGCTAATAATTGCTTTGTGAATTAGAAGATTATAACGTAGCATCCAAAAAGTATTTTTGCACATGAAAACGGAGAAATGCAGAATCTGAACTCTGTCCACTTAATGCATTTCTAATATCAATCATGTGCAAAATTGTTCAAAAATCAACAAGCTCCTCCACTTTATACATATTTTACCTCACATTTTGAATACCAACATGACAGAAACTCCTAAAATAAAGTGTTACATAACAGGTAAACACAGAGTTGGCTTTATACAATCCCAGTCTTTTTATCTATTTATCTTATAAATGTATCTTGGGTGAATTAGAGGTTTAATCACACCTATTTTCCAAGTAGTAGGTGATTAACCTCCTCTCTGCACGGTTGAAAGAAACCTGATGTTTATGACAGCAGCCTTCAAGTTTGGTTAATGCCAGGAACTTTTCCTGCCGGAGGACAACAGGTTTCAGGGACCCTGCTGTCCCCTCGGATCAAATGGGCTGTGCATACAACGGTGATCGGGATGTCCATGTACACCTCCGCTAAACCATTCACCATAACAGGCCAGGGGTGATTAATGCTGACAAGCCCTGGCTTTTTATGGATGCTAATGGAGCCATGTGTGTTTGCCCCCGTCACCCGGACCGATGCCCCTGCTGTTGCCTCGACCTGAGTCCTTAGTCACAGAGTCGTCGTCTTGCAGCTCTCGCCTCTCCATGGAAACCAGGGGAGTGTGGATCAGGTAAACACATCTTCAGCATTCTTGTTAGGTTTTAACCACATTCTCTCTGCTTTGCTGTACTTTCCTCCAGAGTGGATGATGCACCGTTTGAGCGGATTAAAACATATCAGAATGCACCGCTAAGATCCAGCCATGAAGCACAGGATGTATGAGGTTAATGCCATTTCAGGCAAACTAGAGTCCAAAATTCTTGCTGCTTGTGGTTTGCTGCTTTGCTTGCTCAAAAAACACAAACCACAAATTTTGTAAGTCAGTGTCATCATGCTACAACGTCCAATACTTCCTTAAACAATGCAGAACAGAGTGAAGCTTTATTTGAGGAAATACTGTCATTGAACGTTACTGTAAATATTTTCTCAATGTTGACTGTTATGTAATGAAAGTCAATTTGACAGGATGCATGCATTGCAGTAGTACTCTAGTAGTATTTCAGGACTGACATGTCACGGTAGTAAGGACATCATCTTTAGTGAAGTATTTCTACACACATGATGAAACGCTGGTAGTTTGCTGCAATGACCCACAGGATTCCTCACATGTCTTGTAGGAGGCGGCCATGTTGTTATTGTCATGTGATTGGCGACATGATGCTTAAAGAGGCATGGCACAGCAGAGCCAATCAGGGAGCTGTAGCAGTGAAAAGACAAAATATCTTTGGAGACGTGAAGTTTGGCTCATCTCAACTTTCAGGGGAAGACCAATGGGAGCAACAGATACGACAGTAGATTGACGTGATGCAGACACAGAGTTCCCTCAACATTTTACCTGAAGGAAACGCAGATTTCTTGTTTGAATCGTGTAATTATTTAATTTCGCTTTTCCCTAACCAATCGAGTAGCCACCCTGTGTGCTTCCTGCTCATGAAGAAACATAGCTTGGCATAGCTTAGAGTCAAAATTGTCTCTATGTCTTAAAAGATTATTAATGAACACATATTTTGTTTGTTTAGTAGCAAAAATTCCATATAAAAGAAACTATTTGTTGATTTTTAACGTTTAAAAGTACAGAAAGACCTTTCAAACCATTAAAGGTAAGAAGCAGATATCAATCTTTGGTCGGATCATAACCTACGTGGAGGGAAAATGGTTGGACCAAACTTCAGTCTTTGGGTGATATCAAGTCTCTTTATTTAATTTAGTCTCAGGTTGATTAATCCAAATGATCAAATTAAAGGAGGAAGGATAGCGTGGAGGTTTGTCTCAACATCTAATCAGGATGGCGGGTATTAGGAGGGGCCCACGATGCATCCTGAGATAAGGAAGGGAAGAGAGGGGAGCTCAGTCATCAATATCTGTGTTTTTCCAGGAGACACCATCAGAGATAACTTCGTGGGTACAAATGACGCCCGGTGACTGGCTCAGAGTTACGTTGTGAAATGAAACTGGTTTCTGTACTTTGTGTCCTTGTTATGAAAGATGACAAAGAAACGGTTGCTTAAAAACAAACTTCCTGCAGCAGCTGTTTCATAACCTGCTCTTTAATAATTAATCATTACTCAGGAAAACATCACAAATCCACTGTTAACGGCTGAAGAAGTGAAGAAAACCTCTAGGAAAGTGTATAATAAGCCAATTTACGTTTTGGCTCATATCTTGAGAACCGTGTGCCCTGGAAACAAAATTCTTTCTCCCTCTGATTCCTTACATAACCTTGGTTCTAATGGACTAGGCCACTCCCATTTCTGCCTGCCATGTTTTTCCGCCATTTTGAAAAAACTCAAACTCAAAGCAAAATAAACTCCTCCTAGCCCGTTCATCAAATTCTCACCGAAATTTGACAGTAATCATCTGCGGATGACTCCTTACAAGCCCATCAAGCTTTGTGCAAAAAACGGTCTATAGGGGGCGCAACTGGTGATGTGTAAATATTTGAGTTCTATCTCCTAGTCAGTTGGCAGACCCAGCTTTCCCCTAGTCACACTTGACCTTTAGCCTGCTTTAGCCTATGACTCCCTCTAGTGGCAGACTGAGGCAATGGCATCGGTAGAAGACTGCGTATAAGCCCACCAAATTTCGTTGCTTCTGACCCGCCAGACTCTCATTCACTTTTCAGCAAAAGGATTCCTTAGCAGACACTTTGCCTTCTTTCAGGCCGTGTCCGACCCACTTATGCCTCTGCATCCCGGACGACTTCGCCAAGGCATGGACCCCTTTATGATCGCTTGCGATCATCTGGTTATTATTATTATTATTATTATTATTAAAAATACAGTAGTTATCTAGATTAGTAGATACTTTCCAACCTTTGCTGGTGTGCTCAGCATTTTCACTTTCTTGGTTTAATGTGCTACTATGCTAACGTTTACAGATAAACACTAAAAACCAGGTACAGGTGAGGCTAAAGTGAATGACATTAATACATTAATTAAAGACATAAGAAAAAAAATGGTTCCAACATGTTGATTCATTGATTACAGAAAGAATTCAGACTCTAACCTGATGATCAATCAATAGTTTTAAATATTCTTCAAGCCATACTTTCAACTTTTGCTGGTTACATTTTATTAAATGTGATGATTTTAGCCAATATGTTTAGCCAGTTCAATAGTGTGCTACTATGCTAACACTTGCAGATTAACACTGAAGAACCAAGTACAGCTGAAGCAAAAAATAATAACTGATAATTAAATCTGCAGAAATGTACATACTAATTTGGTAATTGTAGTTTAATACATGTTCTTATTTTTCAAGCAATATTTTCAAACATTCGCCAGATGTGATTATCATTATATTACTGATTATTTTTGTCAATTCTGATTATAAACACATCAAATTAACTTTTAAATTGCATCTTTTACTATAAACTAAATCAGAAAACCCAGAAAGAAACAATCAAAAATATGTCTAGAAAATAATTTGAGATTCTTTCCACTAATCAGCTTCCAAATATGACAAACATGTGATTAAATATGAGATCAGAGCAGGTTAAATATGAGGAGGAAAAATGAGAACTGCTCAACCATCCACCAGTGACTAAAGTGACTAATAAATACCTCCACAAATGTTGAGTGCTAAATCCCAAAGCCACATGGTAGAAATAATCTCATCTGCTTTTGTTCCTTGTGGTGTTTTTGGAGATTAGCCAGCGGGCCTCTATCAGCGCTTCCACACAGACCTGTTGTACTTTTCCACTCGTCCCTCGGATCAGAGGGTAACCTGGGATACACACTCCAGAAACCACATTACCCTGCGGACGCTTAGAAGCAAGAGCCGATGCTAAAATATATCACATGTTGCACATATTCAGAGAGCAGAACGGACCTCAGGTTTAAAATAAAAGTAAAAATCATGTAAAATAAACTAAAACAGTATAAGCAAAAAGTTTACAAAATTAGCATATGAACTAAATATATATTAAAATTTCCTACGGGATTAATAAAGCATCTATCTACTCAGTAAGCCGGATAAAAACTAGCCTCCAACATACTAACTGGCTAATGGAAGTATAAATGGGCAAATTAGCCAGAGTCATTAGTACCAGGCTGCAAACATGTTTATTTCTACTAAAGATGCATGAACCCTCCAGGTTTCCTGAAGAGACGTTTTGAAGCTCAGTGTGATATTTCAGGTCGTCGCCATCTTGTCTGACTCTGCCTAACTTACGGCTAATTTATATCAAAGACGTGAAACTGGGGGAAAAATAATGTGCCACAAACTTCTGGAACCAATGACAACATTAGTTTAATTTCAAATAAAATTGTTTTGAAGCTCAAATATCTCTAAATTAATGGATATTTAATCGGTAATGATACCAGAATTATTAATGAGTAAATGTGCTCAGTGTTCCGTGCACATTTTACTGATTTTTTTCTATTTTTTTAATTAATATAACCAATATTTATTTCATTCCAGAGGAAAGGAAGGTGATTTGTTCTGCTTTTATCTGTGTGGTGTACTACTATTCAGGTTCAGTATTCCTAAATTACTGGAACCACACTTTATGTATAGAAATGAGTCTATATAAGGCAGGGGTGTCAAACTCATTTTAGCTAGGTGGGGGGGCACATACAGCCCAGTTTGATCTCTAGTAAGATGACAGCACATATTTTCCCCCCAGTTTCACGTCTTTGATATAAATTAGCCGTGAGTTAGGCGGAGTCAGACAAGATGGTGACGACCTGAAATATCACACGGAGCTTCAAAAACATTCTTCAGGAAACCTGGAGGGTTTGTGCATCTTTAGTGGAAATAAACATGTTTGCAGCCTGGTACTAATGACTTCATTCTTACATTAGCCAGTTGTAAATAGCATGTTGGAGGCTAGTTTTTATCCGGCTAACTGAGTGAACAGCCTGCAGACCTGAGGGCTGCAGAGAATGTTGAGATTTTTAAAAGCAAACTCAAGACCTTCCTTTCCAGTCTGGCTTTTAATTGAATCCTAACTATTTATTTATTGACTATTTAAAACTTTGATCTCTTTTATTGTTTTGGTAGTTGGCATTTTTATTCTGTTATTAACGTAATTTTATCACTTTCTCTCTTGTTTGCCTCTGGTGTTTAATCTCAGCGTTACCACACTTCTTGCTCTTGTTTTAATTAATATTTGGGGAGCTGTTGAGTAGTGGCTGGTTAGAGGTGCAGCCCAGGTTCGTTTCCCGTCGTGTCCATGGCTGAGGTGCCCTGAGCATCTAACCCCCAAATTGCTCCCTGGGTGCAGTCCTTAGAGGCTGCAGCCCACTGCTCCAACTGTACACACTACTGTGAACAAAAGCATTAAGGGATGGCAGTTATTTTCATTAAAACTCTGATTGCCGCCTTCTGTGTAATTTCCTGATCTAAGGTTTTTTCAGACAGACCCTGTGATCGGCATCGACCGATAGCGTTTTTTTTTTTGATTAAACGATTGGTGCTTTGCTGCAGATACCCTGATGGGAGCAGCCTCTAGCATGTGGGAAAGTTAAAGTTCTTCTGGTTTACGCAGCAGATTTAAAACAGGATTAGCTTCAGGGGATCAGCGGGGGGCTGAATCGTTGTCTCCCAGTAGTTCACCTGTATCACTCTCAGCTTTTGCTGGATTTCTGCTCGGTCATGGAAACAGGAGCGCGACCGGGACAATTACAGGAAAACTGGTGGGGTGGAGGGGGTGGAGGGGGCACGCAGCCTCGCTAACCTCCACATAGAAACGCCTCTATTACCAGAGGATGAAACCCTTATTTTCAGAGCCCTCTTTGATGGGGTGTCGGGTTGCAGTGCAGTTGTCCTGCCCTTCCTCCTCCTCCTCCTCCTCCTCCTGCAACAGCAGCGGCCCAAATGCTCCCAGCTCTTCTGGAATCCGTGGATGTCACTGGAAACGGGTCAGCCGAGTCTAAAAGCGGACGCAGGCCCTCCAACAGTTATTGTCCCCCGTCCGTCACACCCTTTTTCCCCCCCTCCCACACGCACACACACACACAGCTGTTTCACACGAGGAAAATGACAGCTGGCTGCGGGGAACGTCCACATTACCGAGGTCAGGGTGGCGAGGAAGCACAGTGCACTGTGGGAAATCCCAGGGCGGGAGGTTCTGGAAGCCGACAGTGGCCTGAAGCGCCTGTCAGATATTTAAACATTAAAGATGAACGATTTTTGTTTCCCTTTCGATTTCTGGCTTCTCGACACAGTTCTGGACAATTTGGTTGCACTGCAGCGTCTAGAACAGGGGTGTCAAACGTACGGCTCGGGGGGGGGGGGCAAAACCGGCCCTCCAGAGGGGTTCAGTCTGGTCCCACGGGATGAATTTGATTACAATTATTATTCTTAAGAAATTTAGCTGAGAATAAAATGTCTAAAAAGAAAGTTCATGAAATGCATTTGTTTTTGATTGCACAATAAAAACGGGAAAAATTTTTGGATCTGTCGTTGTTTATAGGTTATTATTCTATCATGTTACTGGCTCAGCCCCCTTGGGATCTAATTGGGTTGTACGTGACCCCCTTAACTAAAATGAGTTTGACCCACTGGTCTGGGATGTCGTGCATATTTCAAGTTCTTAACAATAATATCATCTTCCTGTCTTTGTTTAATCAGATTTTAAGACGTTATTTTCATTCCATTCTAAGATCCACATGTTTCGATTAAAACACAAATTAAAAGCATGTATAAAGTGATTTGGGTGGGAGAATGAGATTTTTGCAACCCCTTGATGAGAACTGCACCAAAAGTTTTTAGAAATACCACAAAGCACATACATTCTACAAAGGTTTTAGTAAAAACAGAGCCGGGCCCACTCTCTATTTAAACATTTGGAGAACTGAAGAACCCAAAGTGTTCCGCATTGTTTTATTTTTTTTTTTTTAAATCTTGAACAGGAATCTGGCTGCAAAATACTACTAATTCCACCACAAGAGGCAATGTACACACAATTCAACCTTTGGACATTTTATTTTCCTTGTATATCATCGTATTCTACTATTGTGCACATTATAGAATCCATAAAAATATTGCCTCTGTACGCAGTTGTGTGTTCATAACATTGGGCTGCAATTAATGATTATATTTAAGTGTTTAGTCTGGCCACAGTTCATGAGACATAACACAAACTCACTCTACCGACCGGAGCAGCAACTAAAAATGACATAAATAAGACAAAAGCAGCGATGAAAGTGACTCTTTTTTCCTGCCGCCCCTTTAACCTTGTCTGGCTCTGGACGTTATCCTTTACTTTTAGTTGCTCTCACCCTCCACGGGGGCCTTGGATATTTCCACTGTGGACAGCTGTGATCTAAATATACAGCGGGACTTCCTAACTTCAGGAAAAAGATAGAAGGAAGGGCCGGAGTCAGATCCTCCTGCAAGTTTCCTGTAAGAGCGTCTCTCAGCGAGCAAAGAAAAACACGCGGTAAACACAGCGGCGAGGTGCAGACCAGGGGGGTATTCCAGAAAGCAGGTTTAACAAACACTGAGATAAAACTTAACCTCTGGGTTGTCTGAACCTGAGGCGACTAAACCCGAGCTGTCGGTTCCAAAACACCGGTTAGCAATCAGTTCAATCAACCCCGGATTGTTTAACCCAGAGTTGTGCGCGATCACGGCGAAGTTATAAAGGCATCATCTATTGAGAGTCGAAACCATGAGTAAAAATGGCAAAGCGCAGAGCAGCCTATTTTTCTGAAGCGGAGCAGCAAGTTCTGCTCGAGGCGTACGAGGAGGAAAGAGCGATAATCACGAAAAAAGCAATACTTGCGCGTCTGCCAAGGAACGAGATCTTGCTTGGCAGAGAATTGCCGACCGCGTAAATGCGTAAGTTTAGTAGGATATAGCACACTAATGTGTCAGAAGCACAATAATTCAGTAGATATTAGGCTACATATTAACTGCTTTGTATGAGACTTTCTTATACTATAGACTACCTTGTCATATATTGTATTATTTTTAATTAGGTGTAACCCGACCGCCCTCAAGAGAACGTGGCCGCAGGTCAAAACAAAATATAAAAACATTGTCCAAGTTGGTAAGATATATCTGGGTGCATCATCTTAGACATCACTTATCCAGTATTATATTCTTGAATTGCCATATTGCAACAAGTTACGTTCATTTCAAAGCCAATAGGAAGAAAGCAGAGGAGAGGAAGACCAGTTCTGGGCCAGCGGTGCCCCCCCCCCCCGTGGAGGAGTTGGCGATCAGTATCAATGGAGGGCGTCCGATGATGGAGGGGATGATCCTGGGGGCACGTCATCGTAGCCTTCAACCTCCCAGGAGGAGCAAAATGAACAAGTGCAATGTATTTACCCTAATAGGCCCACGCCTAAATCACTTATGTCTAATTTGTGTAGCCTTGCATGTTCGAAAATGACCAATTTATAGCCAATATAACCGTTCATATAAATAATAGGAGGATGAAGAGACATTATCAGCAGTCACGGAGGAATCAAATTAAAGATCGAGGTAAAGAAATGGGCTGTGCAGAGACTAGAGCATAGTTGCTTCATGTTTTCTGTCAGTGCATGAGAACACTGGATCAGAACATTTGCTCTATAATGAAGTGTTTTCTCTTTTCAGGCCATGAAACACGCAATGGGCAAATAAATGTGTGAAACAGTCTTACGTGCATTTATTTTATTTTTTTGGTTGAAGTGATTGTGACAGATTTCATCACGCATTCTTTGACCATCTCTGATGTCAAGTTGCTGAATGTGTTCCTATCTGCTCCTCAATAGCAGGAACTAATTCATTGCGCAACGTTGCAATGTTGTGCAATAGGCTATCGCACGCGCAACAATTACGATGAGCGAATCCACGATGCGTAACGTTCGAAATGTGGGGATGGAGAATGTTGTTTAAATAAATTAAAGATTCCGCAGAAAAACAGTAGTGCTCTGGCAAAAACTCATCAGGAAAAGAAAGGATATTAAGTCGTGGTCTTATACCCTCTCACGGTGAATAGCCCGAATGATTTGTGCTTCAATGTCAATTGGATCTTCCTCAAAAGGAAACGTCATTGTGTGACAAGTGTGGAAACAGCGGTCTGGCTGAACGTGCACTTAAATACCCGAACATAACCTGAACAAAACCTACCCCTACCAGGTTAAGTTCAGAGCCTATGTTACCATAGTTACTTACATAGCCTGATCATTTTTGAGCGTTCTGGAACCGAAATCCCAGGTTTACCGCTAACTCTGGGTTTACATACCCAGAGTTAGCGGTAAACCTGCTTTCTGGAATACCCCCCTGGAGGTCAGGCAGGTTTGTTTTCGTGTTTGATTGGAAATCCTCCGGTTTTGATCTGCAAGGCGTGTTCGACACGCCGAGCTGCTGCAGAGTCACAGAGGACAAACATATGCGGCGCGTATGTGTGTTCATGTTATAGAAGCTGAATCGACTGCTTCAGAGCTGCAGCTCAAATAGATTGTCAACTTCCAGAAGTTTCTGCAGGGATCATATTATCGAATTTTAATTAATATATCTGGAGGCAAAATGTTTGTTCACACATAAAAAATACTGATATCATGATGAGTCACCAGTTTGAATTCTGTTTTTTTTTTTTTTTTTAAACCCTCAAAAATACCTAAATAAAAACACTTACTTAAGATTATTACTTTTGCAGATTATTTTTCAATGTTTTAATATTAAATTTAGTGTTTTTATCAGGGACACAGTCACTTACTCATTTCACCGCTGCTGTATTTTTCCCTGAAACACTTGAACATCCTGGAAATACGCTGCTCTCTACTTGAGACCTGTTCAATTACTGATATTTTTTTTAATTATATTTTTTAAATGAATTAGTGGACTACTGTCTCCTGTCTCCACGGGTTCTTTTTATTATTGTACTTTATAGTTTGCTGTATGTGATCCTGTATTCTGCACACTGGTTCAGCTTCACAATTTATTAGACTAATTTATACAGACTATTTGCACCATTACTAATAGTGCAGAGTATTTTATTTTCATTACTGCAATATTGTATGTTTTAAGGTATCTTATTTGCATGCACCTTTTAATATAAAAACTTCAAAGGACTGAAGTTGTTCTGTGTAAAAGCTGCAGCACTGACCTCCGACTCTTGGAGCCCTGGTTCTCAGGCCTAAGAGCACATTCAATCAGATGCTGCAGATAAACTCCATTGTGTCGTGCGGGGACCTTGCAGCGCTGGAGACCTTGCGATAAAGGTCGACTTTCCCTGTGAGCCGGCCGCCGTTCACGGGTCTGCAGCGCTGCAGGGCCGCCACCGCCGCGGACCGTGGGAGAGCTGATGCAGGCCGGCGTCCGGCCTGAGCCGAGCGGCCGGCTGCTTGTAAACAGCTCCTCCACTGTGTCACACCGACTCCAGCAGCAGCTGGTTCCGCCTATTGTTCCCCGCTCCCAGAGAAAGCGTCACAGGCCGCACGGCGACACCTCTCAAGGGTGTCCCCACAGCGACCCGGAGCGCCTCTTTCACACTATTCATCTCAATCTGTCAGGAAAGAGGAGGCTGAAACACACAAGAGGTGGTGCACTCATCTGGTGTCCTGCAGGTAGAAACGCTGCCAGAGCAAACCAGCCCTCAGTCAGAGGTTGAGGGTTTAAACACAGACTTTATGAAACCAACACCAGGACAATTAGTTAATTAATATGTTTATTTCATTATTTAGCCTCAGCTTTATTTCCTGTGTTGATCGTTAAGGTCACCTTTTGTACACGTTTACCTCATCACAGCATCAGGATGGTTTATGTTTGTTGTTTTTAAACAGACGTACTCTCGTTTATTTTAACACAGTGAGACATGTACTAGAAATAAGAGAAGAATAAGGAGGAGGTGGTGAAGAACAAGAAGGAGGAGGAGGAGGAGGAGGAGGAGGAGGCGTGGTGAAGAAGAACAAGAAGGTGAAGAAGAAGATGAAGGAGAGGGTGGTGAAGAAGAAGAAAAAAAGAAGAAGGAGGAGGAGGAGGCGTGGTGAAGAAGGAGAAGGAGAAGAAGATGATGAAGGAGAAGATGAAGGAGAGGGTGGTAAAGAAGAAGAAGGTGGAGAAGAATAAGAAGGAGAAGAAGAAGATGGAGAATAAGATAAAGGAGAAGGTGAAGAAGAAGAAGGTGAAGAAGAAGGTGAAGAAGATGATGAAGGAGAAGAAGATAAAGGAGAGGGCGGTGAAGAAGAAGAAGAAAAAGGACGGGGTGGCGAAGAAGGTGAAGAAGGAGAAGGTGAAGAAGATGATGAAGGACAAGGTGAAGGAGATGGTGATGAAGAAGGTGGAGAAGATGAAGAAGAATAAGAAGGAGAAGAAGAAGATGGAGAATAAGATAAAGGAGAAGGTGAAGGAGGAGGAGACTAAGAGGATAAAAGGAGGTGTAGAGTAAGAAGGACTAAAACAAGAACAAAAATGAGGAGGAGAACAAGAATGAGAAAAATAAGGAGAATAATGAAATAAAAAGAGGAGAAGAAGAATAAAGAGAAGGAGGGGAAAAATAAGAAAGAGGAGAATAAAGAGATAAAAGGAGGAGAAAAAGATGGAGGAGGAAGAGAAAATAAAAGGAAGGAGAGGAGGAGAATGAGAGTAGGGCTGATCCTGTTTTTCTTCCTCCATGTTTCTGTCCCTACTGGAAACCCCTCAACCTGATGATGATTAGTAAAGGTTACCATGGTTACCACCACCTCCACCTCCACCTCCACCTCTACTCCTCATCCATCCATCACAGGCCGTCTGGTCTGATTCAGGAGGTTTTTATTGTGATTCGGTCCAAACACATTTTACTGACTCAGCAGCTTCCAGCTCCTCATGATCCCTCCAGCGACTGACGGGACATCCTCTTTTATTTACCAACCAGCGACTGACGGGACATCCTCTCTTATTTACCAACCAGCGACTGACGGGACATCCTCTCTTATTTACCAACCAGCGACTGACGGGACATCCTCTCTGATTTACCAACCAGCGACTGACGGGACATCCTCTCTGATTTACCAACCAGCGACTGACGGGACATCCTCTCTTATTTACCAACCAGCGACTGACGGGACATCCTCTCTGATTTACCAACCAGTGACTGACGGGACATCCTCTCTTATTTACCAACCAGTGACTGACGGGACATCCTCTCTGATTTACCAACCAGCGACTGACGGGACATCCTCTCTGATTTACCAACCAGTGACTAACGTGACCTTTTCTAAATATTCACCAACGACTAATAACGCACGACACCCTGCACGTGTCTGTGGAAAACACTGATGCGTAATGAGAGGTGCAAATATTTCACTATTCCCATCTGAGGTCTTTAATGGGATTCAGGAAGGAAACAGCTCCAGTAACCCAAGCCTGGCTATCTCTGGCACGTTTTAAGAAGGACTATTTTAGAGTCGACCCTTTGACTAACAATATATACCTGTCACGAAGCCGGCAACAGCTGCCTGGCCGCAGAGCTTACACAAACAAGCAGAGGTCAGCTATGAATCATGGGAGTTAAGAGGGCTGCTGGCGGCTTTCTGGGAAGCTGCAGATGAATGAAACGACTTCTTCTTCTGATTTAAACGGAGTAAGAAGAGAGTTGACGTCTGTCAGTCGTCTGTGGGAGAATTACCACAGAGGAAGAACGTTGACGTGACCTGAGGAGAGTCCAGCTGTAGCTCAGCAACGACTCTTCAGAGCTGAGAATAAAATGATGCTTCAGATGCAACACAAACATCACGTCCCTCAGACTGAGACCATCAGTCTTAAAGAGTCCAGCTGTTTCCTGCTCCGTTCATTTCTACAGGATATAAAACATTCACGGGTTTAGAATAAAGAACGGATGATGTCGACTGTTGATGTTGCTGGTTTGTCTCTAGTTGTTGGAATAAATCCATCCTCTCTGAACACGTCTGCTCCACGTGGAGTAAAGACATCAGGTGAGGAGGAGGAGGAGGAGGAGGAGGGACAGAGAAGATGAACCAAGATGGAGTCCATGTGGACAGAGACGATGGAGAAGTGGAGACAACTTGGTCGTCTCCTAAGACTCTACACATACAGGACTGGAGGAGGACATGGAGGAGGAGGACATGGAGGAGAAACACTATCCTTGTTCTCCATTCCTCCTTTTTATTCTTATTTTCCTCCTCCTCCTTCTTCTTCTTCTTCTTCTTCTTCTTCTTCACCAACTTCTTCTTCACCAGCTTCTTCTTCACCAGCTTCTTCTTCTTCTCCTTCACCACCTTCTTCACCTTCTTCTTCTTCACCTCCTTCACCTTCTTCTTGTTCTTGTTCTTCACCTCCTTCACCTTCTTCTTCTTCTTCTTCTTCTTCACCTCCTTCACCTTCTTCTTCTTCTTCACCTCCTTCACCTTCTTCACCTTCTTCTTCATCACCTTCACGTTCTTGTTCTTCACCTTTTTGTATTTTTTCTTCTTCTTCACCTCCTTCACCTTCTTCTTGTTCTTCTTCATCTCCTTCTTCTTCTTCTTCTTTTTCTTCTTCTTGATCTTCTTCTCCTCCTCCTTCTTCTTGTTGTTCTTCACCTCCTCCTCGTTCTTCACCTTCACCTTCTCCTTCTTCTTCACTTCCTCCTCTTCCACCTCCTTCTTGATCATGTTGATCTTCTTTTTCTACTTCTTGATCTTCTTCTTCTTCTTCTTCTTCTTCACCTCCTCACCATCAGAACCTCTTCTTCAATAAACTTCTACAGTGATTGATGCTTTGATGTGAACACATTTACCTGAGCACATCATTTTATCTGGTCTCCATGGAAACGCAGCGGTGATTAAATCAGGTGTCCGTCCTTCACAGTTTAACGCTGAAACAAATAATTCCATATAAAAACAATTCTGATGAATTTGACGTGATGCAGTCCGCCTGATTTAGAGGTGATTAATGTTTTTAGTCGGTAAATTATCCAACAAGTGGAAACAGTCACATTTTACCAGAACCCACGTCTTTAAATGTTTTGTCAGACGAACAGATGCCGGACTGTTCAACACGGAGGAATGTGTCCAGCGCTTGATAAATTATGTTAATTTATTTTTTTAAAGTAATCGTCTCAGAGAAAAAAAACGAAAAAAAGAATAGGTTCCATCCAAGTCAGAGAAACTGATCTTTGCCAGCTGTGCAAATGTTTGCCTGTTTGCACGAACTCTGAATTCTAATTGTCAGTTTATATTAACATCTTTCAGTCACAGTTTTGGGCCCTAATCACCTCATAACTAGATTTATTTATCTAAAGTCTAAGTAAGGGGCATTAAAAGAACTATTCTGAAGTAAAATATGAATTATAAACTCAAGAAACCCACAATTTGGGTCTCTTTAATGCAGCTGATTTGAATGAACCTCTGTGACGTGAAAACCAGCCGTCTGCGGTGGATTGAAACCATCAGTCATGATTAAACGTGCCTCTCCTCAGCTGCTATTTGCAGGGATGCAGATAAAGACACCGAGACAGATGCAGCGACCCTGGCGGATGGTGATCAGTAAATCTAAATTTACCCCCTTCTGATTTAACGAGGGGAAACACGCCGCAATCAAGGAACACGATCGGCTTTTCAGACGGAAACAATCCGACGAGTCAAAGAAGCGGGAGGAGGGAGGAAAAATACCAGATCTGTTGTCTGTTTTTATCCAGTCAGACACTTTGATGTTTCAATTCTACCCCGAGACTCGTCGTGGAGCGCAGCCTTAAATTACCCAGAGGAAGAGTGAGTGGAAAGAGAGGATGGCGGGAGACACACGATACAATGGGAGCACGGTGGGGAGAAACCGAGAGAGGCTGCCAACATTGACGACTGCCTTCCTTCCCATCTTCGGGCACTCTGCACAGTTTACACAACGAGAATCAAATCTTAGCTCTGCTTGTTTAAGTTCTCTGGCTGGTTTTAGTAGTTTGGTCAAATACACTTTTCTGATAGAATTACTTAGGGATGTCCCAATCAAGATTTTTTTTGTCCTTGCGCGATCCTAAATGTCCTAGAGTTGGTCTCCTAGCTTCCTAAAGTCTGTCCTTGTCTTCCTTGTCTTCTCCTAGAGTGGACTGGATTCAGTCCAGTAAATCTTTCAGTCAAAGTTAATGTAGTGTGGAGAGGGTAGCTGGTACCTTGTGTTCTCTACTCCAGAAATGTTCTGGTCATCCAACGCTGCCATAAACTCCCTAACCCTCTCTGGAAGATGTTTCTCCTTGACGCTGTCTCCAGGAAACTTTTCTCTTCTTTTAAACGTTCAGTGTTTAACCTGCACCGCGGATTCTGTTTAGTCATTTTACTGTTTGTAGTATTGAATGATGATCAACTATTACCACTTCAGTTTTTGGCAACATTGACGCCCACCATTAAAACAGAAGAAGAAGGAGAAGACATTTTGATGCTACAGGGGCGTGGTTTTGATCTGCAAAATAAATAACTACAACAGATCAGACTTGGCTGAAGCCTGATGCCAATCCGATCATTTTAAAAATGCCTGGATCGGCCCAGATACTGATTGAGACATCCCCAAAAATTACTGTACTGAACGCTTCAGTGTTCTCAGTGTCTAGTTAGTCCATTAGTTTGAACATTTACAGTAAAAACAGCCATTAAGGCCATAAAAGTCTCCCCTACAAAAAGCAATAATTAAAAAGAAAGAAATATAGAACCAGTAGATTGAAAACAAGGTGCACGAGTCATTCATTCATTCATTCATTATCTGTAAATGCTTGTCCTGCAAAGGGTCGCGGGGTGTGCTGGAGCCTATCCCAGCTGTCATTGGTCTAGAGGTGGGGTCCACCCTGGACAGGTCTCCAGTCTATCACAGGGCTAACACAGAGAGACACTCACACCTACGGCCAATTTAGAATCACCAATGAACCTAACCAGCATGTCTTTGGACGGTGGGAGGAAGCTGGAGAACCTGGAGAGAACCCACGCAGACACAGGGAGAACAGGTGCTGGAGTAATCAGCTAAATAAGCTCATGGAAAGGCTCCTCCAGAAATAAACTGTGCAGTTTTAATCACATGTTAATCATCGCGTATTTGTGAATATTGTATGATCTGCAGGCTCCAATTTAACAAGCTTATAGTGCTAGAGGCCCATGCTGCTGGGGGACTTCCCATCATGCAATGAGCACCTGTCCTCTACGTACTTCTCTCTCGCCATCCATGCATTCAAGTGCTACCAACTGTACAGCGTTCCCTCTGGGTTCTGTGAAGCGTCCCGAGACCATTTGTATCACTACTGACGCCATCTGTGAACAAATCACCTGGAAATCTTTAAAGTTGTGAATATTTTATGTTACATGTTGTTTGTATACAAGGTTTGATTTTGTAAAATAAAAAGCTGGTCCTGTCCCATGTTTGACCCATGCCATCATGCTTCTATATCCAGTCTCTGCCCTTGTAAGGGATTTTAGCACGAGACCAACTCTATAAGTTGTTTACGTTTTAAAGCCTGAGGATGCTACTGGATGCTCCTGACCCACTTCATGGGTCGTTCTGTGTGACCTCCATCTTGTCGCTTGGAGGCCCCTCAGATGCCTTGTTGTTCCCGGGTAGAGTTTCTCATTCAAAACATAGCACGGCCGCATTGTGTCGAATTGTTGGAGGGGCGGAGTTAATCCTCGGTTCCTCCGGCGGCGGCCCTGAACCCTCGCCACGCCTCGTCAGCAGGGCTCAGCGGACGTATCGGGTTGGTCACACATGGCGGTCTGTAAATCGACAGCGTGAAGGTCAGCGCTGATGGAGGCTGTTTACCTGTGACGCAGGCTTGAAGCAGCAGAAATATGTCAGTAGTCCATGTGAGGAAACCCACCAACATCTCAGAACTGAAGTGGTTCTGTTCTGAGGAATGGGCTAAAATTCCTCCAAGCTGCTGTAGACCACTGATCAGCAGTTACCAGAAACATTTAGTTACAAGGAGGTCACAGCAGATACTGGAAACAAGGAAGCACTGACTTTTCCACAGATATGTACAAATCTACCTTGAGTAATTGTGTAAAGAAATCCGCTGATGTTTTGAGTCATTTTAAAAACGTGCCAGAAGCTCCATCAGATCTGAAAGCTGATTAAAAAGCTTTAAAAGCTTTAAAAAGACAGAAGAGCTGGACAAAAGCAAAGAGACGTGAAAGATGAGAAACTAGAGGGAGAAGATACTGTGAGGAACTACAACAAATCTCTGGAAGGAACAACATTAGTTTTAAATGATTTGAAAATATCTCTAAATTAACTGATACTGAATCAGAATCAAATCGATTCGCTCATGTTTAATTATTCCTCTTTTATATTCTGTCTGCAATTATAATGTATATACAGTTTATATTAGCCCATATTTCCATATATTTGCTTATTATTGTTTTTGGTATTATTGCATATAATTGTGCTGCTTTTAATTCAGAGTATTTTAATAGTTTTTCTAATAGTAGACCTTTTAGAGGTTTGGACTGTGGTCATTTAATTTGATCAATTAATCCAATAATTAACTGACTGATTCTTTATCAACTTTATATAGAAAATAATTTATCATTAGTTAGCAGTAACGTGTAAACCTTAGACACATTCATGCTTTAAGTTACGAGTAGTTCCTCCATCACAAGCAACAACTCACACCAAACACTACAATCTGGGCAAAATACACAAACATAAATATATTCATGCTTCTAGTATAAAGCATTAAAATAAATCAGGTGGGACGAGCTCGGCCAAAATGAGGAACTAATGAATAATCAAGTTATTGTTCAGATGAAACCGGCTTCTTAAACACACAAACTGAACACTGACAAAAGCTAAAACATCACCATGTTTAGCATTAGCATTAGCATTAGCAGCAGCATCTTACCTGGTAGAAGTGAAGCAGCTGTTGAAATATCCACAAAAAAATATCAACAGACGGGCGACACCGTCCTCAACAGCAACAGGAAGCTCCAAACGCCATCAATTCCTCCTTAAACATACCTGATAAACTGCTAGCTTCTTGTTTAAAGGCTACATGGCATTAAGCAGGCCTACCTGAGGGGGCGGGGCCAGTGGGCGGGGCCAGTGGGCTGTTTAAATTGCCCACCTGACTCCAAAGGGTGCGTTGGATTTGTGCAGCAGCGAATGCAAAACTCCAGTTTCCTCGGTTTACAACTAACTCATCGTTTTTTTTAAATATGGTTATTAGTTTAAACATTTGCCTGAATAAAAAAATGTTTTCAACAGTTTATAATATTTTAAAAATCTAAACAAACAGTCCAAAATGAATATTCAGTTTATCTGCAGAATCTCTGAGCTTGACCTCGTCCAGAATGTGAGGGAACCCTGAGGTAAATCAAATCATTGTTGATCTCTGTGGAGGAGATTGAGGAAATACTAAATGTTGTGGTGATGTTGTTTCCTTTAATTGTTCCACATCATGACTGTGTTCAGCTCACGTTGGACAATCTAGGATTTAATGTCTTCTGCTTGATTTCAGCAGTAAAGCAGCACGAGGTGGAGGTGGAGTGAGGTGACCTGAGGTTTAAGTTGCTGTTATTTACATGTGTGTGAACAAGTGAGACAGAGTGATGGGGGGGTGGGGGGGCAGAGCAGAGGGTGGACCTGGTATCTGGTATGTGTTGTGTTCAGGGTGGTAGATGACACCAGAGGTGAGAGCGCCACTAGATTCCTAATAACAGCTGAGCCTGTCAGAGCCAATCGGCCAAACAAAAGCCAGAGGGGTTTCAAGCTTTCAAGGGACGGTGCACATGTTTGGCACCGGGGCGCATCACGTAGGCCCCGACAGAGGCAACTACACCCACACCGGGCCACACGGGTGGGGACAGGCAAGAATGGACATGCCGAGGACAGTATAGACATATCATGTTAATAGATGGATACCTGCTAGAAAGCGTCTCTTTGTAGAGTTTTTACTTCATTTACTGGTTGTTTTTAGGCAGCTTTTTATCATTGTGTCTCTTTGTATTTGGTTTGTGTCTCTTTGTAGTCTGTTTGTGTCTCTTTGTATTTGGTTTGTGTCTCTTTGTATTTGGTTTGTGTCTCTTTGTAGTCTGTTTGTGTCTCTTTGTAGTTGGTTTGTCTCTTTGTAGACAGTTTGTGTCTCTTTGTAGTTGGTTTGTGTCTCTTTGTAGTCTGTTTGTGTCTCTTTGTATTTGGTTTGTGTCTCTTTGTAGTCTGTTTGTGTCTCTTTGTAGTTGGTTTGTGTCTCTTTGTAGTCTGTTTGTGTCTCTTTGTATTTGGTTTGTGTCTCTTTGTAGTCTGTTTGTGTCTCTTTGTAGTTGGTTTGTCTCTTTGTAGACAGTTTGTGTCTCTTTGTAGTCTGTTTGTGTCTCTTTGTAGTTGGTTTGTGTCTCTTTGTAGATAGTTTGTGTCTCTTTGTAGTCAGTTTGTGTCAGGACAACACAGAGACGCAGAGTGACTATAGAGATGTTCATGTGAGGCTGTGCTGCCATACGTCATGAATCTCTTGACGTCCTGTGAATACGTCCACAGTGTCTGATTAATTTATTTATTGTGTGTCCGCTGAGAGACGTTCTTTAAAGTTTAATCTTTCAGGTCCTGAGCTGAACGCTGCACCATCTGATGAGATTCATTCAGCAGCAGCACAGATCCAGGAGGATAACACCCTGCTCTTATTATCTCCATTCTGATGAGCCTCGTCAGATCAGTGTCGGCTTCAGGTACGTCGCTGGGGCCGGCGGTGAGCCAGGTACCAGGCTTTGTCAACTCCTGCTGCATCACAGACTTGACTCAGCTGATTTCATAATGTGCAGGGTTTTAATAAGCAGCTCCTCTGTGGAATGAAAAACACGAACGCACCTCTGCAGGAGCTCAGCGTATCTTCCTGTGGGCGCCGTGTAGTTTCCACCTGTGTGTTCACATGTCGAGAGCTTTAAGACGTCGGTTCCACTCCGCCTCCCCCCCCGCGCTTGTTTTGCGGCGTCGCGGGCAGCAGCAGGAAGCATTTGTTGTGCACAGGATGAACGCACCGCTCCCACTCGGCTAATAACTTTAACACTTCTTCTTCCCCTTGGCCGCACACAAACGGGACTTCCTCTCTGGCAGTCACTTCCTGTGTGGTTGGCAGGCACGAGGTACACTCTGAGCGTGTGTGGTCAGACCTGGTCTTATGCAAGCCCAGTCTCTCCAGGGACAAGGAAGTCCTGTTTGGCTTTTTCCATCTGAAATTTAGAGATTTTAAACACGAGGTCAGCAATGAATCAACAATGTATTATCACTGAGCAGATTCTAAGACACAAAGAATCACCTCAACTGTGTTTGTTAGAATTGTTAGACTTGTATTAGGAAGTTTGTGGCCTAACAGTTATATCAAATGATGATATTTGACGACTTTTCCTTGCAGATTATACGGTTAAATTTAGTGAATGTGCATCTGTTTTGATCAATGTAACATCAAAAGGACACAAAGTGACAATAGAGAGACACAAAGAGACACAACGTGTGACTACAAAGAGACATAAAGTGAGATGGTGCGTTCACTGCCCTCTGATCCGTCCTAATAATCTGAATAACATCCTGTAGCGTGCGCAGGTTAGAGGTCGTGAAGAAGAACATACGTGAGGTTTCTCCTAAAGTGAGTGAAGTTGCAAGGTTTTTACAAAATCCGGTTTTAAAGCTCACCTTTAACTGGAATTCAGAGCTCTGCATCGAACAAGACCTGGATCACGTATCGCTGTGACAGGTTTCCTTTCAAACGACTTCGTGTTTTAAACTTCCACTTAATCACTGCTTTTACTTTTAATATAAAACCTAAAGGAAGGAAGAAGGGAACACGTCTGCAGCAGGAAGCGTGAGTCACAGCGCTGCCATATTCGGGGATTTTTATTATTATTTTTTTTTTTTATTTTAGGGGCTTCCCTCTCTTTCAGAACTTCCCAAAAGAGAAACAACGTTTCACAGTCAGCAGTTATATTTCATGATTAGAGGAGGCCGGTGACGTGTTATCAGCCGGATCCGATAAGCTCCACCAGATTTGAATAAAAAGGATGAATGAATGTGTCAGCGGGGAAATGACTTCAATGCAGTCGAGGGGAGGGAGGAGGAAGCGTCCCTCCCCCCAGTCTCACCCAGGCCGTCCTCACCCCAGCCTCACTCTGACTGATTCATCTCTCTCCCAGTTTCTTCCGAGAGAAGCAGGAAAAGCAGCATAAACACTTCTGGGATGGGGGGGGGGGGGGGGCGGGGGGCTGCAGGATGTTGTTTGAGTTTAAGATCCTGTTTTCCCAAGCTGCTACGCTAACGCAGGTGCACAAGCTGACGTCGCTGGCATCGTCCCTTTGTGATCACTTTGTGTCTCTTTGTGTTGACTTTATCACTTTCTGTCTTTGTAGTCTCATTGTGTGTCTTTGTAGTCGTTCTGTGTCTCTTTGTGGTTGTTTTGTCACATTTTGTGTCTCTTGACCAGATCAGCGATGCCAAATCTAGACATCCATCGGCCCGTCAGGTTGCAGGGCTTGAGGCCTGAATTCTCACAGAGGAAAGAAATCAAAGGTTGACCTGAGGCTTCGCTGAGTCGCATTCAGAGTCTGAGGCTCGGTCACGGCCGACCGGACCTGACAGGATATAACGGCTGTTTTCTTTTATTTATTTTATTCTTACATAGAAGCATAAACATTTAATGAACTTTAAAATATTTTCCCTAGAGTCTCAGAGCTGAACCCAAACCTCATATCCCCCCGTCCTGAAGAAAAAAAAAAAAAGCTGAGGGGCTGTGTTTCATTATAAATCATTTTTTAAGTGCTCAGAAGAGTTTCCATGACATCATGAGCTGTTGGTATGGGAAGCTGGTCGCTTATAGCCAGAAATTCAAACCAGGGCAGCAGCAGCAGCAGCAGAGTGGTCCTGATGAACGCTGTATGAGGGTTCTGAAGAGTTTTGAAAGTGGCGTTTTATTTCATTCAGGTTGGTTTAAGGATTGAAGTCTTAAGCGAGCAGATGCAGTTTATATAAGTAGTATATATGTAGTGCCCCCTACTGGGCCCTCGCAGACTGGACTGGGACGGCCCAAAGACTGTATAAAAAAGTGGACGCCATGACAGCTCCTTTAGAGTGAAGCCAAAGCATGTGGAGCTCCCCCTGGTGGCTGGCTGCAGTATAGGTCATATACCCCCCCACCCCCATGTTAGTGGATGGGACTTGGGCCGAACTAAAACACAATCTGTCGTTTTAGGTAGTTGATATAATGGTGACGAGGGTTCAAGAGTCCATTTATCTACTGGAAAGGAAGTCAGAGCAGCAGGAATGCTTGTTCGGTTAACTGGTGATTCTAAACTGGTTGTAGGTGTTTCTGACTGACAACAAGTACAGCGTGTACTCCACCTCCCCTGTTACACTTCTGTGCATCACCACATAAAGCCCCGCCCACATGTTCTGATTGGTCCAGGAGATCTGTGCAGGATCACAATCAGTTCCCAACAGAGAGACTCCAGAGTTGGTTTGGTTTCCAGGTTAGCCCTGAAGTGTTTGGTGGGTGACATTCGGTTTGTGTACTTCCAGTTTTGCAAACTTACGTTGTCGTACAGAAACTCTAGCTCTTTAGTTCCACCAGAAATGTTTTGTCAGAGCACTCATTCGCTAGCATGTTATAGCTAGCATACTATAGCTAGCATGTCCATCTTCAGCATGAATCTGTAAATGTTGTGTGGAGTCACAGAGAGAAAACTGTTTGTGTATTGCTGTTAAAACTGAGCAGTGAAACTGGAAACCATCAGGGGGTGTTAAAGACGGACTCTGGCACCTCTCGGACTCTGACCCTGATTTACAGAGAGGCGGGTAAACAGTAAACATAAACGTGTCACATGTCGGAGTCTGTTTGACTTTCTACGAACGGCGGATGAGGTTTTCTCCAAACTGAAGGCTGAACTCTGACCCGTCGGCTCCGAGAGATGGTCGTAAAAGGAAGGAAGACGTTGTGTTGTGTCACTAAAAATACCAAACTTTAAAGGGATGTGCGTCGCAGGTAGTTTGCTTTGTTGCGGGACTCCTCGTCCAATCAGCTCCCTCCGCTCGGCCTCTCTGTTTGTCAGGGTGTGCAGGAGATTCAGTGTTTTTACTTTATTTTATTTTTTGCAGCCCATATCCTGGTACTGTACATACAGGGAAGTTCATCGAGTCCGTTTCCCAGACCTCGCAGCAGCAAAACGCAACATGACTCCTCTCTGGCCTCCGAAGGGGAGTTTACCTCCAGAACACATCAGTCAAAGGCCGAGGTGGTAAAGAGAAAGAAGATCTAATGAGTGGAAACGTAGATCGAATCTTCACACAGCTCCATTTAATGAAGGGTTCTTTAGTGGTTGATGTCAACAACAAACAAAACTGACTTTTAAAAGCATTGAAATGAGTGAGTGAAATCAAAGATACGTCCGTTCTCTTGATTTATAAATCAAAGTTCGCAGAATAAAGAAAGTGTTGCACTGGGTTGGTGGTCCGTGCATTGTGGTGGTATTTTTAATTAATGGTATTTTTCAAGTTTGCTTTTTTGATTTTTTTAAAAATGTAGTCTATAACGGTTCTTCTTCACTGTCGTCCTCTTCTTCACGTACAAAAACTTCCGGTTTAATATGAATCAAATAACGACTGTTTTCTCTTTTAGTTCTCTTTCGGTTTTCTTTTCTCATATATTACAGGACGAGAGGTGAATGGTCAGCACATTTCTTAGTTTGCTTTTAAAACCAGTAACGTTATTTATTATTAATTTAAAATAATAATAATAATTATTATTATTATTATTCTGTCTAGTCTAAAATGAAAAAGAGAATTTTTTCTTTCTTCTAGCCTGATATGGGGAAGATCCACATTGGTGTTCTGTGGTGTCCACTTTCAAAACTCCTGCATGCAGCGTCATAGACTTTATGTGACAGTTCCTGAAAACTGAAGCCCAATATGGCGGAAACAGGCGCAGCCATCTTGCTCTGGTGACGTCATTTGGAGTCAGTCTGGTTTCAGATGTACGAGGAGGTGTTGACATGTTGTCCATCTTTACATTCAGCCTACAGTTAGCATCGTTACCTGAAAAGAAAAGATGGGTGAACCCTCCGTGACGTCAAGCGAAGGTTTCCTTTAGAGTAGATCTGAAGTCGTCTCCATCTTGGCTCCTGAGTCCAAATAACTCAAAAATGGTCAAAGAGGTGGAGCGGAAGTGGAGCTGAGGCGAAAGACAGCTAGCAACCTGCGAGGACACCCACCTGTCACTCAAACCAATTATTTATATCTTTAAGACTTTTTGTAGTCATTTTGTCTTTGCAGCTGTTCTGTCTCTCTTTGTGGTTGTTTTGTCACATTTTGTGTCTTTGTTGCCATTTTGTGTCTCTTTGTGGTTGTTTTGTCACATTTTGTGTCTCTCTGTAGTCATTTTGTGTGTCTTTGTGGTTGTTTTGTCACATTTTGTGTCTTTGTAGCCATTTTGTGTCTCTTTGTAGTCATTTTGTGTCTCTTTGCGGTTGTTTTGTCACATTTTGTGTCTTCTGATCAGATCAACGATGCCAAAACCAGATATCCATCGGCCCGTCAGGTTGCAGGGCTTGAGGCTTGAACTCTCACAGAGGAAATAAATCAAAGGTTGACCTGAGGCTTTCCTGAGTTGCATTTAGAGTCTGAAGCTTTTTTTTTTTTCTTACAAAGAATCACAAACATTTAACAACTTTAAAATATTTTCCCTTGAGTCTCAGAGCTGAACCCGAACCTCATGTCCGACATTTGAAACCAGACTGACTCCAAATGACGTCACCAGAGCAAGATGGCTGCACCTGTTTCTGCCACATTGGGCTTCACTTTTCAGGAACTGTCACAAACAGTCTATGATGCTAAAGAAATTCCCCACGTACAGTTGTCATGGTTGGAGAAATTCACTGTTTAATTAAAGCGGATTAAATTAAAAATTTTTTTTAATTTTTTTAATTTTTATTGACTCACTTTTGGAGCTAGCATCTAGTGGCCATTAGAGGAACTGCAATTTTTGGCTTCACTTTCCAGCGCTGTGATTTTCTTAGCAAACAAACATGTCAGTCAAAGCATTTCTGTTAAAACAAATTTCAGCTCAAACACATTTTCTGAAGCAACAGAGAAGACTCAAGAGCGTGTTGTGTAAAAATACCTCTTTTTTTTATTGAATTTCCGTCATTACAATTGCACACAATCAGTTTTGAGCAATCTAAAATATTCATAGAAATTCATTGAGCTCTAAATGAACAGTCATCAGTCTTTAGCAGAGGCTTTAAGATAACGTGTAAATATGCTGAGAACTTCACTTCCCATGGGGCACGGTGCTGTAGCCATGGTAACCCTCCCCACGGAGAAAACAACAAAACAAAAACAAAAAAAACAAAAAAAACACCCACAACCGTCAGCGACGTGAAAAAGGCCCTCTTCCACGTACAGTAGCATCTCTGGATTACTCTGAATAAAACAAACACACACATCTGACCAAGAGCAACACAACACGGCAACATCAGGCGTCACGTACAGCTGTGCACCAGCGGTTTACCACCTGCCACAGAGAAACACAAAGCTTCACAAGTCGTGTTGTAGCGTTCGATAAAACGACAGATTTACACTGAATCGTCTGCAAAGGGCCGGGGGAATCCTTTCTGACTGCTTTAATTCATCTGCTGACACATTTTCGAGAAGGAAGGTGAGCAAAATTTCCTTCCAACCCTTCCCGACCTTCAACCTCAACAACAATAATAATAAATGTGCTTCCGGTAAAAGCCGGTGGTCTACATCATCCAGAATACGTGCCTGTTGCCGGGTGCTCAGATAAACTCAAGAGGTTAAGAGAGGAGTTTGTGATGGGATGTGAGAATAATCACCCACTAAGGACAGTTTCCACTCGGACGTCCTGCCCCGACGTTTACTCAGCAGGTGATATACACGCCACAAATAGACAAGGCGAGGCAGGAATACACACATGCAAGCAGACATACGTGAGACGACGACAAAAAAAACTAAGAAAAAGTACTTTTCATGATGCAGATTTCTGAGCATGTATCTGCCGTCACGTCCCAAGAGAGGAACAGCGGGGTAAAGATAGCGCTGCCGTCTGTCCTGAACGCTGACTGGGAAATACAAACATGTGACCCCGACTAGACTCTTTTCTGCTGAAAACTGAGCATGACTCAACTGTGACCAGAAATGTCAGAAGCAGTGGAGTTACCAGGTACTTAAAGTGTTAATTCCGGTCTGCTTTAAACCTTTTAACGTGTCTCTTGTGTCTCTAGGGGCCACGCTAACTTTACCTCGGTTGTAGAGATTCAGAGAAATGAGAAAAGGATCGTAAAAAGTTTAGAAAATCAAACCCACGTGTGTAAACAAACTCAGGACAATTAGCTAGCATTCTCGGATGTGTAGATCTCAAATGAAGTGAACATAACGGCCGTTAGCACTCAAAAGTAATTTTAAACAATTCATGGTGAAATCAGTTTTGTGTTGTTGTTTTTTTTGCAAAGCTGCAGGAAGCTAAATTTTTTTTTAGGATGCTGTTTGGTTGAAGAGCACAAGCTAGTCCTTAAATTTGCCCCTAAACATTCACACTAAGTGCCAGCGTCTTTCCAGGTTAGATGCATTTAGACGAGTCGGACGAATCTGACGTAAAAAGCTGCTGTTGATTAAACATTATAAAAGAGAAAGATCGATTCAGCATCTTTAAACTATTTAAATCAGTCTAAACTGTAGCTGTAACTTAAATCTGTAAAAGGAAACATGGACAAAGCGACAGTTTGATTCGAGTCGACTGGTTCTACTTTTTTAAAGGCACGCTGTGGAGTTTTTGACCACTAGTAGCGCTGTTGAGTCATCTTCTTTTAGTTTTACATGATTCCTTTGATTAATGTGCACAAACACAGAGCGAAGTGAAGATGTAGACTTCCTTTTAACTGCTGTTAGTGAAACTGAACACAATAAAAACAACAAATCCCGGCTATGATTTGACAATTTTCAGCATCACAGTTTTTATTTATGCTATAAGTCAGAACCTTTGATCTCCGAACCGTCTCGTTAAAGTTGAAACGACAACCACACAGACTGCAGCCTTTCATAGACTAAATGTTTCCTTACAGTAACACGCTCAATGGTGAATATGTGATATGACTCCCCGGTACAGTGCAAAACATCACAGCAACATGCAGTGTCGGCGGGTCCACTACAGGAACCGAAACAGTGTTTAAGCATCATTCACAACGACGGAGAAGTGTTTAAATGAATCGTCAGGCACTTTAAAAAAAAAAAAAAAAACACTACACACTCTACACCTAACCCGCTGATATCAGTTCATGCATGAGAGGATGAATCAAAGACCCCATTCAGACCTCACATTAACATCTGACCTGGGTTAATCCAATCACACCTGTCCACCTGTGTTCACACCTGGTCTTGATTAAAATGTGTCTCCACATGCGTCCCCAGCCAGCACTTCAGATCTGATCTGTTTGTCTGTCTGTAAATAAGCAGCGCAATCATGTGGTCAGAAGGATATTGTACCAGAGGAAAGGAAACTAGGAAAGAAGGGAGGAAGGAAGGAGGGATGGAAGGCAGGAAGGAAAGGGAAGGAAGAAGGGAGGGAGGGAGGGAAATAGGGCGGGAAATAAAGATGGAAGGAAGGAAGTGATCATTCCTAATAGTGATTGAATGAATGAGTTAAACTCCTCTTCCTCAGATCAGCCCTGTTGAGTAGGTGGTCTTTAATGTGACCCAGGACTCATTGTGTGTTCACACTACCAAAGGAAGGAGGTCACATGTGTCCCAGACCACCTCCACATGTGGACTGACACCAGATCAGTGTTCACACCTGGACCTGTTTAACCTGGACACTAGAGACCAGATCAGTGTTCACACCTGGACCTGTTTAACCTGGACACTAGAGACCAGATCAGTGTTCACACCTGGACCTGTTTAACCTGGACACTAGAGACCAGATCAGTGTTCACACCTGGACCTGTTTAACCTGGACTCTAGAGACCAGATCAGTGTTCACACCTGGACCTGTTTAACCTGGACTCTAGAGACCAGATCAGTGTTCACACCTGGACACTTGCAATCAGATTCTCCAGGTTGGATGTTAACACAAGGTGTGAATGAGTCCAAAACACTCCCCAACCCCCCGAGCCTGGCTCCCTTCGTCACATTTGATAAATTAGTGACAAAAAGTGTAGGTCTTGCTGATTACATCACGCTCTATATCACAATTAGAGTTCTCAGAAGCGTACTTCAACCTTTGGTACAGAGATGTACTGATGAGCCTTAATGTCCTCACCAACCCTTCACTACAAAGACAGAGTTGGCACAGTGGTAAAATGTGATGTAAGAATACAACATCCACCGCATGTCATCTGCTGCGGTGAAACCCTTCGTAACCCTTGATGACAGTTTAGTACAGAACACAAACAGAGGAGGAAGCTTCGCGGGCCGGGCGTTAGGAGGCGTTATCTAAGCCAAAGGCTGCAGGGGGGGCCACGGGGGGCGGCAGGTGACGCGGTGAAGGGTGAAAGGAAAGTTGTTAATCTGCCACAAAACAGGAAACTTCTTGATTAAATGACTGTTCTGGTCTGAGGGCGGCGGGGTTTGTGTTTTGAAAAGCGGCAATACGTCAACGTCTGAATGTTACAAGAGAATGAAAAGTCTGTTAAAGGTTCAATCTGTCTGTTTATTAGGGCGACGTTTACTGGAGGTTTGAAGCCACAAAACACTAATGAACCAAGGTTGAGTAGAGTCTTGATTTTCTGCAGCAGGTCTCAGGTCTGTACTTTTATAGATTCAATACTAGATTAGACCCAAACATGTTCTCACAGGTGAGAAGAAGAACATTTTTGTCACTAGTTATTAGCTATATGTTTTGAATATTCTCTCTCCAGTTGCTTGTTAATTGATCGTTGATTAGTATTTGCGTTCTTGTAACAGGTCTAATTAGTTTCATGTAGTTTGTAGTGAAAGTGTGAGGATGAACCCTAACTCTAACCCAACAAAGAACCTCCGGCAACAAAGGTCAATAGTGGCGTCACTGTCTGGACAAATAAGTTGCACATGAAAGCACCACAGAGACTACAGGCAACGACCAGCAGGTACATACGCTCTGCTCCAGTAGGTGACAGCAGTTTGTATGCATCATTCAAAAAAGGAAACGGGAAGAGCTACTGTTAGCGGGGGGGGGGGGAGCTCGTTGTACAGAGCTGGCCTCTCCTAAATCATGCTGATCAGTTGAACGACACTTTATTCGTTCTAGATCAACATGTTTGTTAACGATGTCCCGACACTGGAAAAGAGTCGACCTTCGGCTTGGTGTTTCGTGGCCCTTGGGTTGGAAGTTAAACAGAATTAACTGGCCGCACATTCAACACATTCATTCATTCATTTTCACAGAGAGACAGACAACCATTCACACTCACACCTACGGCCAATTTAGAATCACCAATGAACCTAACCAGCATGTCTTTGGACGGTGGGAGGAAGCTGGAGAACCTGGAGAGAACCCACGCAGACACAGGGAGAACAGGCAAACTCCACACAGTTAGGAACCAGTCGGCCCATGGATTAGAACCCAGAACCTTCTGTGTTGCTCCGCATATCACAAGCCTTAGTATATTAATATGTTGTGATTTTGTTGTATTGGTTCACTGCTTTGAATCAAAGCTGCTACCATGATGCAACTAGCAGATGAACGTGAATACATTTTCCTTCAGGGTGTTGAGGAGACCAATATGTGAGTTCTGCTGCCCCCAAGTGGCCAAAACAAATGTCTCCAAGTTTAAACAATTTGAGCCTTTAAGTGACTTTTAACTCGACCTCAACAAAACCTGACTGACGTCTGTCAACGCAGCAAGAAAATATTTGAAGGCAAGAGGAGGATGAGGATGAAATAAAACCGTTTCAAGTTTCCTATTGTGACATTAGAGTCATTCTTGCATAACAAACCAAAAGCGTAAGCTGGGCCTCAACACTACCTGCCACCACGAGAGAGGACAAAAAAAAAAAAACGACTGAGACGAGAAGAAAAACACAAAGAGATGAGAGCAGACAGGAAGTGGAGCGGCGATGCCATGCAGCGCGTGAAGAGGGAGGGAGCTGATCCCTGCATCATCCTTATTACAGCACATTACGTTCCTTTTCTATATAGAGGCACATAGAAGGCAAGGTACAGTTTAAAAGCATTTACGTGTCTGAGCCAAGAAGAACACGACAAACACACAAACACACGAGAGAAAAGTCTCTTAATGGATCGGTCAAGTTTCCAGAGGGAAAACAGCAGTCGTAATAAATAAGAGAAACTGCGGCAAATATGTCTGGAGGGGGGAGGGGGGTAAAACCTGGACCTGAATAATAACAACAATAATTAATATAATATTAATAAGAATAGTAATAATATCCAGTTCTTCTCGTGTTGAACGTGGAGTGAAGAGGGTTGTGATTGGCTCAGTACAGACGACAAGGAGGAAATGGGCAATCTTCTCCCGCAACAAATGTCAACACACAAACACACGTCACTTAAAAATGGCGGTCGGCACGGCTGCATGCGAATCACACTTTAGTCTCTTTCCTGTGAGCAAACTCGCTCCTCTGAATGATGAGCGTTTGCACTGGCAGGACGGCGAGCTGCAACGTAAATCAGGCAACTAGCGAGGATACGACAACGTTTGGGTTTCTCTGAGCTCAGACTGTCAGACAGAACGATTCTCAGCCTCAAGAGTCTGACGGGAAAAAGTGTGTTTGACTTTCACAAGAGAAAATGATTCATGAGCTGCATGAAGACTGGAGGTTGCTTCATCAACAGAAGGTGGCGCCAAATTCTCCAGCTGATGCCATAAAAAAAACAAAAAAAAAACGCTGCAGACGTAGAAGAAGAAGAAGAAGTCAAATCCATTAACTGTGTGTGAAGATGTAAAGATGGCATCCATAAGTTTCCTGAAGCTCAGTGTGGTGTCTCCTTGTCTAACTCCAGCTAACTCATAGGTAATTTAAAGAAAGAGGCGGAGCTTGAGCTTGCAACTTGATGTAACTCAAAGAAGCCACGCCCTTAATTATTGTTAGCTTTGATACAATGAGTTAAAAAAAAATGGAGGATTTAGCTCTAGAGGCCAAAACTGTTTTTGTACCAGGCTGTAAACATGTTTATTTCTGCTGTAAAGTTGAACATATTAATGTCGCTTATAGCGCTTTTGGAGCTAGCAGACATTAGCGTGAACGCCTTTGTATAAGGTAGAAAACAGTTTCTGCGTGAATCGAGGAAATCAAGTGAGTCCGACCCGTTTTTTTTTTGTTTTTTTTCTTTTTTCAGATCTGAACACAATGTGCAGATGCATGTGTTCGATCTGAAGACACGGTTGCAGCTCCAACCACCTGAAATGCCAATAAATTCAGAGCGCCACTTCAGGGACAACGAGACTGTAGTGGATTCAAACTGCACCACGAACCGAGGAGCCCTCCGAACACACACTTCATGCACCTGCACACACACACACACACACACACACACAGGCAGCCACGAGCCCAAAACCTGTAGTAGACCTGTAATCAGGGGAAAGCAGTTGAAGTGCAGTACCTATTCGCGGCCACTAGGAGCACTGAAGTCAACCACGGGACCCCACAGAGCTGCTCCTCGCCGCCACGGAGCCGCTTAAATCCAGAAACATATTCTGTACATGCAGTCAATTAATAATCTGATGCAACACTTGCTTTGAGTATGCAAACATTTAGATTATACACAGATAGCATTATATCATTCATCTTCTTTTTATATATATATATATATATATATATATATATTTATATATATTTATATATTTTGCACCTCTTTTCACTTCGGCAAAAAAATATATCAAAAAAAAAATAAAAAAAAAGAAAAGCTCGACTCACTGTCTAACAAAGTAGTAGGTGGTGCACCGAGGTGGAGCAGATCTAATCGGAGAGGGACTTTTTTTTTTTTTGCATACAGACATCTTTCAGTGATTCCAGGTTAGTCCTCCACCGCCGCCGCCGCCGCCGCCGACGTGGACGTGGAGGACAGGTGGAGGGATTAACTCCTCGCTCTGCTTCGTCCGCTGCTCCTCCGTCCGTCTGCCTCTGGAGGGAGGAGGGTGATAGGCGAGGTGGTGGTGGGGAGGTGGGGGCTGTGGTTGGTGCTTGCTTGACGTTTGTTGGGACTTTTTCTTTCCTCCTCCCTCCTGCGCAGCCGTGGAGCTCAGTCCCCCAGGATGACTTTCACAAAGCTAGCCACATCGGTTTCTTTGGCCTCGTGGGAGGTGAAGAAGGGATGTTGCTGAGGAGGAAACAGAGTCAGAAATACTTTGAACATCAGTCCAACAACTCTGCTTTACCTGCTGTACGTGACCTCACTTGCCAAAACATTAGGTACACTAGTGAAAGGGAAGGTGTTCTAATAGAACAGTCCTGCTCTGATGTTGAGTTGATGCTGAAGCAGAGTCAGAAAGGTGGTGATTCACCTGGAGGATCATTTTTAGAGGATGGACTGAATTAAAGGTCTTTCATCTTAGCCCTCTGACTACAACGTCAAAATATTAGGGACACGTGCCAGTTCAATTGTTCTACAAGATGAAAACACAGTTGAATCAACGTCTCTCTGAGTTGTTTTACACCAGAACCTTCATGAAGATTAAGATTCAGTGCAGGACTCTTATATTAGAATGTATTCACTAGTGTACCTAATGAACTGGCAGCTGGGTGTATATTTATTCGCTTCTATAATTTAAATAATAATAATATATTTTGAATTTGAGATGTCAGAGTCCAGGACCTGCAGAGGGTTCCTCCACCCTTCCTACATCGAAGCGGGACGACTACAAACACGACACGGATGTTCATTCGTTCATTCATTCATTCATTCATTCATTCATTTATTCATTCGCTTGTCCTGTGAAGGGTCAGGGTGGGGGGGCTGGAGCCTATCCAAGCTGTCCTGGGCCGAGAGGCGGGGTCCACCCTGGACAGGTCTCCAGTCTATCACAGAGCTACCACACGGATGTTTTTACTTTTATTTAGCTTCTTCTAAACGTCTCCTCTGGTCAGTTCAGTCTCTCTGTTTTCATCCAATGAAACCGTGGCCTGGTCTACTCAGATGTGAGGTGGGGGTGTGGGGGGGGGGGGGTAACGTTAGTCTGAGTGCGCCCTCCGGTGTCTGATTCACAGCATTACAAGGTGCCTGCAGGTGATTCATGTTTCCACAGCAGGACTGCAACAACAACACGACGGCGGCGGTAGGAAGACACTCACCATGAGTTCTGTGTACGTTGGCCGCTCTTTGGAAACTTTCTTTAAGCTGCAGGAGCAAAGAGAGAAAACAAAACCCACAAATGTAAGTCAGCACTGGAACCACGGCGAGCACTGACCTTGACTCACACGTCAGAAACACGTCTGTGATTCGGTTTAGTTTCTCAGGAACGAGATCACAGGAAGTTAAATTCAAATAAATAAATAAAAAAAAATAAAAAAAGGCAGCCGAGCATCATGAGTCAGAGACACAGACAAAGCACTCACGTCAGAGCATCTGCCAGTAAAAGAGAGCTACGAATATATTCAGAATAGAGGACACGCATCAAGAATACGTCAGGTTAGAGAGGGAAAATAATTTAATGAATGAATAGAAAACATCTGAAAACGCTGACAACCGTTCCAGGAGAATTTTTCAGCCTTGACTAGTCCTGCAGAAGGAGGAGTGTCCGTAAACATCTATTTAACCCTGTGAAGCCTGACGCATGAAATAATGAAGAATAATTAAAAATAACTGAATAAAAATAATAATTATGTTTTAAAGCTATTTTAATAATAATTACTTTTAATAATAGTATTAATAAATAAATAAATACTACAATTTATATGAAATTACAAAGCTTACAGGACGTTTAAGTAAAAATAGTTTGATAACCATTTCAAATTTTTAATTTTTATAACAAAAACTCATATTTCAGACTTTTTGTTGGTTTGGTTTTATTTTTTAACTCCGAACAGGATCATTTTTATGACCAAGTTATTTTACCTACTGATTCCTACTGTTTCTGTCCTTGTTCAGACAAAGATGGACCGTTTGACTACTGTCTGTGTGTCTGAATTTCTTCTCTTAACTGGTAAATATAGATTATATATTAAATATATTATAGGTTTTGATTATGTCATTTAATTGCATCAGTAACTTTTGAGGAGGACAAAAGACAAAAATGACCAAAAATCACATGTAAATATCTAAAAATTCAACTAATATAGAATAATTAATTCATAATTTAAATCGTCATTTTAGTCTGTTAAATAATTAAAATTTAATTTATTTTAATTAGAACAAAAAGTCATTGCGTCAGGTATAATACAGGACAGCGACGACTGACGTAAAAAAGTGATTTTTTTTAAATCAAACAGCAACAAGAATATAAATAATAATCTTAACCTTTTCAAAAATTAGCATTAACATTGATATGGGAAAAAAAACTAGAAAGTTCGTGAAGCCATTGTGGAAATGGCTGCCAAAAGCTTCTGACTGCAGAGCCTGGATAAATCCACCAGGGGGCAGATGACGGGCTTTAAATCATCCAGAACAGGTTGTTTTAGGGAAGTATTGATTATATGAGTTAGTTAAAACAGTTTGAAGCTTCAGTTCAAACCTGGATAAATAATTTACAGCTAAAAACCAGGAAGTCATTTTCAAAAAATAAAGTTTCCATGAAATTAGTTTTAACAAGTAAAACAACGCGACGCTAAGCCGTAGCGTCACGCCACGTGTTCCGATATATTCCATCCTGCAGACGACCAGACGTACCACTGAGAGGTGAAGTCCACAAACTCTGGGGAGAACTGGTCGGCAGGAAGCTGGGGCGAAGGTTCTTCCACCACCTGCTTCAGCTGCTGGAAGGGCGTCCCCCACGAGTCGTACGGGAAGCGCAGGATGGCGAGCTCGATCTGAGGGAAGAAGAAGAGAGACGGTCGACAAGAAGCCAGACGTCACAACATCAACTGAGTCTGGAAACGTTCAGGTTTGAATCTAAGTTGGTTCTCACAACTACTGGAAATGTAAGAGAAGAAGAAGAAGAAGGTGGAGGAGGAAAAAAGGAGGAGAAAGAGGAAGAGAAAAAGATGTATTAAGAAGACAAAGGAGTAAAAGATGGAGGATGAGGAAAAGGAGTACGAGAAGAAGCACGAGGAGAAAGTAGGAGAGATGAAGAGGGGAAAAAAAGACAAAGAAGAAAAAATGAGAAACAGGAGGAGGAAGAGGAGGATGAGAAGGATGAGGATAATGTGGGAGGAATTAAGAGGATGAAAAGAAGAAGAGAGAAGAGGAGGAGGAGGGAAGAAGTAGGAGAAAAGTGAGGAGGACAAGAAGGAGGATGAGGAAAAAAGAGAACGAGGAGGATGAGAAGAAGGGGGTGGACAAAAATGAGCAAGAGAGAATGATGTTGAAGTAGAAGAAGAAGAAGAAGAAGAGGAAGGAGGGGAGAATAACTGAGAAAAAGAAGGAAGAGGCGGATAAGAAGAAGCAGGAGGAGAAAACAAGATGGATGAAGAAGATGAAGAATAAGGAGGGAAGAAGGAGGATGAGGAGAAGAGGATGGTGAACAGAGGAGAAGAAGGACAGGAAGCTGAAGAAAAAGGATGGAAATAAGGAGAAGACAACAGAGTATAAAGAGTAGAAGAAGAAGGAAACATTCCCCCCAGACGTCTACATCTGATCCATCAGTCTGATCTGAGTCAGGATCTGACATTAGGAAGTTTTATTCTGATTACTTGAACTGGAGCATAGGTTTAATCATTGTTGACGTATTTTCTCTTTCCTCAGGTGTCTCCTACCGTCCTCTGACACTAATCAACCTGAACTCATCCACTGACTCAGACTCTCATCAAACATGAACGACGGAGACGATGGAGACGATGGAGGTCAAACTCTGAATCCTCTCTGGTCTGAACCGGAAAACTATGAATATTTAACAAGTCTCTGTCTGGAGACGCTTTCCTTTTCAGTTTCACCCTCCAGATATTTTCCATTTATTGTGCGATGATGGATTTTTAAATGGTTAAGTCTGGGCCCACTTACCATGGTGATTCCTAAACTCCAGATGTCTGACTTGACGTTGTAGCCTTTCTGGTTGGTCTCAGGGTTGATCCTCTCCGGCTGTGGGACAGAACATTCAGAGGACGAGGTTGTCAAGGACGACCAGATCGCTCAGCTGTCATCTTAAAGTTGTTGTACACACAGAGCGCACTCACCTGGCCCTAAGAGCCACTCGACCAATCAGCAGCCGAGCGGTTAAAAAGTAGCCGGCTCATTAAGTGTGCGGCTAATAAAACGGCTTTTAGTGCTCAGAGCTCGGTCATTTCCTACCTTGATATCTTGTTCTAGAGTTTATTATTAATTCTTTACATTATTTAGAGACACAAAAATAAAACTTTCTATTGTAATCTAAATTGGCAGAGCTACTGTTAGCTAGGAGGTTAAAAAGAGCTACTGTTAGCTAGGAGGTTAAAAAGAGCTACTGTTAGCTAGGAGGCTAGGAAGCTATTGGGAATTATTATTAACTGGGAAGTTAGGAAGCTAGGAAGATTTACTATTATCTGGAAGGCTGGGAGGTGCTACTATTAGCTGGGAGGCTAGAAAGTACTACTATTAGCTGGGAGGCTAGGAGGTGCTACTATTAGCTGGGAGGCTAGGAAGCTAGGAGGTGCTACTATTAGCTGTGAGGCTAGGAAGAGCTACTATTAGCTGTGAGGCTAGAAGGTGCTACTATTAGCTGGGAGGCTAGGAGGAGCTACTATTAGCTGGGAGGCTAGGAGGTGCTACTATTAGCTGGGAGGCTAGGAAGCTAGGAGGTGCTACTATTAGCTGGGAGGTTAGGAGGAGCTACTATTAGCTGGGAGGCTAGGAGGAGCTACTATTAGCTGGGAGGCTAGGAGGTGCTACTATTAGCTGGGAGGCTAGGAAGCTAGGAGGTGCTACTATTAGCTGGGAGGTTAGGAGGTGCTACTATTAGCTGGGAGGCTAGGAGGAGCTACTATTAGCTGGGAGGCTAGGAGGAGCTACTATTAGCTGGGAGGCTAGGAGGAGCTACTATTAGCTGTGAGGCTAGAAGGTGCTACTATTAGCTGTGAGGCTAGGAGGAGCTACTATTAGCTGTGAGGCTAGAAGGTGCTACTATTAGCTGTGAGGCTAGGAGGAGCTACTATTAGCTGTGAGGCTAGGAGGAGCTACTATTAGCTGTGAGGCTAGGAGGAGCTACAAACCCTTGTACAGAGCTAGCCTCTTATTGTATAACACATATATATAGGTCTCAGGTGAATGTGTCAGTCGATTTGATTCTTTACAGTATTAAAACTTTTACAGCGTAATCTAAAGCAGTGTTTACAGCAGGAGCTCTGACTTTGTTTTAAATTCAGTTTCATTTCTGTAGATTCAATAGACTTAATAAGCTTCATCTTCAAATATTAACAGATTCCACTTATCAGAAACCAAGGTTTAAACTCAGCTCACCGCCATGTAAGGTTTGCAGCCGGCGTCCATGGTCTTAGCCACGGAGTCGACCAGGTATCCGCTGATGCCGAAGTCGCACATCTTGACCTGACCCTGAGTGTTGATCAGCACGTTGGAGGGCTTCACATCTGGAGAGGAGACGCAGGAAAGAGGAGTGAATTCAGAGAGAGGTCGGTCGGTTGGTGCTGCGGTCGACGGCAGTGATTTCTGTAACGGCTACACCAGACTCTGGCTACACCAGACTCTGACTCAGCAGGACTAGAGCCGTGGTCACCGAGGTTTGACACAGGAAGTCAAATAAATCACCAACACCTGGTTTCAGCTGATCTTCATGTACAGAGAATAAATAACGTTTCAACTGATCTGGTTCATCCTCTCTGATCACGTCTGCTCCACCTGGAGTAAAGACATCAGGTGAGGAGGAGGAGGAGGAGGAGGAGGAGGAGGAGGAGGGACATAGAAAGTAGATGAACCAAGATGGAGTCCATGTGGACAGAGACGATGGAGACGTGGAGACATCTTGGTTGTCTTCTCTAGACATTCAGGACTGGAGGAGGACATGGAGATGGAATCATCATCTTCCTCCTTCTACATGTCCTCCTCATTGTTATTCTCCTCCTCCTCTTCATCCTTTCTTCTTCTTCTCCTCATCTACCACCATCTTATTTTGCCAATCCTATCTCCTCTTTCTCCTCCTTTACTTTCTTCTTCTCCGCCTTTTTCACTCACCCCTCTATATTCTTATTCTCCACCCCATTTGTCTCCTCCTCCTCTTTTTCATCCTCCTCCTTTCTTATTTGGCTTGTCCTCTCATATCCTCCTTCTCTTCATCCCTTTGTTCACCTTCATATTTTGCTCATCCTCCTATCTCCTCCTTCTTCATATTTTATTTCTTCTTCTCCTCCTCTTCCTCCATCTCATTTTGCCAATCCTGTCTGCTCCTCTTTCTACTTCTTTTTCTTCTCCTCCTCCTTCTTTCACCTGTCCTCCTATATCCTCCACCTTCTCTTCATCCATCTCCTTCTCCCCTCTTTATTCCTCATCTTTCCCCAGCTTATTTTACTCGTCCCCCTCTGTCTTCTCTTCCTCCTCCTTTTCTTCTCCTCTTCATCCTCCACCTTCATATTTTGCTTATCCTCCTACTGCCACCTTCTTCTTCCCCTGTTCTTTTATCTCCTCCTCTTCCTCCTCTTCATGCCTTTCTTCTTGTTCTCCCCCTTCACTTTCATATTTTGCTCCTCCATTCTCCTCCTACCTCCTCCTTCTTCACCCTTTTCTTCTCCTCATGTTCCTCCATCATATGTTGCCAATCCTTTCATCTTCTCTTCCTCCACCTTAGTTTAGTTGTCCCATCACCTCCGTCTCCTTTTCTTCCTCCTCCTCTGTCCTCACCCGTCACCTTGTTGTCCTCCTTCTCTTCATCCTCCTCCTCTTTATTCATATTCTCCTCATCTTCCTCCTTCTTATTTTGCTTGCTCTTATCTCTTCCTTCTCCTTTCTGCCTCTTTTTCTTCTCCTCCTCCTTTCTCCTGTTCTTTCTTATTTTGCTTGTCCTCCTATATCCTCCTTCTTCTCCACCTTCTCTTCGTCCATCTCCTTCTCCCCCGTCTTATTCTCCTCCTCATCTTTCCCCAGCTTATTTTGCCAGTCCCCCAATCTCCTCCTCCCCCTCCTTCTTTTTCTTCTCCTCTTCATCCTCCACATTCACATTTTGCTTGTCCTCCTATCTCCACCTTCTTCTTCCCTTTTTCTTTCTCCTCCTCCTCCTCCTTCTTCTCCTCATTGATTAAAGACACACTGATCCATGTAAACTCATCGTCCTCCACCAGAGAACAGATCCACTCTCCTCAGTGATTCAGCGTTAATGTCTCTTCAGTCAGATCTGGAGGAAGCAGCTCTGACACCGAGGCGTTAATGGGTTTCCACTCAGGCTCTTACCTCTGTGGATGACTTGCAGATTGCTGTGCAGATGCTCCAGAGCTTTTACTATCTGCAACAACAAAGAGCATCAGTCAGACCTGACCTGTCGTCAAGACGACACAGGAAGCGTAGCCGGCCAACCCACCGACACGGCGATCTTTCCCAGGATGTCCTCAGGGATGGTCAGGCCCTTCTCGATCACCTGCTTGTAGAACTTGTCCAGGGACGTGTCCATCAGCTCCATGCAGATCCAGACGTCGCCCTGGCAACGAGACAAGAGCAGGGCAAACATGAAATAAAAATAAATAAAAACAGCAGGAAGAACTAAGCAGCCGGACGGATTCCAAACAGACAGGAAGTGTTTTTCAGTCGCGGCGAGGAAATCCTGAACATCCACTCACGGCTGCAGGAAGTTTTTTTGTTTCTGGAAGTCTCCAGAGGTGTTTCTCCTCACGCATTTCTTATCGGTGCTTCTGACTCTGATATTATAACGACTATATTATAAAGTCTGATTACTTTCATCACATTTTCATTTATTATTATTTTGTGCTACAGTTCTCAGAATCGATTCATTCAACTTTGTGGACATGATGTAAACAAGTAGAATCTGGTTTGGACTGACGAGGGTTTTTTTAAGGCTCTTCATGTTCTCACAGAAGAAGCTTGTCTGATGAACTTTCAGTCTATGAGCTTAAAAAACGTCTCGAGATGCAGCTTTAGTTTTTTTTAAGAACCAGGATTCTGATTAGAAGCATTTTAAATGGTTCTGTTTCCTGAATATATGTTGTTGTTTTTTGGCCACTGTCCTCTATTTATTATGTCTTCGATAACTTTTATTGATTATTAATTTCACACCAGCTGTGTTTGAGCTGTTTTACCTGAGTTTTTAGGTCCAATTTATTTATTTACATTTAACTCTTTCCATTTCTTACACATATATTTTTATAAATGCACCTTAAACTGCTCAAACTTTGCTTCACTGCAACCATCGCTTCATTTTTCCTCATTTAATATTTATTTCCCTTTGCACTGCTCTCTTCATGCAGACAATCATTTATGAAGAACTGCACGATTATAATCACAGCGTTAAGTGCATTAACGTACATATCGTTAATGCACATTAATGCACGTTAATGCTGGGATTATGAAGCTCGGCCCGACCCGTAGTTACAGCAAACAGAAAAAGAAACAGGTCTTTTGTTCTGTCTGATGATTCTTTTGACTCTTCTTTAAAGTTATTTACATTCACTGTGGATATTCATTAATACACAGGATTAGATGTTACAATCCCTTGTGCCAGAATCACATTCAGAGGCCCTGTCCAACTGAGAAACCCTAATAAACCTACAGTCATGTGATATGATGATTAACCTACAATCTAAATGAACTAAGTAAATGCTGCTGGCTTGTATGGCCCGCTCAGCAGCAGACGCTAACTCAAACCTTGTGAAATATAAGCCAACCAAATGCCGCTGGCTAGCTTAGCCTACAATCTAAATAAACTAACCTAACGCTGCTGGCTTGTAGGCCCACAGAGCAGCAGAGGATAATTCAAACATTGTGAAACATAAGCTAACCTAACGCTGCTGGCTTGTATGGCCTGCTCAGCAGCTAACCATAGCTACCAAGCAACATGAAGACATCAGGAACCTGGCCTAAACAACAGCAGTATGCAGCATGTCATTGGGGTTTTCAAGTGGGCACCTCCCTTGAAAGGGAATATGAACTAGATTATGTCTTGTTGGCCAATCACACAGCTGATACAGAGATCCGTCCTCTTCCTCCTCCTCACCAATGTCAGACCAGGCTGGACAGTTTAGATGCAACACAGTTTTAGAGCATGCATTTGTCATTGCAATAATACTAACATTTGCATAAAACATGCAGGTTTGACGTCTCCAGCGTGTGATTAATCGTTTATTTACCACAGACAATCATGCAGTTAATCCCAATTAGATGTTTTAACCCCAGTGAGTACACCACCACCACCACCACCACCACCACCAACCACTACTGAGTGAGTGTTAACGTGCAGCTACCTCTCTGAATAACGCTCCGTAGAAGGTGACGGTGTAGAAACAGTCCACCGTCCTCATGGAGATGTCCAGGTCCATCAGCAGCCTCTTCTGCTCCTGAGTGTTGACTGTGGCCCGAATCCGCTGAGAGGAAGAAAAAGACAACACCATCATCTTCAACTCTGTTTCCTCCTCATGCTTGATCTTTCAGAGGTTAATTAACCTCCATTTAAAGCTTTATCTTGTCTGAGTATCGCTACTGATTTACTGAATAGATTCATTCAGAAAAATAACTTAAAAACTTAAACTACTGTCCTCATTGGTTCCAGAGGTTCGTGGCGTCTCCTCCATCTTCTCCCTCTGGTTTCCTCATCTTTTAACGTGTCTTTGATTTCGTCCAATCTCTTCTCTGTCTTTTTAAATCCTGACACTGCTCTCAGAGTTTATTGGATTGTTGGCAAGACTCAGCTAATGACAGTAAAAGCTGATTTTCATGCAGATACAGACATTTTTATGAGTCTGATTATGTAGTTTTATTTTTATTTTGTGTTACCGTCGCCTTATTTTTCACATGCAGGTTCAGTAGAATCTGGTTTGGACTGATGATCTTTTGTGTTTTCAAGGCTCTTTAAGGTCTTTAAGGAAAACTTTTACAGATGCAGCTTCAGTTGTTTATTTTTTTCTTGCTCAAAGCCGTAAAGGCTTTTTAAAATCACCTGTTTGTTGATGTGAATTCAATTCGAAATAATTCTGCAAACAAATCTGGTTGGGTCTGACGAAGGATCAAGGTTGGCAATGCTTAAAGAAATATTTTTCAACCAGGAGGTATTCTTAAGGTCTTGTCAGATACGTTTCCGGTCTATGATTCAGCTTCTCCGTCATCTCTTTGGTTCAGAAACCTTCTGTGATGCAGCTTTTTGTTTTTATGCTTGTAACCGTAAAGATAATAGACGTAAACACAGCTCCTGTTGTGTTCTGGATCTTCCACACACATGGATTTGTAACGAGAGGATGCATTAAACAGCGTAAACGATACGGGGTGTGCCACGTCAAGACTCATTTGAATCGGCGGATCTGTTTTTTTAAACCCAGCCCTACTCACTGCTGAATCATCACTTCACTCACCTTCACAGCCATGATCAGACCGCTGGGGACGTGCCTCATCTTGTCCACCACGCCGTACGCTCCGCGGCCGAGCTCGCACATCTGCTCCAGGTCATCGGCCTTCACCTCGAAATTCTGCACAACAAGGAGACGCCACTCGTGAATCTCTGCGCACAGCTGCCCTGCAGAGTTTTTAACATTACTCTCTTTGACTTGAGGAACCAACTGGAGCAGAGAGAGATCAGGCGCCTCTGCCAATGGAAAATTCCGCTTATTTGATGAGTTTAAAATAAATATTTTTACGGCCTGAAGGGCAATAAAAAGCGTTCCAGTCTCCTCACAATCAGAAGTGTTCAATTCGGCTGTAATGTTCAGCCGGGCGTACGCAGCCTTTATGAAGCCAACCTGCACACGCCCATCAAATCACACACAAATAAATAAATGGATAAATAAATAATAGAGCTGAGGAAAAAAAATGTAAAGAATGAAATCACCTTCTCTCCGACTGTTACACTAGCTTTTGAATCCAAATCTCTGGGGGGTCTGAAACACACAAAGAAGTTTTATTACATACAAACAGATTAAAGAGGATAAAAACTATTACTGTGAACCAGATGTGGTAAAAGACACAGAGCAATTTAAATAATTATCTTTTTATCCGCATGCATAATTAAAAATAGATTAACTTCCCATTAGTGACGTGCAAATACGATCTGACATTATTCTTATAAAATAAAAAATATTTGATATAAAATACAGAAAACATAAATAATATTATATTTATTTAAAAGAATTAATAAAAAATTGAATATTAAAACTAATTTTAAAAATCAATGAATAGATTATTAATTAATTTAAAAAATGAAAAGGAGACAAAATATATGCGATAACATTACTATAACTATACATATATATATATAATTATATTTAATTATTATTATATTATAAATATAATTTATATAAATATTAAATCAATTCTAATAAAATAAGAAAATAATTGAAATAACTAAAATAAATACAAACTAATAGAATAATTAAAAGCAATAAAATGATATATAAACAAATGATAATGCGTAAGGTTTTAAGAGCACTGAGACCTGAATGTGAGTGAGGGCTCAGGTACGATGATATTACTGAGAACAAACTTCCTCCTCGTGTCCCCATGGTATAATTTCACATATTCACCATTCAGTTTAAATTTGGTTTAACGATCAGTAAAATAAAATGATGTATCAGCTCAGATAATGTGAGAGCATGAGAAAAATAAACTTACACGGCGGCGGGAGTGGGCTGCTCAAACACCTCCTTGGAGAGCTTGAGCACCGGCTTCCTCCTACCTGAAAACGACAAACATTTATGTTGATTAACTTTCTGATATAATTATGATTTAACAGTTCAGGGATTATTCTCTCTTCTGATAATGACACTTTGACTTGATAGAAAACTTGATAATTCAACACAAAATGGTCTAGGTGGAAACAAGCCCTATGGAAATGTATAAAGAAATATAATGCCTTGATTGTCTATTAAACTTAAAAAATAGACAATCAAGATAAAAAAAAAAAAAATCAGATATAATGGCCGCAGCCACTGAAAGCAGATTTTATACTCAGCTGACAACAAATCAAATGATTTGTAAAGGATCAGTAACTTAATTGGCTATTATTAAATGATTTATCTGTAAATAACTCCGAATCGTCTGCAGAACCCACAATCTTCAGATCTCCAGCTTTACCCCCTAAAAATCTGAAAAGAAGCTGGAACCACAGACATTTTTGGTTTAATCCATTATGTGTCGGAGCTCTCTGTATCTGTCCAAACTTGTGCAATAGTGAAGTGAAGCGAAGTGAAGCAGCAGACTGATGAGACTCCAGAGGACGGTTTCACTGGCGGCAAAGAATACCACAAGATGAAAGCATACTCAGCTTCTTAAGATAGCTCAGGATGAGAGATCAGTTGATCGTCCTGCACAACCTTTTACTGTTTTTACTTTAAGCAACAGCAGAGCGTACGATTACAGGACCGCAGAGGGTATCTGTAACATCGGTCAAACGTTCAAGGTGGCTAATGTGCGCTGGATAACTCACTGCAGATATCCTTCAGATTAAATTGTTAAAATCCTGACTATCTGCAGCCATCAGACGCTGTAAAACTCCCACTGATGCAAAATGACTCAAACATCCTGCAGCCATCGCTCCTTGGCTGTTCCTGCCAGCGTCAGGTCACAGAAAAACGATGCTTGACGTTTTCTTGTTTCCGTCTGAGCTGCGGCTTCATCTCCTCACTGATACTCACGGTTTGGATCCAGTGAGTGACTCCAGATCCTGAGTGAATGTAACAGAGAGCGACAAGTAGAAGAGGAAGACGAGGTCTGGCAGCCCAGGTGTGCTCGCCCAGGTGTGCTACACTGACGGTTTAACAGCCGGACGCCTCGTTAATGTCAGAGAGGTCTGCAGGTAACTGGCTCAAACCTCCACAGACTGGATGGACCCAGTCAGTCTGCACATGGACGCTTAAAAACGTGAGCCTCACAAAACACTGTGACTGCCTACATTAAGCTTCTGCTTTAGTGAAAAAATATATTTAAAATTGATGACACTGCAACTTTGCACAGATAAATAAAGAAAAAACTACAAAGGTAAATGATAAAAAGACAACTAACTACAAAACATAGGTCAAATAAACACATCTAACTACAAACTCAGAGACAGGTAGCTAACTGCACATATAACTAAACAGATAAAGTCAAAGAAAGATCAGTAGCGCTAAGAGGCAGCTAACTACACAGCTACAGTCAAAAAAAAAAAGGCAGCTAACAGACGGCTAACTATGGAGTTACAGTCAAAGAACAACAGCTAACAGTTAACAGAAAGCTAACTGCTACCTGTGGAGTTCAAGTCAGACAAAGACAGCTAACTGCACAGCTAACAGAAAGCTAACTGTGCAGCTAACAGACAGCTAACTGCACAGCTAACAGAAAGCTAACTGTGCAGCTAACAGACAGCTAACTGCACAGCTAACAGAAAGCTAACTGTACAGTTGTGTCAAAGAAAGTCAGCTAACAATACAGCTAAAAGAAGTCAAAGAAAGACAGCTACCGACACAGCTAAGTAAGAAGCTAAGGTCAAAGGCCGCTGATTGCACAGCTAACAGCTAACAAGACAGCCATTGTCACAACTACAAATTCAAAAAAAGACAGCTAACTACACAGCTAACGGACAGCTAACTGTACAGTTGTGTCAAAGACAGACAGCTAACAGACAGCTACCTGTGAAGTTAAAGTCAAAGAAAGACAGCTAACAATACAGCTAACAGGCAGCTAACTACACAGGTACAGTCAAAAAAAAAAAAAAAAGGCAGTTAACAGACGGCTAACTATGGAGTTACAGTTAAAGAACAACAGCTAACAGTTAACAGAAAGCTAACTGCACCATTGTGTCCAGAGCTAACAGCTACCTGTGAAGTTCAAGTCAAAGAAAGACAGCTAACTGCACAGCTAACAGAAAGCTAACTGTACAGTTGCGCCAAAGAAAGTCAGCTAACAATACAGCTAACAGGCAGCTACCTGTGAAGTTAAAGTCAAAGAAAGACAGCTACCGACACAGCTAAGTAAGAAGCTATGGTCAAAGGCCGCTGATTGCACAGCTAACAGCTAACAAGACAGCCATTGTCACAACTACAAATTCAAAAAAAGACAGCTAACTACACAGCTAACGGACAGCTATTTGCACAGGCTAAAGTCAAAAGAAAACAGCTAACTACAAAATAGGAGAAATGCAGCTAACAGGCAGCTAAAGTCATAAAATCAAGGGAAAGCTAGCTGCTAAGATAGCAGCACCTAACCTTCGCTAAAACAAAAGCTAATTTAAGTTAGCTAGTCGGCGCATGTAAATGAATAATGTGCATTTTAATAAGCTTTCATTCCAGGTTGTTAATCCACACAGTTAAACAAGGCAACGGAATAAAAAGTGCTAATCTACTGCTAGCAGCTAGTTTAGCAAATCTCAGTTAATGACCTTTACATCATATAGAGCTGTATTTAACTGTAAATGAGTGTGTTGTTGATTTATTGTGATTATTTACTAGTTTCTTGATTTTATGGCTAATATATATTATTAATAATAACATTTTATACACTACTACTTGTAGTATTTATGTGGTGTCTTATTCTTTTTTAATCACTTGTGTGTTTTGTCCTTTGGACTGTGTGCTTGCTGCACTGCAATTTTCCAAACTGTGAGATAAATAAAAGATTATCTTATCTTATCAATTGCAAAAATAAATATAATGTCACTAATAACAGCGGTGACGTTTGTTGGTTAATGACATTATGAAGACCTGGCTGATATGGAGTGAATCTGCTCTGTTGTAGTTTTTCCAGCACATGCAGGTGAGGTGTAGCTGCAGGAGGACGAGCAGCCATGTTGGATCTGTATCAGCTTGTTTACTATCCAGTGGAAACATGTGTGACGCTGTGAGCAGCTGATGCATGCTTTGCCGTAACATTTAAGGTAACCACGGCGTCCACACCCTCCGATGACATAACGTGCTATTAAAAGAATAACCCAAGGTGTGTCCCTTCAAGAGACGTGGAGCAGCGCCAGGGGAATAACTAGAATTTTTTACATTGCTCTCAGAGGAGAATGTACAAACAGAACCGGACGGATCTGTGATTCAGAAACCTTTCCTGAAGGCTGATCACATGCGCACACACACACACACACACAAACACCGGCGTGTCCTGGTTTGTCCAAACAGCGCAGGGTGTGACGCTGCTCTGCTATGCGTCCCTCCACTAGTGGCCTCTTGCTGCCGGGCCTCCTGGTCTCCACTTTCCAAAGCAGCTTTGTTGCACTAAAATGTCACTTTGAGCCCCTCCTACATGCATTTACACAGACAACAATAGTAACTGGAAACCAGCACCGTGCTAACAACTCACACTGGAAACCACAAAACACTCAGAGAAGCAACACCTGCACAGAGTCTGCACGCTGCTTCATCCAAGCTGCTTTAATAGTGGACGGTGCTTTTTTTTTTATTAACGTGGAGGCTGACTCACGGCATCCGTGGTTATTTTGGAAACCACTTCATTCTTGTCCTGGAATTGTAGGAAATGTTTTAAATGAGTCAAAACCTAGTAATAGATCAGCTCAGAGGTGCATGTGGTTAGACACCCACTTGCCAGTTTATTAGGTACACTGGTGCATGCATTTTAATGCAGCAGTCCTGCACAAAACACATTCTGGTGTTCAGCATTAGTTTCAAATTCAAGCGTGTTTTCATTGCCGAGGCTGTGTTCCTAATATTTTGGCAACTCCATTTTAGTCAGTGGGCTTGGCTAAACAGCAGAAACACTCATGTATTTAATGAAAACAGTTTTAAAAAGGATCTCTGGATGATTTCTTGTCTTCACAGTAATCGTGAGTCTAATCATTTATATCTGCAGCTTATCTGCATGAAATGATCCATCCCTATCACTTTAACATCGGCCCTGCTCTGTGCACAGCTAACTGCTAACAGTCAGCATTCAACAAGAGGACAAATGTATTTAGGGAAGCTAGCATGATCTGGTAAAAAAAAAAATATTCAGTAGTAGCGGGAACGCAGAAACCAAAACACAGCTGCTAACCTGCCACAATCACTCAGAGAGAAAACCTCCAGCTCCTGCTGTTACAGCAACTGTGAGCAAAAACAAACAGTGAGGGCTGAGAGGACGTGGATCACTTCATCCCAACGAGCAGACACGGTTTAATCAGGTCTTGGACGAGATTTGTAATTAATATATTTAGGAAATAAAAGTGCCAAAAGAAATAAAATGTAAAACTGACAGGAGGAGGAAAATATGCAAAACAAGAAACAGAAGGAAATATTAAGCCTTCAAAGACTCAAGACATCATTAAGCTGATTATTCCACAGTCTGAGGGCGCAAAAAAATCATTGATGTTATTCTGATTAAGTCCATTTATAGTGCTTTAATAAAAGTGATCAAAATAACCTAAAACTAAAATGTAATATAACACGAAGCATGAATGGGTAGCATGAAAACAAGCAGCAAAAAAAAACAAACATGCACAAGTTTGTTCCACTGGAAGAAGAGATGACCCGAATCTACGTTAGAACGAATTTCCTAGAAGCAGTGAAAGTCTCCAACCTGCTCCAGCTGAACTTTAGAGATTTGGTTTGACTTCAAGTTTACACGAGGAATGACCAGAGAAACCATGTTGACTGAATTAGTGTTCTCTGATTGAAGAGTTTTTTTAAAAGTTTTTAAAAGACATGCTCAAAAGCTGACACAAAGGAATTAGATATGATGCAGACATTTTTTAAATGATCGGTATCTGGATTCAGTCAAGTCTAATCTTTCGTAGTCATTTAGTTTAGGTCTGGCACAAACCAAAACCACATCCCTGTACCATCGAAATTTCTTCTTCTTCTGTTTTAGTTGTGGTCGGCTAGCGTCAGAAGAACCAGAATCCTGTGACAAACCATGTCTGCTGAGTCAGACGTTAGTCAGTAACTAGTGTAATGTGGATGTGTGGTGAGGTGGTAGTAGTTGATCATCTAAACAGAATCCATGGAGTCCACTCAGTCAAAGGCTGCACCCAAACAACAAACACTGAACGTTTAAAAGAAGAGAAAAGTTTCCTGGAGACAGCGTCAAGGAGAAACATCTTCCAGAGAGGGTTAGGGAGTTTATGGCAGCGTTGGACGACCAGAACATTTCTGGAGTAGAGAACACAAGGTACCAGCTACCCTCTCCACACTACATTAACTTTGACTGAAAGATTTATTGGACTGAATCCAGTCCACTCTAGGAGAAGACAAGGAAGACAAGGACAGACTTTAGGAAGCTACAGGAGACCAACTCTAGGACATTTAGGATCAGAAAGGGACTCAATATTAAAAGATCGAGAATCACTTGATTGTCACGGGAGGACTTTCTTCAACTTGCTTTTTTTGTATGTTTAAATTAAAATTAAATGAATAAAGTAATATAATAATAAATTTAATATTCTCTCATTAGAAATCTACAGAGACAGGTTTCGCATGTCTAGTCTGGCAAGATTTCTAACGCATGGTGAGATTCATCCACTTGCGATGGTGATCCAACTCTGAGAGTCCTAAAAGCCAATTGGATTTTAAGTATGACGACAGAGAAGAGCGGCACAAATGCAACGACACGTGAAAGATGAGAAACTAGAGGGAAAGGATGGAGGAGACGCCACAAATCTCAGGAACCAACAACTACAGTTTAGAAATCAGTAGCGACCCCAGTCCGTTCACTGCATTTAACCCGTGACCTCCGATTCAACCTCTGTGGCTGAACTAACAACAAGTTCCACATGTAGAGCAGGACTCTTCTTCACGCTCGTATGCATTAACCAGACCTGGAAGTTTGTCAGATGATTGACCTCAAACAATGTCAGAACAAAAGCCACACTGTGCGATCACAGCGAAGCGACAGCGGCCTTTTTCCTCCTCCTGCTGACTGACCGAGCAACGCTTCTGCCTCCAAGCTGCTCTGAGATCATGAGACAAGAGGCGGCATGCTCCTCAAAGATTCATTCTCCAAACCTCTGCACACCTGCCCCAACACAAGATTCGACTGTAAAAAAAAAAAAAAAAAAAAAGGCTGCATGTACGAGATACGCAGCGGATCCAAACCTGAAACGACAAGAAGAGAGGAGCCAAAGAAGCTGAGAGGAGGTGGTGGGGGTCGGAGGGGCACGGGATTATGTAATCTCCATGGCTGGAAGGAATAAGCATGAGCTCTGCTTTGTATAATAATGTGAGGCAATGATAGAGGAAGTGTTCAGGCAGCGCCAGAAAATGTCACCATGACCAGCTCCTAGTTCACAAATAAAGCGATTCACTCGTCGTCCGTCTTTTTGTACCCGACAGTTGTTCTCTAGTGGACGTTTCAGGATCTGGTTGCCTAGGTAACCCTCTTGTATATGAGTGACACAAACTAAAAAATATTGCTAGTGTAGGAATGGAGGTTGAAAACGCTGTCGCTCCATCTGGGTTCACGTGACTCTAGTCTGGAAGCCAGACCGACTTCCCCTCCTACAATCTTTTTGTGGTGGAACATTGTCCTGGAGTGTCTCCGTTGGGAACGGACTCTGCTCCTGCACAGATCTGCCGGGCCAATCAGATTATTTGGGTGGGGCTTCATGTGATGATGGACAGAAGAGTAACATTAAGACAACCCATTAATATGTCGCCAAAAAGTCATGATCAGTTGCCCTAGCTTTGCACGACACTAGCCTGGAAGTCAGACTTACTTTGAAGCCTACGAATTTACTGCAACGGAAAGTTGGTCCAGAGTCTTTCCTACTGTTGACAAGAAAGACCAAAAACCAGCAACTAAATGTGGGGATTGATAATTACATAAAACAGCTGGATACTGGAGACCAAGTTTCCTCGCCTACAATATTTTGTGGAGTCTCTCCATTGGGAACCAATTCTCAAATCACATCATTGAACAAGAATGCATTAATCGCTTAACGTCTCACACTTCATGGCTCTGATTGGTTGTAGGACTATCCAGTTTCTATACCAGTCCGCTCCACGTCTTTGACCAGCTTTGAATTAACTGGGAGTTAGATGAAGTCAGGCACTGCCAAGGCTGACACACATTAAGCTTCAGAACTTCTTTGGGAACCATATGGGTACGGAAGGGTTGTACATCTTTAAATGTACAATCATTGGTTAAATTATAACATTATGTGCAGCAGATTTTGTTCTATAGATAAAAGTCTTCATGTTAAAATCCATAAATTCATATTTTTCTGGTTTGAAGTATCGCAGCTGAACAAATTCCTGAAATTCCACAACTGCATAGACTCAATATTTTCCTAAGGGCCATGAACAAATCAGGAGGTGACCGGTCTTTCAAGTTCATCTGCTTCATTTTATGGCATATTGAAACCGGTTGGTATTTCTGAGGTTTTGGTGCCAGCTACCAGATTTCTAATCAATGCAACTGCAAGTTGGAAGTGTAAAGAACACACACATGTATAGTACTACACTCTGCTTCAAGTAGATCAGGAAACATGGCGTGTAATCTAAAAATACCCCGACTGTCTCCAGATTACGTTGCATAACTCTACTGCACGATTCCTTCTTTAATTCTTGCCGAGCTCAGAATCAAACTTGCACAATGTGGTAGGGCAGCGTGGGTTAATTCAAAGCAGCCGTACATATAATTCCCAGTGATTTGCAGCACATGAGCTTTCAAGCATGCGGTGAGATGCCAGAGGGAGGCCACGGGAGACCGGGCGCCTGTGCCGGGACACTCCTTGTTCCCAGCGAAACCAGTAGAGAGAACAAGGAAGGTGAGTTTACTGACTGTGATTACAGTTTCCTCAAGTGAGAACAGAACAGCTGAGGGACACAATGCTGCCAGTTTCTGCCACACCCAGTACGAATGTGCAATCTGCCTCGTCATGCATGCACGTCAGTTAGGAGTGATAAAAGAGAAAATAAATGCTGACAGGAAGGTTTGCAGGGAAGTCAGCGTTGCAGAACGAGAGAGTGCAAGCAGAAAGGCTCGGTGTGGGAGGGCAGGCGGTGGCCGGCCTGCGGGATAATGAGCCCGGATGACGGGGAACGCGCCGTGCCAGCTGCTAACCCACACATGCACTCCGGCTGGAATTCCAACAATCCCAAGAGTTCCTCAGTGGAATTCCACAGAGCCAGAGGAAGACAGATCAATCAGAGAGAGAGGGAGGCAGCCAACCGCAAACAGTGACACAAGGAAGGACAAGGAGAGACAGGAGAGGGGAGGGAGGAAGGGCAGTAACGGGTGCTGGTAGGAGAGAGGCATTTGAAAATAACTCCAGCCAGAGTCCTCGGCTGTTTGCCCCCTCTGAGTGAGATACTCCACACTTCCAAAGATGGCAGGTCCTTTAGGTGACAGCTGTTGGACGCTCCTTTGGGAACCATGCCGTCACCAGCTCACGCTACACTTCCTGTGCAGGGTGTCGTCTTCAGGTTGTCCCACCATGACTGCACAGGCTCAACACAGGCTGTACCTGAAGGCCTGGACGAAACCCGGGGCGGCAGGTCCTGCACAGTCATCAGCTTTGTTTCATAACATGTGCAAACTGGTTGGTTTGCAGAAAATGAGAGCTAATGTGAACGTCAGCATGAATGCTCAACAGATTCCTGAGAATGTTGCATTACCTCAACCTCAACTCATACAGTAATATTCTGACCTCTACATATATAGTTGTTTGCCTTTATTTTAACTGGAGACAGTATACAACTCATTAAAACACAATCAACACCTCCCTGGAAGAAAGACACATTTCAAATGTGATCTGACAACACATCTCAGAGTCAGAACCGGTTTTCAGCGTCCCTAAGACTGTGTTTGTTGTCCATCTTGCAGAAGCACAACTGATATACTGGTAGGTGACAAGAACATGCAGAAGTTATGCACGGCCCAAACTTGAAGTCCTGGCGCAGCTTCAGGTCGCCTCAGAGAATGAATGCTACTGAACAAATTCCAGAGACCACGAGTGAACAGACTTAGTATGTTCCTCAAGGCCTTGCAAGTTAATCTGCTTCAGTTCATTCAAACCAACATGTTTGAATATGGTTCAGACCTCACATGAGCATTCGTCCCAGGCACTCTGATCACAAGTGTCCAGGTTAAACAGGTCCAGGTGTGAACACTGATCTGGTCTCTAGAGTCCAGGTTAAACAGGTCCAGGTGTGAACACTGATCTGGTCTCTAGAGTCCAGGTTAAACAGGTCCAGGTGTGAACACTGATCTGGTTTCTAGAGTCCAGGTTAAACAGGTCCAGGTGTGAACACTGATCTGGTCTCAGTCCACATGTGGAGGTGGTCTGGGACACATGTGACCTCCTTCCTTTGGTAGTGTGAACACACAATGAGTCCTGGGTTTCCAACATCTGGATCATGTCTCCAAGTCAACAAGCAGCTGTTGATGGTTCTGATCCAGCGGTAGGTAGAGATCCATTAGAGACAGCAGCTGGTACAATATTCTACTGACCACATGATGGCGCTGAAGAGATCAGATCTCAAGTGCTGGCTGGGGACGCATGTGGAGACACATTTCTATTAAGACCAGGTGTCAATACAGGGACTTAAAGATGGATGGCTGCGTTCGTTCCAACATCTCCCCAGAGTCCCTGGACTAAAGACATATTTCCACAGTAGTCCGACAACACATCTTGGAGTAAGAACGTTTTCTGAAACCATAACCCATCACTAAATCTCAATTGATTTGCTGACAGGTGATGAGAACATTCAGAAACGAGCCAAACTCTAAATCACGTTGCTGCTTTACAGACAGTAGATAGTTTCCTCAAGTCAATGTCATGCTGCGTTACATAAATTCAGACGTCATTTTCAACCTTGTGCTCTTCATCACTTTATCGTAAAACAGCCAACAAACATTTCTGCAGCAATCCTGACTCGACTCAGACCTGACGAACGTCATAATGCACAAGGTTAATCCTCAAGTGAGAAAAAAGGCGTTGAGAGAGTTTCGTAGCCTTCAACTAAAAAAGACTGAGTCACTGACGCACAATGAAATGAAGATTCAAAGACTCAAAGAGTTTCAGTGTCATGTCCACAGCGTAGCAACATATTTCCCAGTACAATAAAATTCTTCTTTTGCCTTCCCCCTAAATGCCTAACAATATAAAAAATCTAATATAAAGTTATATTTATATATTTAAATATCCAAAAAAAGGTTTATAAAAGTCAGCTGGAGTTTTCTGAGAAGACGTTTCACCACTCATTCGAGTAGCTTCTTCAGTTCTAGGGGACTGGTGGGAAGTTGAGGTTTAAATAGGAACTCCTCCTGAAACTTGCTCGCTGTTATATATTTAAACAATGCAGACACACATCATAAAAACAAACAGATATAGACATCTGTGTCAAGTTTTAGACAACATCTGCTTCCACAGATGTAGGAGATTCAGACGCTGTGAAGATGTGTGATGATTTGCTGCTGTTCTCTATTTAACATTGTTTTTATTTGACTGTCCTTGATTTTTAAGGCACTTTGAGCAAATAAATAATAACATTTCTCCATTTTCTGACTTTCTATTAATTAAACAAAGAGATTAGTTTGTCTTGTAGATAATTGTAGATAAGAATCTTGCAGATTTTCTGTATTTCTGTGTTTAATTGGGCGTTGAGATGTTTTGTTGATTCTTCCTACACTCTCAACCCAAGATAAATCACCGTTTTCCTTTCCCATTGCTGCTAAGGTGCTAATTGGAGCTGGTGATGGGTTATTTTATTCAACACAAGTTGAAAACAATCGCCTGGAGAGAAAAAAAAAGGTGTAAAAACTGCTGAATGCTGGGTAATGTCAGCACCATCAGACTCCTCTTATACAATTAGAGCAGCTTGAAAATTCAAGCAGGAGAGAAAAAATTTAAAAAAAGCTGCCAGTGCAATAATCACTTTCCTGCGTCTCCATCTAAACGTGGAGCGTTGACGAATAATTAAATGATTTTTAAGCCGACGTTCAGTCACCCGTCCTCCTGCTGCTGCTGCTAATGCTCAGTGTTTGACAGAGATGACGTGAAGGCAACAGGACCACGTTTCAGCGTCAATCTTCATCCATTTTTCAGACAACCTCTAAATTTAGCTGCACTGGTGGGTAAAAACATGCAACACATCCACAGAGCACATTAAGATCCAGTCCCAATACATGCATCCACCATCATCCACTATCCTGCATTGCAAGGCTGCTGTGTTACTGTGCAACACCACCCCCCACCCCTCTCCTTCACCCTCATCCTCATCACATCTCAGCAGCGAAATCTGGAAACCTGCTGCCATCGCGACCACGAGACGAGACCTGGATTTATGTCTCTCTCTCTCTCTCTCGTTTCCAGCACCACGCTCTCACAGGAACATCTCGCTGCTCTCAGTGCAGCAACGCCGGGTTAAAAAGGAATGATTTGTTGTCTGGATGTAGACTATCATCTGAACAATGCTCTCAACAACTCCGCTGGGTTTTTGCGGGCCAACAATCAGCTCGTCCAGACTGCAAATTTAGTATCTGTGCAGCTGGGAGGGCCGCTGTAACGCTGCTGTCAGCCACCGCAGCCGACCGGCACTCAGGGAGGACTCTCACCAGGCTTCTGGGCCAAATGAGAGTCGAAGGAAACCAGCAGCATGAAGCAGCACAAAGATCTGGTGCTTATTTTTAGCTTACTCCAACAGATTTCCTTAAAAAATTCAAAGATAAGAGGCTGCTGCAGACAGCTCAGCAGTGACCTGGTTCCTCTGAGGATGGAAGCTTCCAGGGTTCAGGTCTAATCTGAGCTTTGTCTCTAAAATAATGTGTGAGAGTGTTTCCAGCTTGTTCCTAAATCTGGATCATGTCTCCAAGTCAACAAGCAGCTGTTCATGGTTCTGAAACAGCGGTAGGTGGAGATCCATTAGAGACAGCAGCTGTTATTTATGAAGTTGCACAAACGCTCGATGCTTATTTTTAAGCTTAGTCCAACTGAGTTCCTTAAAAAAAAATCCACAGACATAAACTGATTTGCGCAATCTGCGTTTGAACCTCAACATTTTCTTCTCCAATCACAAGATTCAGTCGCTCTAAACTACAAATAAATGTGCAAAGTTAAAGTACATATTAGGCCTTTTATTTAACATCATTACAGCTGCAACTGAGTGCAGATTTCTCCTTTATATATATATATATATCATAAAGCAGATCTACTGAGGGTCGGTGCTCTCACAGCTGCAGATGAGCAGATTCAGCCTTAAGGTGGCCGACGTGAAGTCACAAACTTAACCGACTCTTCTTCTGTGTTCAGTTTTCTGCAGAAAACAACGTCAGTGGACGACAACAGAAACCCACTTCTGCTCAGGAAAGTCCCAAAGCGACTCATTCATGTAGCAAGCAAATCAAAACCTACTCATCGGAAGGTGAAGCTCCTGTTTTGTGTAGGTGGACACTTGACTGCAGCAGATAAACAGGCTCTCTGCTACCTGCTCACCTCCTCTCTGTGCGTGCTATGTGTGTTATGCATGTTGTGCAATGAACCAGCCTCACTTTGGACTTCTTGGAAAAGACAGAGCAGGGGAGGAAAAAGGCCCGAGCTGCTTTTCGCTGCAGCTGTTTTTCCCCTGCACGGCTGCGTTCACTGGTGATCTTAAAGAGCTGCAGGGAGTCGCTGCACTGCTCGGCCTGCTGCTGCTGCTGCTGCTGCGGCTGCTGCTGCAGGGTGGTAAAGTCGGGGTCAAAGGTGAGAAGCTGCACATCAGTGGACACCCAGAGGTTTGACACACGGGAGCAGCAGCTGACACAATCTGCTGCTGCTCCTGAACGCACCACCACCTTAAAGCTATTATTAGCTTTTCATTTTCTCCCCGTTCAGCAGAAACAAACCTGCAGCCAGTGAACACTCTTTGACAGCTGCAGCCGTGAACGCGTTCACCATTTACCTTGAGCCGCGTGCACGGGGGCCCGTGCATCAACTGAGTTGCAGAGTTTCTAATAAAGAGTTGCAGTGTCCTTGTCTATCTCGTGACTGTTAAAAGGCGCCCCTGTGCTCGCCATCCGCGCTAATAGCGAGAGAGAGAGGGCGCACACGCAGCATCGTCTTACCAGGAACTGTGCAAAGGGGAAGATCTTCAAACAGGAAATGCAACTGACCCTCCTAAAGCCGTCTAACTTTAAAATGCACCGGCCGTGCTCGAGCTGCAGCGGTGCATGGTGCAAACCGTGCAGCCGTGATTGCACGTCGGTGTTTTTTTTGTTTTTTTTTGCACGGATCGGGGTTCGTGTTCTTACCTCCCTTCGGCTGAGACATTTCCCCTTTGCTTTGATGAGGGGGAGGGGAAGCACAAAAGACTTTGCCTTCTTTCTCGCTCCCTCCCTCCATCGCCCTCGCCGTGGAGCGTCAAGCGGCTCGCTCTTGCAAAACAAAGATGCAAAATACAAGCCTCGATCCTCATGCACTTGGAGCCGTTTCGGGTCCGCGGCGTGCGTGTCCGTGCACAGAGCTCCGGTCCGGATGCACGAGCCCCGCAGGCGTCGGGAAAACGGGTAATTTCTGCAATCGCGCTGCAAAGAATCCTCCGCAGCACTTACATGATGGGCCAAAGGCTGGCAGCTGAAAGCTCCTAACTTGGATCAGTGTGAGCCCTGCGAGAGAGAACGTTCTTCCTGCTTGGGGCGCAGAGCACTATGGGAAGTGTAGTCCCGCAGGCACCGCGGCGTTTAGCTGCAGCTTAAAGCTGCTGCTGCTGCTGCTGCACGTTTATAAAGAGAAGAAAAGAAATGCTGCGTTTATCTGACAGATGTATTTATTCAAAACATTAAATCACCCCCGAAGTATTGTTTGATTCATTCTTATAAACTAGAAAATAGAACAGAAATACCAACAATTAATTTATTGTCCATTTATCAAGACATTTAGAAATAAAAAAAAGTCTTTATATCTTTATATTTATATCATCATATGCATGAGTCAGCGAAATTGCAAGGCATCCGTCACAGCAGTGTGTTTAACAAGAATAAAACACATTAAAATAAAAAATAGAAATACTCTAATACATGCACTCACAAACAGTCCCATTCCCAGCCCGAGCAAGACCATAATAAATATTAAATATACTGCACCAGAATTTTAAATTTAAGTTTACCCAATTAATCTGTGTGTCTAAATAAAAAGATGAACGGTTGTTGTTTTTTTTTTTCAAATGTGAAATACCTCATTCATCATAGTTTATTATCCCTAATTCTTAGTGAAGATTGAGCCCTGTGGGTTTAAGCCTTTGGAATATATATGAATGAATAAATGGACCTGTTCATTTTCGACATTTGTTCATAAAAATTACTCAAAGAATCAGCGGATTTTCAGACAAGTCAACAAAGATAGAACCCAAACAAACAAATGAAAGAGAAATATTAGACGTGTGTGTTTGTTTATTTAGTAAAATGAGCCAATATTACATATCAGAGAGGTGAACCTTGAGGATTCCAGGTTCATGTCCAGCTCCTCTAAAGTGAAGCCAAAGCAAGTAGAGCTCCCCCTGGTGTCTGGCTGCAGTATAGGTCATATAAGCTCCACCCCCTCCATGTTAGTGGGCGGGACTTGGGCCAAACTAAAACACTATAATACATGTCAACGTATTTTTTTAAAGGATAGTTTCTGTCATTTTAGGTAGTTAATATAATGTTGATGAATGTTCAAGTGTCAGTTTTTTTGGATAAGTTTTGTTTTAGTTATTTGACGCTATAGAAACAGGATGTGACATAATGGTGACCATGTTTAATATATTATACATAATACTAAGATTTGTTTGCAAAAGCATTTTGGAAATGGCTGCCAAAAGCCTGTAATTGGCTGCAGAGCACAGATTAATCAACCAGGGGGAAGTATTAATTATGTGGTGCACAGGTCTCATAAACTCATGGATCAAATATATTTGAAATTTGTAAATTAATTTTTGTGTGCGATGGTGAAACAAAAACAGAACAATATGCAGTTTTCTTAAAAATCTTTATTATCAGGTTGATTAATGAGGCAACGAAAGGTAACAACATCGATCACGTCACTGAACTAACTAACTGAGGAGCGTACAAATACAGGCTTTTAAATAAATGAAAGTAAAAGAAGAATGTAAAAAGTTCAGAGGGACAAACACTTGGTGCCCAGTGAGCACTGATTTGATGAAACACTGATCGAACCTGAACGTCAGCCTACAACCAATCAGATCAGTGTTGACTGGGTGATGAGTGACAGCTGTGACCTCTTGAGTGTAAACGGGTTAAATAGCACCAATATTAAAGAATGAAACAGGAGCAGAACCTCGAGAATAAAGAACGAGGCGGGTGATGTTCTGCTTTTTTCTCACTGTCGACGATGAAGATGAAAACCAGCGACGTGTTAATTTTCTAAAACAGTTGAACATTGTTGATTTTGAGCCTGGAAGTCAGATCAACTGCGTCTAATTTCTAGTTTGTGGTGGAAAGTTTATCTGGAGTCTGTCCATTGGGAACTGATTCTGCTCCTGCAAAGATCTGCCGGGCCAATCAGATTGTTTGGGGGCGGGGCTTAATGTGGCGATGGACAGAAGAGTCGTCATACACGACAAATTAAATCAGTTTACAACAAAATGTCTCTGATTGACTGGAGGACTGTCCAATTACGTGCAGAAGTTCTGCAGGTTTTTCGTGCTACTACTCCACACTTTTTAGCAACTGTTGCTCAAAATTTGTTGAGGACTATTTTCAGAGGTGAAATAATCCACCTTGGGATTCGTTGACAGTGAGAAAAATTCAGAGCAGAACCACACATTCCCTCTAAGAGACGTTTCTTCAGGGTTTTACATGAGTCAGGCTCTGGTTGTTAGTTGCCCAATGAGAACAGCAGCTGTTTGAGACCAGCGTCACACCGAGGAGGATTCAGACCCACGTCCCCACCTGGGACACGAGTGAGGGTTGGTGCGTGCAGCGAGGTGAGGTCAGGTCAGTTCTTGGCGGTTATGAGGGTTTGGTACAGAGGCTTCACCACAATATGGAGGAAGAGGGAGCTGTCGATGAGGTACTCAGACGTTCGGCGGTACAGGTCGGCTTCCTCCAGGAAGTTCCCGTTCTCCTCCGTGCTCTGGTGGAAGTTGTAGACGTGCTTCACCACCAGCCTCCCCCGCTGCTGGGTCATCACCAGCACCGTCTTCTGGAAGTTCACCCCGGCGAAGTCGGCACTGGACGTGGCGGGTGTGATGATGATGCGGGGGCGCCCCCCTTCCACGCGGGTCGGCTGCATGGCGCCCGTCTCCGTGTACATCGGCCTCATGCTGAGGGGTAACCAGCGGGGGGAGAACAGGGCGTTCCACGTCACCCGCTTGCTGGCGTCGTGGCTGCTGGGTCCCAGCTGCGTCTGGAAGCTGGTGCTGCGGTCGTCCCGCGTCGGGTTGTTGATGATCCAGGGCGCCCCCCACGCCAGGGACAGGTAGTTCCTGGGCACGAAGAGGCTGCAGTTCACGTCGAAATGTTTGGCCATCTGCAGCGGCGAGGCCGAGTGGAACTGGTACGACATGTAGAGCAGGTCACGTACCGACTCCTGGTAGCGAGCCAGGACTGAGGACTGGGTCTGCAGGCGGAACAGCTCCCGTGGAGGCATCATGGCGTAACGCACGGCTCTCAGAGCGTTCTCCGCCGTCAAACCGTCAGGCTCGTTCTGGATAATCCACGCCTCCAGCCCCGCGAAGAGCTCCATCTCACTCTGCAAGACGAGATCCGAGCGCTGCAGCAGGGACATGAGCAGCTGGCTGCTGATGGTCACCCACTCTTTGCTCTGCAGCACCGACGACAAGTTCCAGGACAGGTACTGAAGACAGCTGTCCCTCAGAGTCACGTCCCCGGCCTGCAGGGCGTACTCGTACCAGCCCGCCACGTGGCCTGAAGGGGAGTCCCTGGCCAGATTCTGGGTCATGTACTGGGTGATGCCCTGCTGGAGAACCAGCACCTGGTACTTGGTGGCCAGCTTGTGTAGAGGTGTAGCCTGGTCCAGACGCAGAGAAATCTCTCCACAGTAAAGATACCTGCACGGAGAGGAGAAGTTGGAAAAAAGTCACTTCCTGTGAAACAACAACAAACATCTCAGCCTGAAGCCATTTTCAGGTCCTGGTCCTGGCTCCTTTTGTGTCTGGATTAGGGTCAGTACCTCTTAGCTTCACATCCTGACAAATCTACTAAAAACCTTCTGGAGCTTCGGCCCAGGTTTGGACTCATCAATGACAAAGAGCTGCAGCAACTTTAGACATTTGGAAACGTTTGGGAAATTAAAGCTCCTGGAGACTTTGGTGGAAACACACCTTCTGTCTTAATGAACGAGGCCCAGTTTAGGTTTTGATGGACCTCTTACTGCAGCTGCAACTCAGCAGTTCGAGCATTTACTCTGTGACTAAGACGATGACGAGCTAAAACTATAAAGAAATGTTAACGAGATGAGATTAGAGACCTGTGTCTACACATTAGGTCTCTTCTAAGTACTTTAAAAGTTACTGTTTAGCTCTACATGAAGTTATTGCCTTCTGACTTTTACTGACACGTATTTAAACAGTGAACAGTAGAGTGGATGATGGATTAGCATTTAGCGTTGAGCTAAAACTGTCCATAAATGTAGTTCGTGGAATGAATCCTTCCTCTTTTCTCTGTAACGTCTGATCCAACCTCATAAATGATCAAGGGCAGCACAGCAGCTGAGATCTGCTAAGAGATCAGTGTTGATACCTGAAGATAGAAGCTTCATTAAACTATTAATGTTGTCAGTGTCAGTTTAACTAAATGTAATAATTAAAAGTTGACTAAAATGTGACTAAATCAAAAATGGCCGTCAACATTAACGCCTGTAGTTTCTCTCTGACGTGGAGATGCAGTTGCAGGGTTCACCCCTCTAGAGGGCGATGTGGCTGTTGCTGTGGGCTCTGGGGTTTATTTCCCCCTGACACTGGGGGCAGATCAGATCAGATCAGCTCTGGTCTCACCTGACGAACTTGTCAAACACAGCAGCGCAGTCGGAGCTCTCCCTCAGGACCACGGTGCTGCTGTTACGGCTCAGCAGCAACTCCTCGAACACGGGGCTCTGCAGGGAGAGCACCAGGGAGTGAGCCTGGATCACCTTCACCTCGTCGGCGCTGGGCGTCTCCACCCGCAGAGACACGTCGCTGGCGTTGCCCTGAACCAGCAGGGCCTCCAGACGCTGCACCAGGACCAGGGAGTGGCTGATGGCGTCCACATCTCCGCTGCCTCCTCCTCCTCCATCCTGGGCCCCGTCCACTTTCACGCCTGGTTCGAGGCAGCAGGGAGATAGAGATGTGTGTTCATACTGTAAATGCAGCTCAATGAATTAAAACAGTGTCATGTGAGTGTGCACTGGGGCAGATAGTGGGGCAGTATCATCCAGATCCATGGCATTGATCAGTCCAGCTGCAGCGTCTGGATAATGAGGGATTGTGGGTCATGTTTAATTAAAGCTTTGTCTCGGCCGGGGCACCTCCTCCTCGCCTCCACCCCTCCTCCACCAGACTGTACGGTTTCTGTAGCTGCTGGGATGTGAGCCCTGATTCATATGAGCAGAAGTCTGCTTCCTCTTTCGGATTCTCACTAAATATATGACACTTCCTTCCCCCCACCCACTCAGGACGCGAACAGAGCGCAGCGGGAACTTTTGCTTTTACTTAAATCAGAGTCAATCAAACTATACAGAAAATAAAAAGAACGTGAAATCTATTTTTTTGTTGCACGTTTGCAGATTTTCAGTCTAGGTCGACTTTTAAATGAAGATTTCCTAGGGAGAGTACACAAATTATTTGTACTTAAATAATCCATGAACTCCTGTCTGTGCTTAGAAAGAAACTGAAGTCATTCACAGGATAAAATCTCAATAAGCTTCTATGAAAAGACATGGCGACTTAAATCTGCAAAAAGCTTTGATAGGAATCATCGTATAGACATAAATAATTAAACACATTTCAAGTAAATAGGTTGAACTGAAACAGAAGGACTTGACCTTGACCTTTCAGTCAAGAAAAAGGGCAAAACTCTCCTTTTTTGTACCTTCCTCTCGTATTAATAATTTCCACACAGTCTCTAATCGTATTAACTCACTCACACCACATCAAATACAACATTTCCTCTCGCTTCGACTCAAGATCATCCGGCGTAGTGATCTGTTATCTGTGATCTTTATCTTACCTGCAGCAGCGGCGTGCAGACGAAGGCAGACGGCCACGAGCAGCACCCCTGCCCGGACACGAGCGACCTGTTTCACCATCTTCTCTCGGAGCCTGTCCTCTCTGTCTCTGGACCTCTTGCTTCCTGCCTTCCGTCCCAGTCGGCTGTGGAGGACGTAGGGGGGCTCAGGGTCTGAATGTGGGACACGTCTGACCCACCGCCATCGATCGGTGGGTGGAAACAAGCCAGGGTCGTTTCCACGTCAACCGCTTTGATCACGACTTTCCTATCCTTGGGTATATCGGCGCGACATTGATCCGATGGGTGGGGGGGGGGGCTCAGACAGCTGAGACGGGAGGGGGATGGACGGCAGCTGGATCTGATCCCAGGCCTGCAGGAGAGATAAAGTTGACACAGGTCATTGTGTCAACTTAAACATTTAGTTACAAGGAGGTCACAGCAGATACTGGAAACAAGGAGGCACTGACTTTTACACCACACAGACATGAACTAATTATTAATTTTCTTGAATAAACAAATACAAAAGTATAATATTTTTGTTTCATTTGTTTGACTGGGTTCTCTTTGTCTACTTTTGAGTCATTTTTATGAAGAAATGTAGAAAATTCTGACAAATACTCAACTAAGCAGAACTGTATCTGCATCAACGCCTTCTGAAACTAACTTAAACTACTGACACAGTTTTCTTTTCATGCTTCACATAATATGAGTTTCCTGACGTCTAATAACCTCCGGTATAGTTTATTGTTTGAGTTTCTGTCATCACTCCTGATCTCTTCAGACCGGGTTCAGTTATGTGTGTCAGTGTGTTCACCCAGTTCAGACTCGAGTCGCGTGACACAAGGACACAAACAATTAATACGGAGCTTCAGGCTACGGCAGCTTCATCAGGACGGAGAGTACGTTGAACGAGTTCAGTGAGAAACCATCAGTGACTCTGGAATACACTCAGTAATGAACTCAAACCAAAACTTATCTTCATGTTTATTTTCATGTTTATTCTTGTGTTTACCATTTGTTTAATTCATATGATTATTTTTTACTGTATGTTTACCTGAAGTCTGAAAGTAGCATTGTGCTGTTTCATTTATAGCTGAATTTTTTATATTTTTATAATCACCGCGTGCCCTTTTTAGTTTAAAATCTAGATTTCTTAAATATCTGAAGCTGTCTGATAAATGTAGAGGAGAAAAAAAAAGTACCTTTACCTCTAGCGGAGTAGAAAGATGTTTTTTTTTTAGTCCATTCTCCATATTTCCAGGACACACAGAAGAATTGAAAAGCCGTTTCTTTCTTTCTCACTTTAAAACAAACACTCTAGAAAAATTAAATATATAAAATCAAACTTTGTACAACAGTGCAACATGGGAGCAGCTTGTTGAGTTGTGCATGGACAGTAGTGCAAATGATACATTAAGGACAGGACAATAGACAATTAGGAGAATAATACAGTCACATAAAGTACCTATAAACTGTACTTAAGTACAACACTTGACTGAAAGTACTTTTCCACCACGACCTTCAGAGTCTGCCTGTACTGACCTGTTGTCTCCACTAGAGGTCAGACTGGCTGCAGCTCCAGGATCCCTGAGGACTGATGAGCTTCACGGAGACCGGACCAGGACTTTATCAGGACAGTCTGATATGTTGTAGTGTAGAAACCGACACAGTGTGAAAATTAACGATTAATTTACTATAATCTGTCCTGCACCTTACTGAACCATATTGCACAACTGTTGCTGCTACTTAATTGCTGTATGTCCTGAAAATATAGAGAATTCACATTAAATCTTGAATCTTGAAAATGATAACGATATGAGCCTGGACTCCTCTAGAGCCTTGAAGGTGTGGCGCTGTGGTATCCGTCTCCAAGACGTCAGCAGCAGATCCTTTAAGAGGCGGAGGCCTCCATCGATCGGAACAGATTCTGGACTGTACTGAGATCTGGTTGAATCTGGAGGCCAAGTCAACACCTTGAACTCCAACCATTCCTGAAGCAGGGAGCATCATCCTGCTGAAAGAGGCCATCAGGGCATCCTGTCTCCATGAAAGGATGGACATGGTCTGCAGCGATGCAAGTGCTATGAGTCAAAGGAACATCCACATGAATAGAACTTGTCTTCTACCTATAATACATCCTGGTGCCATGTGTTCCCCGAGTAAATGACCAGAACCACCTTCTCCCATGTCTGCTTGGTCCAGTTCTGATGATCAACCAGGGTCAGCATGGACACCGTGATGGAGGAAACACAAGGACAACAGAACAAGATTTATTGCCATTATTGATCCGTAGATTACGTCCTGTCGTCTTTCATAACGTCTCATGTGAACATCACAAAATGATGCTCAGTGACTTAAACTGAAGAGGACTCTCTTATCATTGGCGTTTATTCATTAACTGCATCATTCTCAGTTTGTTTCTGTGATTTTTCTTGTGAGAGCCAACGAGGTGCAAGTACCACTAGATGTTCTACGTCCATGTTTATTGGGATTTGCACCATTTACAATAAAAAATCATAAATATAAATTATTTGTGCTGCCTTACAGTCATTATTTGTAATATTCTTGAGCCTGACCGTCTGCATGGATGCGTTTAGATCTGACTGTGTAATCACATGAACTTAAATAATGATTCTGCCCTTAAATTCTTTGTTTGCTTTGCTTCTAAATGTCAAATGCAGGTCTTTATTAAATAACTAAAGCAGCATCGGTGCCAGATAAGAGTCACTGCTTTCTTATGAACAAATAACACAGAGATGGAATATCAGCTGGGGTTGGACAAAGACTTACTGCTTCAATAGAGCAGCTCTGTGATGTGGTTTAACATATTTATTACACACATGAAGCAGGAAAAAAATAATAATAGTGAAATATAAATAGATTTGGAGCAGGATTGTTCTGAGCATGAAGTCAGGCTGTGTCTGAGTGGAGATAAGATGGCGTTTATCTGGAGAGCTGCTCATGTTACAGACGCTCGGAGTCTTGTTGCCTGAAAACTGCACAGAGCGACAGTTTGGAAAGCTGAGGTTAGAGGAGGCGTCCAGGCTGAGGTGACCCGTGAGACAAGCTCAGCCTCAGCATCGGTTTAATCTCTCCAGCTCCGTTAGCGGTGCTCGCTATTTCTTCCTTTTTGTCCTTCAGCAGCTGCATATGTTTTGTTGTTTTGTGTTTTTTCCAGGTGGTGCATGTGTGCAGATTAAGGCTGACTGTAAATCTGAACTGCCAATAGACTCTGCAGGCGTGAAATTAGCTCCGTGAGTTTATGCAACCTCTGCAGAGGAGATGTTTGAGATATTTGGGACCGACCAAAACGAGAAGCATCTAAGACATTTTTTAAGTTGCAAAAGAACTCCATATCTATCAAGGAGCATTATCAGTAACTGAATAAATAATAATATGATTAACCAGATGTTATTTTTTTTCTTGTAATTACGCAAATAATGCCTCAGCTCCACTCACACTCCACATTGATTTAGGCGTCAAATTGACTACGAATCAATACGTCAACTAGCGCCGTAGCCTGACGTGCACCTCCCCACAAGAGCTGTGATTGGTCCGCTTGGTAGTAGTATGTCTGCGCTTTAGTATTTGCTGCTTCTCCATCTCTGCAGATTTGCGCCAGTGTAGGCTACGTACGTAGGTTACAGCTACATCTATGTCCCGCAGTACCTTCAAGGAGCCTCTAGGAGGAATCAGTCACAGCCAAGATGGAGACGACTGGAGACGCCACACTGAGCTTCAAAACGTCTGGAAACATCCATCCATCTTCATTTGCAGTCTGAGCTTCATTAACTCAGCCAACTGGTTAGCCCTGCATGCTACCATTAGCACTTTGTATAACATTAAAAAGAAAAATATTTAGCTAATGCTATGCTAACTATTGTCCTTGGACGTAATGATGCTTTGAAGCAGGTAACTGGTTAGCTGGACTAGCATTAGCTTGTACTGTAGCCCTGTCAGCTAATATAAAACATTTAGCTAATGCTATGCTAACTATTGTCTTTGGATATAATGATGCTTTGAAGCAGGTAACTGGTTAGCTGGACTAGCATTAGCTTGTACTGTAACCCTGTCAGCTAATATAAAACATTTAGCTAATGCTTTGCTAACTATTGTCCTTGGACGTAATGATGCTTTGAAGCAGGTAACTGGTTAGCTGGAATAGCATTAGCTCGTACTGTAACCCTGTCGGCTAATATAAAACATTTAGCTAATGCTATGCTAACTATTGTCTTTGGACATAACACTTCTTTACATCTGATAACCAGGAATACCAGCTAGCATGTTTGGAAACTCTAGAGCAGGAAGTATCTCGCTAACGACATGCTAACATTGCCATAGCCAGACGTACGTTTATTTAAAAGACTTTTAGATTTTTTTATGGAACATCATGAAAGTAAAATATTTTGTCAGAACAGAACATTTCTTGGTTTCGTAGGTTGATTCTTGTCCATAAAAGGATAATTTGATGTCTGCTGATCCACCATAAAGCAGAAATGTATCCCCACTGCGCCGTTGAGTCGTGTCTGTGCATAACAATCAGCTGCAAAGTTCATTATTTGCTTGACTCACCTCCTGCTGCAGAGCACGGTCAGAGGTCCAACACTGTATGTCAGATAAACACTCAATGAGATGCAGCTGCATGGTGAGGGCGGCCATATTGGGCCAAAGCGAGCTCACATACGGATCAGGTTCGCATGTGGTTTGTCAACACATTTAAGATGAATTAGTTCTTCCGATCAGTTCGTTTAACGCTCTGCTTGCTTTGGAGCTTCGCTATCGTTCAGAGATTTGAAGTTGCGAGACGTTGATTAATCTAAATTAAACTCATATTTGTCTTGTTCAAAACAACCGGGCGGCTTCCAGGTCTGCTAATTCCTCTGATATCCTCACTCATAATTGAGTTAGTTTGACCTGATGTTAAGAATACATGTATGAAGTTAGAAAGCTGCTACTGCTGGGTGTCATCGTTAGCTCTCCTGTGATGAAGGCAGCATCACTCCCATTAATAAATGCTGAGCGTCTAATATCTGCTTTTTTTAGAACCTTTCAAGAAGCTTTTAAATCAATCTTAATCTAAACCTGTTTATTTATTATTACATTACCAAAATCTAAGATAATTCTACAATAAAAGCCAAACATCCATTCTCTAGAGACTCTTAAATACACAGCTCAGAGTCTCATCAGTCCAAGGTCAACACAAACGTTCAAGCTTAAGATTCTGAGACCAAAGCGTCTCTCAGCAACAGTTATTAGCCTGCATCCTAACTTTATACAACACATTAATATTTGTTATCCATGCTAGCAGTGTAGCTCCAAGCTAATGTCGGGCTGCTAAATGTTCTACTCGATGAATTGGCAGCAGATTTTGTAAAGACATTCATGACTCCCAGACAATTAATCCTACTGACTTAGTGATCCTTTGACTTTTCTTGGATCACCAGCAACTAGTGAATAGAGTCTGATTGTTGATCCAAAGTTTGGTTCAGATACTCATGTCCTATGACTTTGTAGCACTTATTTCCTCACGGCCAGAAGGTTCTGGGTTCTAATCCATGTGTGTAGTCTGCATGTTCTCCCTGTGTCTGCGTGGGTTCTCTCCAGGTTCTCCAGCTTCCTCCCACCGTCCAAAGACATGCTGGTTAGGTTCATTGGTGATTCTAAATTGGCCGTAGGTGTTGTATAAATAATTGTTTTACTTGGTGAGAATCTGAAAGAAACCAAAGAGACCAAACTGTCTTTATGAGTTTTAGTCTTCGCACAAAGAGGGTGAGTGCAACAAGTTCCCTTTTATAGTATAGAGTGCATGAGTTTCGACAGGGATGAATCAAAGCGGTTAATTCCAGTTCTGTGGTTGGACATAGACGGTGCAGGCGCCTTTAAAACACTGAACAGAGACCACTTATAAAACAAAAAAATAATCTATAATAAATTTGTCCCAAACATTTTTATTAATGAATAAATACAAAACTATCTCCTTTTATCTTTGGGTTCAGTGCTAATTAGCAAACATTAGCATGCTACCGTGGTCGCAGAACACTATAAGACGAGCTAGCTGCAAGTTAGCCTTGCTCATATCAGCATTTAAGCCAAATACAGAACACTGGACTAAATGACTGCGTTAATAAAAGTTGCTCCTCATTAGCCCTTACCCTGCTGACAAACTCCCTGTGGAACATGGTGTAATTATTTATATCTGTATCATAGCTAAAACTAGAGATTAATTAGAGAAGAAGGGAGCGTCTACGTAGATGGACGACGCATCTCCAACTAGAACTACACGTTGCCATATTTTACTGGAACCAGCCACCAGGGGGCGATGCTGATATTTTTGCTTCGTTCGTGTCGTCCGTCATGATTTACGTCGTGTCTACAGCTACAGGATAAAATTTTTTTCTAATAAAGTATTTGAAAATAATCCTGCAATTTGGGAAACTGACATTTTTTCTACTGATATTGATGAACACATCACACGTTAGTCTGACAGCTTTAAATGTTTTTATTGTCACGTTTCCAATTCCAAAAAAAAGTCCCCATTAGATCCCATTTTGTGTTCCCGTGCCGTTTTCCTTCATTTTTTCCCTCTGATCTGTTTCCTCCCTCGTTTACAGACCCCTCCCTCACCCTCTTTTTTTTTTTTTTTTTACTCCTCTCAGCCTCCTTTCTCCCCTCTCCCCTCTGTTCATTCGTTGCAGTGATGTCCCGTCTGCCTGGACTCCACTTCTTCTCCTCCTCCTCGTCTCCTCAGCGGGTGTCCAGCAGGGACTCTGTCGGAGCCTCCGGGGCCGGCGGCCGGGCGGCGGAGCGGCTGTGACGCAGGTGGAGAGTCGCTCTGCAAACTGGATGAGAAGGTAAGACTGAGACCCACCATACAAGGACAAACAAAGAAAACTCTCCGTGCTCTGTTTCTGAACACGTTAACGGGTGAAATGTTTCTGCTTCTCGTGCAATCAGGGCTGATACACATCACTGATGCTGGATCAGGATCTCATTATAAAAGTTATTTAAGGAAGCAGGTCTGGATTGTCTCATGTCCTAATGTTTCACAATTGACTTTGTGATGACCTGAAGTGTTTTCTTGTTATTCCACTCCTCCTGAATTTTCTAAGGGACGGGCATTTGTCTTCATCATTTCTGTAATTTCTTCTGCCAGAATGCACTTCTGGAGTCAGTCTTCCTAACTACTCCGACCATGGGTCAAGATTTTGGCCTCAGGGATAAACTCTGAACAGCAGCTCCTCTCACGAGCTGCAGGATGAAGAGATTTTGTTCCACTGTTGCCTGTCAGCTTCAGACTTTCCGGGAATCCTCTCACTTTCCTCATAAACATCAAAACGCCTCCGTCTTGCCGTCACATGAAACCATAATATGTTTGCTGTGCAGCTACGCCTGGTAGCACCTCTTTGTCTCTCAGAGCTGTTGTTTCAGGTGCACCGTGGCTTGATGAATAATTAAGCAGAGCGCAGATAATGTTCATTTCAGCTTCCTGGGCACTGTAACCCCTGCAGAGCTGCATCCTACAGCCTCCAGCTGCATGTGGACCCTGGGAAAACTGTCCACAAAAACAAACAAGAAAGGTCTTAATCAGAAACATGCCTCTGATCTGCAGCGACTCTGCTGCCTCGTCATCACATCAATATGTCTCATTTCCCCTGGGTAGCAGCATAACTGCCTCAGAGATGGATTTAATAAAACCCCCCTGAGGTGAGAACAGCTTCATTTTCAGCTCAAGGTCTGAAGATTTGAGCGACTGTACGGGGGATGTCTCAGGTGGAGAGAAGAAGAAGTCTTGGGGATTTAAGACGTTCATCTTGCTGTAAAAGATGTCCCAGGACATTGATTGTCCAGAGTAATTACTGGTCCCTTGTGGCATGTTTTGCCGGCAACCTCACGACCGTCTCGTTCGTAACGATCATCTTTCTCTCTGCTGGTCCTGAGCGAGAACAGATGAGGACACAGATAGTGTGAGTAGATGAGTAGAGTTGACCTTGCAGGTCTACAGGAAACACTTTACCTTGGTTTTATTTAGCGCTGATGCACAACTTCAACCGTCACAGTTTTCTATTTTATTCATTCATTGCAGTAATAGATTTAAGAATATAAAATAAACCTGTTGCAATTCTAAAAGTATATTTTCCATCTTAAATGTGGATAAAATGGAAATAAATAAATTGAAATTACACAGATGAGATTAAGGTGTCTGAAGGGAATTTTAATCCAGATGAATCCAGAATACAGACACAAATACACTGACATGTTAGGTCTTTGTTTTAGCAAAGATGCAAGAAATTAGCCTGGAAGCTAGAGCAACTTCATCACCTGCAGATTTATTTATGGCAGAAAGTTGTTGTGGAGTCTCTCTGTTGGGAACTGATTCTGCTCCTGCAAAGATCTGATGGACCAATCAGATCGTTTAATGTGGTGATGGACAGAAGAGGAGCGGTAGTCATATACGTCATCTGAGCGCTGTGGAGTTTAATTAGTTTACAGATAAATGTCTCTGATTGGTTGAAGGATGATCCAGTTGATGCAGAGGTATTTTTTATCTCGATAAGAACTGAGTCTGGCTATGTCAGGCTAACAAAACAATCTCATATTTGCTGTTTTTCTTCTGTTAACCAGTTTTATTAAATTAAATCCATATTTGTTTTGGACGGTCCAGATAACAGAAGCAAAGAGTTGAGGGCATGAATGTACCCGCCTGCCTGCCTCCCACGGGAGCTGAGCACCTATTAATACTGAATAGGACATCCTATCTGTGCACGCGGGATCTTGTTCCACAACAAGGATTGGAACATGAGAATGTTTTTATTGATAACAAAAAGGTAGTTGAAAAGTTGACTCACTTCATCCTGCAGACGTCAAAGCTCTCATGAAGGATGAGGATTTCAGAATTTGTGAAAGTTCATTCTGGAGCTTTGAAGCAGCCTTGACACCTGATCTACTCAGCAGCTTTGGATCGTAACCTCTAGATTATAAATCCTTATCTGCAGGTTTTCCTACTTGTCAGATGATTTTGTGAGCGTTTTATTTGTATTAAACACAATGTTTAGGCCAACATCGAGAAAAGGTCGTTGCAGTTCAGTGGAAAATCTGCAGAGGAAGCTTATGAGCTTTGATCCAAAGCTTGGAGAAAACCAACCATCCATCCATTTTTGTAAACTTATCTGACATCAGGTTGTCGTAACTAATCAGGGAACTCCAGACGTCTCTTCTCTCAGCAACACATTCCATCACTTCCTTGCAGGCCAGATGAGATATGTCGTCCCACTGGTCGAAGTAATGAGTGAGAAGTTTCATTGATTGAAACATCCCATCATTCTTTTAAAACATGGTGTGTGAAGCAGCTTTTAAAGTCTGCGGAGCTTTAGAAACTTAAAAAGAACCTTCAGTTTCTTGCAAAGTTTCTCCAGATTAGTCCCTGATATTAAACCTTTTCCAGGTGGAAATACGCCTGGTTCTTTATTTGTGCCGATAATTCAGGAAATGCTCCTCCTCAGTCAGAAGTTGTTGTCACGAATTGCCCTCTGGACAAATATCAGTATCTTTCTACATGAGAGAAATTGTGAAGACAGGCATGAGTAAGCAGCAGTAATTGTCATACTGACCTGCTCCTTCACTACACAGTTAATTACACCGTTGATCGAGATGATTGCTTTTCAATCCAGGTCTTTCTGCTAGTTTATTGTGCTTAGGTTTGAATTAAAGCATCCAAGCACTCAGCTATTCGATGCTTGTCAATTTTACGATCACATTCCTGCTCCAGGCCATAAAAAGTGCCAGTCATATAGTACACATGCACGACCCTGCCGCATAAATAGCCTTTACAATGGCAGTAATTAAATATGACCAACTGCCGGTGGTGGTGATTGCAGCGCTCACATCATCAGGGCACTTCTGTGAATAGAGTGATCGTGGCTCCATGATGATGTTTACGTTGGCTGAGCTTCTGCAAATGGTTCGTCACTGAAAGCTGCAGAGATAACAGGACCCAAATATGGCCTCATGGATGAGTGGAGTAAATTAGGAGAGCAGGCAGACGAGGAAAAACAGGATAGATGTCATCCAGGTGAAAAGGTTAAATTAGGGAGACAGGAGCATAATGGCTGATGTGTGGAGGCTGGAGGTTAACGGGGTCGTTGCTGTTCGTCCATCTGTTGTTGTGAAGCTGCAGTTTAATCGACTGAATCCAAACTCAGCGGATTTACAGAATTTTTGCTTCCGCTGTTTATTTCAAATACAGTTTATGCAGCAACGTAAAGCGGCTCATCGTCTGCAAATGATGATCGGTAATCAGATCTGACTGATAAACAGATGCATGTTATACATCGGTCTATAATTCTTCTCTGATGTCATGCAGATTTTCCTGCAGCTACATAAACAACATCATTTGGATAAATATATTAATCTGATCCTTTAGGCAATTTGGACTCTGCAACAGTTATTGACAGCCGTTTTGATAATTGTTTAAATAAATTTTAGAGAAACTTCACAGTTAAAGATTATCTGGTTGCAGCTTCTCAAATGTAAGAATTTGCTGCTTTTCATCATCTGACACCACTTTTCAGTTTAAAGAGAACTAAACAAGACGTTTGCAGATATAAAATTAGCTTATAGGAAATTCTAATGTAGATTTTTTGTGTGTGTAGCACCATGTTTCCCTCCTTCATAACGTCCTCTGCCAAACATAACCGTAACTTAAATCTGTTTCTGTGTTACTCGCTGCAACATTAAATCACATGAAAAGACCAAGAAACAACAATGCATCACTCTGTCTCTCAGCGCTGTCTGACAACACGACGGTCCATGGCTCTCAGCCCATACGCCGCTGCGTCCAACTCAAGTCGTAAATCTTCAAACGAAAACATATATTTTTCCTGTAAATTTCTTTTACAAAACAACTGAAGTTTTAGTCAAACAGGAGCTTCTTCTGTCGGGGACTATTTTGTACAGCGGATTAATCCACACATGCCGCTCTAGTGAGGGAAATAAACTCCAGTGTGTGTTGATGGTGATAAAGGAGCAGCGTGGTGTACTGATGTGGAATAAATAATGTTTCTGATGCACTGAATACTTGTTAGTAGTATCATCTCAATTAATGCACGCATTGCTTTCTGGATTATTCTAAGCATGCAGCTTTGTTACCCTTAGCAAAACGTAGTATACTTGAAGTTCATTTTATTTAGTATACGTGAGTATAAGCATAAGTATAGTAAGTATACTACAGACCATGTACTTGTAGTGTACTAGAAAGTACACTAATTTAATACTTCTTCCGGCTAAATTGGAATGTTTAAAGTATACTTTAAGTATACTTTTCTAAACTAAAATGTGGACTAGAAGTATACCTAGTACACTAGTAGTATATAGATTAGTGGACTTGTTGTATACTTGAAAGTACTTTTGTAAACTTAAAATGACGTTATAAAGTATACTTAAAGTATACTTTTATAAACTTAAAACTGTTACAATTTAGTCCGAAGAAGTATTAAATTAGTATACTTTCTGGTACACTACAAGTACATGGTCTGTAGTATACTTGCTATACGTATACTTATACTCAAGCATACTTAATAAAATGAACTTCAAGTATACTACTTTTTGCTAAGGATATACTTGTTCTTGTTGTATATTAAGTTGTGCAATGTTGTTTTAGGGCGTTGGAGGATTGAGATTGTGTATAAAATTATTTTATTATCAGCTCTAGCACTTTATTCACGTAACATTTCACATTCAGTAGTGATATATGGCCCCTTTAGTCCTTTTGGTTTCATTTCATTGTTTATAGTTGTAACCCGCACATCATCCACAGCCCGGAGAGTCTTGAGAAGGCCACCAAACAAGAAATCAAAATAACAGTTGCATCAGTTATGTTTTCAGATTCACTCTTTCAGTCCACACTAACTAAAAAAATAAATCACTTCTGATTATTATGACCAAATGCTCAGTTCAACTGCAACAGTGGCGTCTCAGAAAAGAGGAGGTCAAGGTGGCTGGATGGGTGAACAAAACATTGGCCCTTAACACAAGAGATTTCCTATTTCAAACCAAAAGTCATCGTTTCTTTTAAATATTACACTTTCAGGTCCTTCATTTTCACCCAAACTCCAAAGATATTTCCCTAAACTTAACCAATCTGTTTTTGTCTCTTCTAAACAGCCTCTGTGCTTCTGCATTAGATCTACGCCATAGCCTGATATGCGGCCTCCGCAAAAACTACACAACAGACCACAACAGCTATGAAATTTATTCGCTCGTCTCTCGGCAGCCGGACGAGTTTAGAATATTCTCCATCCTTCTTCCTCCTACAAACCGTCCACTGAGATGTCCTCTGTCTTTTCTTGTTGCAGTGGTTTCAGTCAAAGTAACAGTTTTTTTTTTGCTATAGTTTGAAATGTAAATGTTTACACCAGCGTAGGACACTCTGCAGTAGGCTCTGTATAGATCTGTAGCAGAGGTATAAACCTGAGTTTTAGCAGCAACCTCAACTTTGAGTCCTGAAAACATCTCTCTGATGCTTGCTTTAACGCCTTTATCTCTACAACCCTTAACCTAAACAAACATCCCCAAATTCTCTCGGTAACGAATTCTCAACAAATACGACACAAACCGAACAACCGTAGATGCTTGGATCCTAAAGGTTTGGGAGAATTTTGACACAAGTTTCTATGGCCCTGTTCAGACCTCACATCAACATCTGATCTCACCTGTCCAGCTTTAAGTTCCTGTGTTCACACCTGGTATTAAAACGATTCTCCACATTCGTCCCCAGCCGGCACTTGAGATCTGATCTCAGTTTTTCTGTACGTAAATAACCACCGACTCATTTGTCTCAAAGTAAAATATACTTAACTCCACGTGGCTCCATATACATCAACATGATCACCTTAATAACTAACAACACAAGGCAAGTGGTCTTTAATGTGACCCAGGACTCATTGTGTGTTCACACTACCAACGGAAGGAGGTCACATGTGTCCCAGACCACCTCCAAATGTGGACTGACACCAGATCAGTCCTGTATCTTAAGGTGGACAGCGAAAAACAGCAAGAGCTTCATCCACCGAATCACAATAGATCACAGAGGCCTCCTCATTGTCACGCTCAGTGCACTTTAAAAATAGTGGTTGGTTTTATTTTGATAACAGATGGTTCAGGTACAAGGACATTCAGTGTGGAAAGGTTTAGGTTAGTTCAGAGTGTAAATATTTGAGACCACATCGAAAAAGTAAACTGGATATATGTTTTCTCTTCATTCTTCTTTCATTTTTATGCTCCAGGTGAAGGTCATGATCAGCTGGACCAATGTGACAGCGTCCGGCCACGAGGAGCTGGGCCTGACACCTGAGGAGCTGCAGAAATCCAAATGTGTCCTGGGCTTCATCCCGGTCATCTACTACAGCATCCTGCTCTGCGTGGGAGTACCAGGTACACTGAACCGGTCCACATTCAGTACACGAACTGCTTACCTGATAGACGGCCCAAAGTTTCTCCACACTAAAAATGTTTTTTTGTGGCTGCATAAAGTTGTTCTGCAGTCTCTCCGTTGATTCTGCTCCTGCAAAGATCTGCCAGCCAATCAGAAAGTGTGGGCGGGGCTTAATGTGGTGATGGACAGAAGAGTAACAGTAGTCATCTGATTTAGTTTCAATGTCTCTGATTGGTTGCAGGTTTAGGGTTAGGGTTTCTCTGTATAAATCAAGACGTTACCAGACTCATACTCTGATAAGAACTGAGTCTGACTGCGCCAGGCTAAGGATGAGGCTGTTCAGAATATCAACAATTTGCTCAGAAATATCAATATAAATTGAAATACAATGACTAAATTACAACATATTAACTCAACATCCTCCTCCACCACTTTGGAAAATATCAACAAACTCATCACGAGTCACCGTAAGCCTGAATTTGTTTACAACAACGTGGCTCTGATTGGTTGAAGGACTAATTAACTGATGCAGAGCTATTTTTTCTCCCCGTTGGTTGAAACATGTCTCATAATGAAATCTAAATGGCATGTTACTAGACTCATGTTCTAATAAGAAGTGAGTCTGGATACTGCAGGCGAGGGAACTGAATAAGTCTGAAGAAATCAATAGAGAAGTGAGTTAGAGGTACATTACTAGTGCTTCAATGGACCAGCGAGTTAATATGCTGCCGCTGATGCATCCCTCACAGCTTATGATAATCACTTTGTCTGAGTGTATGAGGATTCATCCATCATCTTCCCGTCTTCCTCTCTGCATCACATTTAACACCTCACCAGTCCAGGACGTGGAAAAGACTTAATGTGCTGCAGTGTTGTCATTACTCTGCTTCTCTCTGTGACAACTTGGTATTGATCCGGCAGAGATTTAGACGTAGTGGTGGTCAAAACAAGCTAATGCATCACCGCAGCGTTCAGATGACCTCTGGGTCGCGTCACGTAATTGCCCCCTAAGGGAAATAAATGTAAAGGCCACAAGGCCAGAGTCAACAGCTGTATGCGTGATGGGGTCGGAGATGTAAGTACAGTGGAAATATCTCAGTGCAGACGAGATGTCTGAAATGAAACAGAAACAGAGGAGGTTGTGTGTTAGATGTGTTGCACGGAGACAAATAAAATCAATGGTGTGTAACTTATACTTCTGTGGATCCAGTGTTCTTATATAAAGGAAGAGAACAGAAAGTACAGAAACAGTAGACCGATGAAAACGATTTTGACTTTAAGCCAAACATGTACGCTCACTTGTCAGTTCAACACGAGTCAGTGCATTTTAATACAACAGGCCTGAAGTAAACCCTGTCTTCATGAAGGTTCTGGTGTTCAGCTTTAGTTTCAAATAACTGAGAGAGATGTTGATTCAACTGTGTTTTACTATGTTGTACCGACACATGTTCCTATTATTTTGACAGCCCCATTGCAGTCAGTGAGTCACTCCCAATCTAGTTCAACAGCACCACAAACTACACCCTCCAAAATAATCATCCAGGTGAATCACCACCTTTCTGACGCTGTTTCTACATCAACTGAATATTAAAGCGGTCATAACGGAGGATTTTTTGTAGGACTGTTATATTAAAATATTTCAGTATCCAGGAGCATCGTTACACAGAGACAGGAGGAATTACAGTCAGCAAAAAGGGTAGTGAGGTGGAATGTATTAGGTATTTATAAAACATATATAGGAGTTTCTGTGTTAGACTGTATTGGTTTCACTAGCGTACCTAATAAACTGGCAAGTGGGTGTATAGTTTATGCACCTTTACTGTGTGATATAAAAAAACAGGGCTCTAATATTATAATGCATTAATTTTCATTAGTGTACCTAATAAACTGGCAAGGGAGCGTAAATAAGATATGTTTTAAAATATGTGTTCTTGTGTTACTTACGTTGTGAGGACCTGACTCTGTGTGGGGACAAATGAGTCCTCGTTATTTAAATGTATTTTTTAAGGTCATTCCTTTCACTGACAGTCATGAAAGGTGATTTAATGCAGGATTGTTATATTAAAATCTATTTCACTAGCGTACCTAATGAACAGGCTTGTGAGTATATGTCAAAATAACTTAAATGAACCCTAAAACATCTTGCTAATGCTAATGCTGCATCTCTGTTTGGATTCTTTAGTTTAAATCAGCTAAGTCTGCTTCTTTGTTTCTGTCAGTGAACATCCTCACCGCCGTGGCCTTGTCCAGACTGGCGTGCCGCACCAAGAAGGCTCTATACTACTACCTTCTGGCCGTGACGGGCTCCGACATCCTCTCCCAGCTCTTCATCATCTTCGTCGGCTTCCTGCTGGAGACGGCGGTTTTCCACCGCGATGTCCCCACGCTCCTGCTGCACTCAGTCAGCGCCGCCGAGTTCGCCGCCAACCACGCCTCCATCTGGTCCACGGTCCCGCTCACCGTGGACCGCTACGTAGCGCTGTGCCACCCCCTCCTCCACCGGCAGATCAGCTACCCGGCGCGAGCCAGGCGGATCATCGCGGTGGTGCTGTCGCTGTCGCTCGTGTCGGGCGTTCCTTTCTTCTGGTGGTCCGACATGTGGAGGAACAGCCACCCGCCCACGGCGCTGGACACCGTCCTCATATGGACCCACGTGACCATCATCTACTTCCTGCCATGTAGCATCTTCTTAGTGCTGAACTCTTTGATTATCCACACGCTGAGGATGAGGAAGAGGCAGCAGTGCAGCCAGGAGGAGCGAGGGCCGAAGTCGGCTCCTCCGCGGCGGCTGGGGAAAACCACGGCCATGCTGCTGGCCATCACCTCCGTGTTCTCTGTCCTGTGGGCCCCCAGAACTGTCGTTGTCATCTACCACCTGTACGTGTCCTCCGTTCACCGGGACTGGCGCGTCCACCTGGCCTACGACCTGTCCAACATGCTGGCCATGCTCAACACGGCTGTCAACTTCTTCCTCTACTGTTTTGTCAGTAAACCGTTCCGCAGCGCCGTGAGGGACGTCGTGCTGCTCAGAGGGGGGCCCCTGTACCCTCGCCGCGCTCTGCCCCAACAACTGGCCCCTGCCAACGCCTCCATCTCCTCTCTGTACAGTGGGAACCACAAGCGCTCGCAGCGGGAGACCACCCCCTTGTCACCTCGCCGGGCCCGAAAGCCCTCGTGACCCCTTCTTCTCTGTCCAGAAGGCGCCGTCATCCCATGGTCCCGTGGCACTTCTGGCCCCAGAGACGCGCAGTGTGTTCCAGCTATGACCATGGACAGCGGCCAGTCCGCCCCGGAGCTCTCTCCAAGGGCCTGAAATAAACTTCACTCACAAGAAGTATGTTTTATTTTGTTTTTTGTCTCGTAACATGTGATCTGCTGTTATTTGTCCGTGTAAATCAGATAAGACAGCGGCATATTTATTTTTCTGGAGAAGAATGTGACAAAATAAAAGAAGGTATTTTATTCTTTTCCATAAATGGCAAAAATGTGACAGGATCTTTTTTTGAGATTTGATATAGTGTTTGTTTTCATTGTGATTGATTGTAGTTAGATCCACAGTGGGTGCACAGATGGAGATACAGCAAGAGGATTAGTTGCATGCTACTAATTAATTAAGTAATTAATTAATCTACCCTGTTCTTTCTGTGAAGTCTGGTGGCGTTGTGTTCACTCTAGAAGCAGCAAACAGGGAGGAAGAAGAGTCTGAATTTGTAATTGCTGCATTTTCAGCAGTAGTGTAAAGATGCTGAAGGCCTGAAAGGACAGTCCACCCCGCTGAGCAAAGCCAGTCGAGCAAAGAAATCGTACTTCGTTTCTACGGCGCGCTCCCAGGCACCGAAACCCTCAGCTGCTAAGGTCATTGTTTATTTTTCACGAAATGCAACTCGATGGAGCCTTAAATGAAAGCTCGCTGTTAAAGCGGCGGGAGTGAAGACCCCGCTCTTCAAACAGAACCCTCCGCTGTATCGCCAACCAGCGCGGCCTCAGCTCTGGCTAAACAAACCCCAGATTAGCCGGATGGTCTGCACAAACACACACACACAACACAAGACTCAGACGGAGGTACACACTCTCACGCATGCACGGACATGAGCACGAACACAGCCGTCAGCTAGTACATTTCCACTGAGGCCTGAACCGGTGAAATTAAAATTTACTGCACCAGCCGCAACTGCACTTAAACTCACTCGCTGCTAATGCACATATACGTGTGATTTCAGATTTTAGATTCACTGGAAAAAGTGAGCCTTGCTGTCAGTGTGATGTTTCAGGCATGTTCTGTTAAGAAAGACGGACATTGAGTTATTATCTTTCTGTTAAATGCACTGACATCTATAGTTTAAATAATCCTACAGCCTCATCTGATGAAGTTGAGACACAGAACTGGCATCCAACAACCAAATATGATTTAATTTTCTGTGCCGTCAACCACAAAATATGAACAGATGATGTATATTATTGCATCTGTCAGGTTGTTCTTATTTATAATCAGCTCTTAACCTTTAATTTGCTTTGATGCTTCAAAACTCTGAGTAAGATTTATTTGATTATATAAGTTTTAAAAGGTTTTGCAATTTATCAAAGTCAAAGAAAAGCCAGTGCCTGGTTTAACTACGCTTAAAACGGAGGATGCGTTTCAAAACAGGTTCAGTTATAATAGTAATAATGCTGTCTCCGATCCATAGAACACATTTTGGTTTCACTTCAACAAACGATTCTTAGCTGTGTTTAAGATTATTAGGAAAAAAGAATCACAGAGAATGGAGTCAACTGTGTTTTTATTATATCTGTTCTGAAGCTAAACTAAATGTAATGGCGTGGTTTGCCTTTAACGTCTGAAAACGTTCAGTTTTGTTTGGTTATGGAGTCCTTCACAAACATAATATTTGAAACATCTTCAGGAAAAGTAAAAAAAAAAGTTTCCTTTGTTTTTGTCGTGTGGCCAAATCATGTGATTGAGAACGTATAAGGCAGTGGTTCCCAAAGTGAGGGGCGCGCCCCCTAGGGGGGTTGCAGAGCCATTGCAGGGGGGGCGCAGGGCGCGGATCGTATTAGAGGGTGACAATTTTTCAGGACTCCCGCGAGTCACAGTATTCCCGTGGGAGTCCCGCGGTACGGGAGTCAATTTCACTGTTGGTAACGTGATAAGGACGGGATAAAGCAAATAATGAACGGGAGCAGGCGGGACCGGGATGGAGCCGGAGATTAAATTAAAAAATGACGCTGCAATGCGGTGATTGCGCCCAACTTTAGACAACAACATAGGGAGCGGGACGGGATTTAGGAGTCTTTCTCTTGGGATTTTGCGGGACAGGATTTTTGGGGGCAGTCACGTGATCGGGACATGACGAGAGTATTTTTTTGGGCTCGGGATGGGATGGGAGCGATGAGATGCACAAGTTTTTGACGGCTCCCACGCAAACGCAAACCTGTTACACTGAACATATTACACAGTAAAGTTTACTTTTATTTGTTCAAAAAAGTTTTTTTGAAGATTATCTTATGTACCAAAGGGGGTCCCCAGCAGAAAACGTTTGGGAACCACTGGTATAAGGAAATAACCGACAATCTTTTATTTTTTTTGTTCCTGAAAAAAAAAAGAAAAAAGGAGACCAGGTGTGACCCTCAGTTTCAAGAGTATAAGTTGAGGGCTTTGTACGTCCTCCATCCATCCCAACATCCTCCTGCCTACATTAATACGATTCACAAATGGGACTCTTCAGTATTTAAAAACAAAACTTATGAACTTAACTCACCAGATTGGTGTTATGTACATAAATGTAACTAGCGTGAAGGAAAGTTGAAATAGCAAAGTTTGCAACTTGCTGGTAAAAAAAAGTTGCACATTTAGTATTTAAATTGATCCTAATCCTGATTGTTTTTTGTTTTGTTTTCAGGAGCTAAAAGATGAATGAATATTAGCAATTGTGACTATTTTTTCTAACATGTCATGTCTTTTAGCTCGTTCCATAAAAATAGCTTTAATATTTGAGATGAGTGGAATGCTTTGTACACGCTCCATCCACCCCAACATCCTCCTGCTGACTCACTAATAAATTTCACTAATGTGGGAATTCATTATTTCAAAACAAAGTGTAGAAAAATTGGTTGAGTGTGAAAAAGTGGTGCATTTATCATCTAAACAGACTGTCTTTTTTATATTTTTTGTATATTTGAAACATGTTTAACAAAAAACAAAAACATGTCATGTCTGATAGCTTGTTCCACAAAAGAAACGTCACTGTATATACATCTTTATCTACATTTACTCCCCCTGGCCACCCAGTCATGTTTAAAGTTTCCAGTACAAGCCACCTGCCTGCCGTTCTTCCTCAGCCCTCGTTGTGTTTGTGGTCACAGTTTGAGACGCCGAGTTAGTTCTCTCTCACGAGTCCCCGTGTCCTTCTGCTCATGTCGGGCCCCCGAGGTCGGGCCCTCGCTGAGTTCTGAGAGCTCGTACGCAGCCGTTTCTTTGAAGATGTCTCCTGCTGCCTGACAATAACAGAGGGGGTTGAGAGAGTGTGAAGAGGTGGCGACTTTACTCTGGAGAGGATGGCGGGAGACGGGGACATGAATGAAAGCCATGATTTGATGCTGAGATGTCAGAGCAGGCTTGTGTGGATGGGGGTATTGGGCGGTGAGGAGGGGGTGAGGACATGATCAGATAAACCACACGTCCTCCGTCTGCCTCCCACCTGTCCTTTGTGCCTGTTCAAACACCTGGTCATGTCCCCTGACTCGGCTCCTACTCAGCACTTCCTGTTGCTCAGCAGGTGTCGCAAGGCATCACATGAATAAGTCCTGTCAGATGCACTTAGATCGGAAGCTTAAACTTGATGGACGGTGACTTGAAATCCTCCAGATTTACTTAAGATATTTCAGAGATGGCTTCAAAGTTGCATTTTTAATTGCTAATAGTAGTCTCCGTTGGGAATTGACTATGCTGTTGCAAAGACCCAATAGAATCGTTTGGACAAGGTTTTATGTGGTGAAAACAAAACAGCTGCTGTCGAAGAATCTCTGCTCTGATTCTGATAAGAGCTGAGTCTGGTAGTAGCTGCTATATCAGCATAACTAAAGTTACTGATAAAAGTGAGGTGAACCTGTGATTAATGTGTAATGACTGTTCTCCTGCATGTCGACCTGTTGTTGTTTACATTGTTCAAACATTGTTTTTACATTATCTGTTGTCAATTTAAATGTATCTGTAACACCAAGAAGAGGTTTATATGAAGAACTAATAAATGTTTAACACAGCACTAAAGCGGTTTCTTCTATATTATCAGTCTGGGAACTTTATCTATAAATAAAGTTCAGAGCAGAGATGTTTGGGCTGATGATGGTCAGCAGATGAATGACCTCTGTGAACACATTCAAGGGAAGTGGATTCAGATTTTACATAAATGAACCTCCTGAGCTACCTCCAAAGACAGGACCAAGTGTGCAGGAATTACCTTGGGTGTTCAAATAATCAAACAGCTGTTAAAAGAACCCAAAATGTAACTACTTTAAATACATAGTTTTATTTGAATGGAAAAGTTAAGACTATATGTTGCAGGTAAGGTTCAGGTTTATGGAATCTTCTGGACAGATTTCTTAAAGGACCACTGTGTTGAATTAAGTGCCACCTACTGGTTAGATTGGATACTGCAACTGTTATGCAGCTCGGCTGGCCTTGCAGTAATGAAATAAAAACTTCATTATTTATTTCTGTAATTCTGTCGTCAGTCACCACTTTATGCTGTAGCCCCCTTGAGCCAGGTTGCAACACAACTGACTGAAAATTGCTCCTGAGCTTAAAACTTTCCCAGTGTGTCCTAGCTTCCTACCCTCACAGCTAGTGATGGTCCTGAAGGAGTCTCATCGTTGTATTGAAACACTGAGCCAAAGTATGGTTTGGTCACGTGACTAGCGACGTATGAACCACTTTACTGCTTCATTCGTCATCGAAACTCTGTCACTGGCTTTATTATTTCACTTTAAACCATATAACGATGAAGTGTAGTCAGAATGTGCATGACAACTCAAATCCCATACAAGCATGAACCAATAAATGACACGTCTCGATTGCATTATATTTTATTGTCCTCTAGATGTCCTAATCGAGCACTGTCTCATTGAAGCCTCGAGTAATGAACCATTTTTTGAATCAAAGTGTCGAAGCTTCAACAAAACCTCGACTGACTGTCATTACACACAGACATTAATAGCTCTTCCATATCCTCTCTTTAGACTGTGTGTCTTTTTCTTACATTTCAAGTGTGATTTTCTATTGAACTATAAACTCCAGAGATTAATTTGTCCTCGTACAAAACAAACTCTGCCAGTGTCTCTCTGGAGGATTTGGGTCAATGCGATAGATGAAAGGGTCAATACTAAAACCAACAAGACCACCACAGGTGAGATAGTGTGAGATGAGTTCAGGAATGAGATGCCGAGGAAGGGGATTAGAGGTCATGTGTTTCTGATCTATAACTGGAAGTAAACCATTGAGGGCCAGACGGATGGAAGTGAAGAGAGAGGAACTCATCTGGTGTAAGAGCCGTCAGGTTCCAGGGCCAGGTGGAGGACTTAATTACAGAGAATGTAAAGCTAAGAGCTCGACCTGCCATCGCTGAGGGCCAGATGGAGGAGCTGAGAAGAGAGAATGAAAGTCCAAACAGAGAGGCTGTCTGCTCTGTGGAGATGAGCTGGTGACCTTGATGAGGCAAATGAAGCAGGAAAAAGCAGCTCTTGAGCAACAAGTGTGAATCTCAGCGTCGACTGGTCATTTAATCATTGACTGAAACCTCTCAGACACAAAATCTACCTGTATGTCAGCACTTACGACCTGGATTCAAGAGAGTGGATTACTACATCACATCCACTAGCGTTTATTTATACAGCTACATCATAACCACACTGTTTACAGAGAAAATTTCAGGCGTTTTACTCTCCAGTTGCCTTGTTTCTACAGTAGCTTCATTTGTAGATATTAATATTAATATGAAAACACGCTGAGATATGGTTAAAATGATAACAATAAAATGATAATAATATATATAAATAATAAGTATAAAAACATCAAAATGAAATACTCTAGATGTATTTTAGTATTTTATGCCCATTTAGCCAAAATGTGCCTCAAATTTTAATTCAACTTTAAACTTTAAAATTTAAAATTTAAAATTTTACTTAAGGATTTAGACTGGAATGTGTTGGTACAGCGCCACCTGTTGCCACTTGAAGCTGCATACTATCTATATTTACATTGGGCCATATGTATGGGAATTATTTGACTGTAAAAGAAATAAATAATATTTTTCAAGTGGGTGGAAATATTTTATTTAGAGAAAACTGTGTCAAAATGATTAAAAAAGGTACAGCTGTTAGAGGCCTCATGGGGGCGCTGTTGGTTAGAGATGAAAATAAAAGATTTGTTCTGTACTTCACTGTGGGCAGACCTTTCAACGTATTGTCACTCACATTGAGTATGTGATGCAATAATTGTAGTAAACCGTGTGGAGAATCTATCTGTATTAATTTTTTATTGGCACATAAAGGTTCCTGTACAGACAGCCCGTATAATGTTTAAACATAACATTAATCTTTATTTATTAATTGCTTGCAAATCTACACACATATATAATCTAATTTTTTATCTTTTTTATCTTTTTCTCTCAACCTGTCACTGAAATCAAAAATTTCAATTTCCTTAACGTGCTGTGTTAGTGACATTTTTATCTCATATCTGTAACATCTGTAATTGACTTGCGACAGTAACTCAAGATTTCCAGTTGTTATCTCATCATCTTGACCATGATGTATGTACCCTGTTGCGTTTAAGTACCAGTCAGGAAACATGATGCTTCATTATGTGTCAGTTTGTGGAGAAGTGATTGGTTAAACATGATGAGGATGAGTGAAATCCATTGATGCAGATTGGAGATGAGTTTGCTGCCCCCTTTGGGCCAACAGAAGTATTGGAGCAAACATGATTTAATTACTTTTTCTTATTCTAATTCACTGCTTTGGTTTACTGTGACATGTCATAGTGTCAGAAAATTTATCACATTACAGTTTAAGTATTTTAATGTTTAATTTGTATTATTTTATAAAATAAAAGTGACACAAATTCCTGAGGAAGTTCGACATGTCGCCTAAGATCCTCTGCAACTTCTACAGCTGCATCATTCAGAGCATCTTGACCAGCTACATCACCGTGTGGTATGGCAGCATTACAGCCATGGCCTGAAAACACCTGCAGAGAGTGATGAAGACTGCTGAGAGGATCACCAGGACTCCACTGAACCTCTCTGCATCTACAAGCATAGAGTCCATCACTAAGGACCCCACCCACCCCCAACACAGACTGTTCACTCTCCTACCCTCAGGACGGAGGTACGGGAGTGTGAAATATAGGACCTGAAGACTGAAGAAGTCCTTCTTCCCCACTGCCTTCAGACTCCTCAACAGCTGACAGGAGTCTAGAATCATGTCATATAATGCACTGTTCACTTTTCAGCTCTTGTTTACATTTTTCAGTTCATTGTTTACACATCGATATTTGCACTAGTTATCTTATATATTTATAATATATGTATCTCTATATTCTATTTCTAAGATTTTTTTAATATTAGTCATTTGGGTGGACGGCAAAAGAAGAATTTCATTATACAGGGAAACATGTTTCTACACTGTGCACATCACAGTAAACTCTTTGAGTCTTGAATCTTGAAATGAAATATTCCTCACTAAGCAAACACCTTGTCTCACCATCACAGTGGTAATTTTATCATTTAATTTTACGTTTATGTATTTATGCATTTTTTCTAAATTTTTTATATTGAGGATGTGAACACCTCCTACACAGAGGTGTTACTGTCATCTGTGACCTGCTGCTGGATTCAACACTTCTACCACCAGATGTCTCTACACACCACACATGTCTAAATAGTTTGTTTGTGCTTTAACCAGTCAACTTAAAGTATATTAAATTAATAATATCCAGTAGATAAAATAAATGTAGGGTCTAATGTATTTAACACATGATTAGAGCAGTGTAGGGTGCAGCTACATGAAATGTGTTTATAATATTGTAATCCTGTTTATGGTTGCAGCATTTTTTAGCAGACAGAGCATTGAAGGTCTCTATTAAAGTTATAGCCATCGCCACTAATGGAAATTTACAAATTTACAAGGGTTTAATATTTCTTTACAAAAACAGAAATAATGCTAAATAAAATCAAATAATTGAATGATATGGGTAACAAAATTATTTAACAGTGTAAGAAATTTGGTTTAAAAAACAATTCATGCATCTCTCTTTGTGGTTAATAAATACACTCACTTGCCAGTTTATTAGGTACACTAGTGAATGCATTCTAATGAAACCGTCCTGCACTAAGTCTTATCTTCATGAAGGTTCTGGTATTCAGCGTTAGTATCAGATAAGTAAGAGAGCTGATGACTCAACTGGCTTTACATTTTGGGATTTTATTATTGTAGTCAGTGGGCTAGGCTAAATAACATAAACACTTTTAATTAAATCCAACTTAACAGCGCCACAAACTACATCCTCCACAATGACAGTCATGAAGGAGGCTTTAGATCAGAACGCATCCACTAGTGTACCTAATAAACTGGCCAGTGGGTGTTTGTTTCATGCACCTTTCCTGGATGGACAGTTATGCTAGAATGCATTCATTTTCGCTAGTGTACCTAAAAAACTGGCCAGTGATGGCGAATAAAGCGTGTTTTAAAGTGGGCGTGTCCTTGTAACTCTTACGTTGTGGGGACCTGCCTCTGTTTTGGGGACAAAGACGAGTCCCCGTTATTTAAATGTGATGTTTACGGACATGTTCAGGGTTTATACTCATTCCTCCCGGAAGTGTGTGTGCGTGTTTGTGTTTGTGTGTGTGTGTGAAAGAGAGAGTGAGTGAAAGAGAGAGAGAGAGAGAGAGCATCACAGCGGTCACATCGTGGTGAACTAAGCTCCAGAAAGGATCGTTAGAGTTTTATTCTCCGCTGCGTTTGAAGCTCCTGGTGCGGGATCAGTGTGCGGGATCAGTGTGAAGGCTTACGTCTCTCCGTCTACGGGACTCGTTTTTGTCCACCTGAGCGGTGCGTTCTCAGGTGAAGATCCTCGAGCCGCTCCCAGGTGAAGTCTCCTCACCACCATCAGGTACTTCAACACCTCACCTTAATGCACATGGTTACTTCACGTCCTAGCGCTTTGCTGTGTAATTTAGAGTTCTAAAGCAGATTTATGGATGTTTTTTGTTTTGTTTTTCTGTCTGACGGACAAACCAAGCTTTATTTATGGAAGCCCATTTGTGCCAGTAAAAAATTACAGAAGTTACTCACAACACACAATAAAAATCAACAAAAAGCAATATTAATGCTTTTTAAAGCACTATTTTGAGAAAGGAATTAAATATTTTGAACCATCATTTCATCATTATGCCTTGTTGTCTTAGAACATGTCAAAATGTTAAACCAATGAGTCAAAACTTTGACCTAAAATTCTGTCATTGTGTAAATGTATTAACCGAAATAGTTTGAATTATTGTGGTATAATAATGACTTTTGGGGGGGTTAAGGTGACAATATTGTCTTTGAGTGTTAAAATTCACTTTTTATGTCAAAATTTCAACTTTTTATCTCCATGTGTTAATGTTTTAAACTAAAAGTTTGGCTAATTGCATCACAGTAATGACTCATAAAGCAGTTCAGGGATTGTTAAGATGAAGTTTTGATTTGGAGGGTTAAAATTCACATTTCTTTTTCACACAACTTTTTTCCTCATTGATTTGATGTACTGAGGGAATGATTTAAGTTATTGTGTCATAATAATGTCTTTTATCCCAACGTTTGGTTTGTAAAGCGTCAATTTTTTTATTTGAGGGTTAAAATTCACAGTTTTTTATTTCAAAAGTTTTAATGTTTTAAGCTAAAAACTTTGGGTTATTGTGTCTCAATAATGATATATAAAAGATTTTAGGGATTGTTGAGATGACAGTTTTGACTTTAAGGGTTACAAGTCACACTTTTAACTTAAATCTGTTATATCTATGTTCTATCTTATTGTTTCATTGGTTTATTATGCCATAAATTTGACTCTTTGTGTTAAAATTCTGCCTTTATAGTTCAACTTTCTTTTGACCCGACATTTATGAATTTCATGTTATTATGTCACAGGCTGGACAATTTGGACTTTGGATCAAGTCAAATGTTTGAATTACATCATAACTTTTACTTGTTGATTCAACATTTGACATTCATATTAATATGAACCACATTTTTGTCATTATTTTGTTCTTTACTGGTAGAAAAGGCTCGAACAGATCTGTTGTTTGAAACAGTGATACAGGACAAATAAAATAACACAATTTGTGTTATGACTGCATGATTTTTCAAACTAAAAGCCTAATCTGACACTTTTCTGAGAGTTTTTGGGAAGTTAGAACTACATTTGCAGCCTGCAGATGGGCCTGTGTTTTGTACAGAAGCTAGAAAATAATAATGCTGAAGAAATAATCATGAAAACATTATTGATCTGTTGATATGAACAACTCAGTGGCAGGCTAAACAGGGAGGGTCAGGGCAAAAATGTGCTGCCACTGACCTCAGAGTCGAGGACCTTATGGAGCGTCCCCCTTCAGAGTGAGGATTTGTTGAGTTTTATTGTCATTTTACTGATTTCTTTTGGTTTTAAAAACATTTTTTAAGAGTTGGAGGTTATTTCTGCACAACTTTGGCTGAGAAAAAGTTTGGTTTTCACCAAAACTTCACCTTCACTTCAGCTCAGAGTCCTTGGTCTAATCTTGATTTGTTTCAGGTTCATTAGTAGTGGAGTATGTAAGATATTTGGAAAAGCCTGAGTGAGACTTTTTTTTATTATACTGGAATGAAAATCAACCTTGTGTTTCTATCTTGAGCATTCAGAAACCGCCATCATTGGTCTTCTCTATGGCAACGGCTGTAAAAGAAACACAAGACATCTTGAAATGAATGCTGAAGGAGCTTTTAGTGATTAGCAGTCACACCCTAAGATGAAAGCAAACATGTTTGTGAAGGTTTTCCGTCATCCAGGTCGTGGTTTAGCCAGAAAACAAAAGCTGGAAAAAAGATAACTGGACTTGTAGAATTTCTTGAAGACGTTTCATCCAAGTAGCTTCTGAGATCTGATGACGATACTTGTATGTAACATCTTCAAGAAACTCTACAAGTCCAGTTGTCCTTGTTTTTTTTGTTAGTGTAGTTTCTTTTGTTTTTAGCTTTTTATTTTGTATAGACATATTAGAGAAGCTGAAAAGGACGGCCTCTTTGTTCCAGAAAGATCTGTGTGGTGATTGAGTAACAGAGTTCAGAAAGACTGAGCGTCCGCCAGCACACGTCTATTGATTTGTCTCTGAGACTGTCCTCAGTTCGGTGTAATTGGATCTAATGGGGACAAAGAGAAACAGTCAGTCACAGCAGAAAGACAAGACTGGGCTGTGGAGATGATTGTTCTCAAAGCAGATTTTATATTGTTCAGTTAAAAAAAAATATATGTTTTAAAGGTTGTGATTTGCCTGAGAACTTTAGGTTTGAAGCACTCTTACCTCATTGATCTGTGAATCATAATGTACAGAAACAGTATTTGTTGACAGATCTTGTTAATGATTAACATCAGAGTTGGGAAAAAGAGGAGTGTTTGACATTCCTCTGGTATTTTTGGTAGTTGAATGCAGTTTTCTGCGTCGTTCTTTCTATTACTGTACATGCTTCAAAAGTAATCATTACATGTATTTTTGTCTGTGTGTGTGTAGACTCATGCAAGTGCAATATTTGCTCGATTGGGTGTAGGCCATATTATTCTGATGCAGCCTTGGTGACGTATTTTGAGTCTTTGTTAATATCTGCCCACATCAGATTGTTCTCATACGCTCTCTGTTTGTCTGTGTGAACAGGTGCTGCCAGAGTCCCAGGACAACTCATGGCTGCCAACGGGACCCCTCAGGGCTGCGGCCCTCAAGTGGACTCTCTCTATTACAATCTGTGTGACCTCAGCACTGTGTGGGGCGTTGTGGTGGAGGCCTTTGCGGCGGCTGGCATCGTCATCTCCTTCGTACTCCTCATCTCACTACTGGCCAGCATACCCTTCATCAAAGACAAGAAGCACAAGAGTTCGATTGGGCTCCATGTCGGCTTCCTGGTCTTCACCACCGGCCTCTTTTGCCTGACGTTCGCCTTCATCGTGGGCAAGGATTTCTCCACCTGCGCCTCGCGACGGTTTCTCTTTGGGGTGCTGTTCGGTGGCTGCTTCGCCTGCCTCCTGATGCAGAGCGTGAGGCTGAACATCCTGTCCCGGCAGATGAGTGGGCCCAGCGCTTGGGCCTTGTGTCTGGGGGCGGTGGGGTTGTGGCTTGTGGAGGTGGTCATCAACACAGAGTGGCTGATCATTACGATTGTGCGCTTCCCTCTAGGGCCACTAAACGCCACGGCTGAGACTAGCAGGGCCACAGCTACGCCCTGCAACATCGCCAACCTGGACTTTGTCATGGCGCTGATCTACGTCATGACCCTGATCCTGGCTGTGGTGGTGGCGAGCCTGTCCATCATGGCTGGCAAAGACTCGCAGTGGAAGAAGCACGGCGCCTTCATCCTCTTGACAAGCTTCTTCTCTGTGTGCATTTGGGTGGCGTGGATTGTCATGTATGTGTACGGGAATGTGCGGACCGGTGGGCCGACATGGGATGACCCCACATTGGCCATCGCTCTGGTGGCAAACGCCTGGGTGTTCATCATCATGTACACCATTCCTGAAATCTGCTCTTTGACCACCGCTGCCTCCGAGAGCCAGCCGGACTTTGACGACGACCTGTACCCGAGCGGAGGAGTCGGCTATGAGACGATCTTGAAGGAACAGAGTGCCCAGAACATGTACGTGGAAAACAAGGCTTTCTCCATGGACGAGCCGAGCCAAGGTATGTGACCGATATCTTCTCTGATTTGAATTAATGCTTGAAACAAGCCCTTGAAAAAGTTTGTAGGTTCAAGTATAATGATAGATTCCAGTGTAGGTACTGTTTGGGCTCAGTCTGGAAGGAAGAGGTGTTAGTGACTCCCTTTTAAAGTCTGGTATTTTCTGAGTCAGTGAGTTAGAACATGCTATGTAAACTATGTGCCACGGTTTCTTGATGGAGTTTTGCCACCTATCTAGTATTCTTTAGCGTGTAATGCTAATCATGTCCGTCACCTATTCAAAATGATTGTTTCTTGATAACATATTTCAGGTATTCTTTGCATAAAAATCTTTTCCACAATTGCAGGACTAGAACTAGAATGTCGGATAAACTTTACTTAAGTTGTTTGTTTTCGTCATTTGTTTTTAAAGCATAGCTTAAAGAATCCAGCCAGAATTTTATTATTTGACAGATAGATCTGCGCATAAGTCATAGTTTCCTACATTCTTCATTGTTAAAAGAGTCACAGTTTGCCGCTTTTATGGCGTTGAACCGTTTAGGCTTTTGTACTTCACGGCACTTTCCCATGGGGAGATGAAGCATTGCAACTATACGGTCAATGATTGCAACAACGAATGCCTCTCATAAGGTGTGTCCAGTCAATTCACTTGGCTGCCGATGGGGGAAATTGCTCCGGAAAACAGCTGAGGGATGTCCACGTGTTTTTCAAAATTCTCTATGCATTAGAGGATGTTATTCAAATTAGCCCGGGTTGTATCTTTTTCCAGCAGTGCACAAAATAAGGAAACCCAGGTTAATTTGAATAACATCCTCTAGTGCAGGTGAGTATCGGGTCATTAACCAACCAAAATTGTAGCTGTGTAGTTGTAGATGCGCACCACCCACAGTTGTTCCAATACAAAAACCTAAGCTCCTTATACTATCCAAGTCTGGTTCTAAAATGTGTAATAGACTGACAACCAGATGAGAGACGCTCAATAAAAGTAATCTGGACGACTGAGGCTCCAAATGGTTTCTAGAGGATCTGTCAACATTTATGGTAAAGAAAATTCAACAAAACACCTTCATAAACCTTTAAACCACCACAGCATAGTCCACTTTATCACTGGTGAGCCATATGTTCTGTTATAAATGGTTAAAAATACACTGAACATAAAAGGAACTAGAGGTTGGGAAATTGATTGATTGATGTTAGTTATTACCCTCTATGAAAGCTATAAAACATCTGAAAGCTACCTTTCCGCAGCAGTGATGATAATTTCCCATCCATCATTTCCTCTGATATGACTTGGACATTACGCAAAGCTCCATATTCTCCTTTGGCCAGAAGCAATTTCACTCCCACTGTTTCTTCTAAAGCAAATATTTGCCCCAGGTCGACATATTTGAAGGGTTTATTTGTGAGCAAACTGAAAATAGAAAGGGGTGAAGTACATTTACTTAGCATTTAGTCACACAGATACCTCCCTGATATGAAAAGACTAATACACCCTGCTTACCAGAGTTTACAGAAAGACGTTGCACAGGCGAGCGAATGTTTCAAGCGCCCAACAACATCCGAATGGACCAAATAGGCTGCAAAATGTGCTCAGAGAGTTGTTTTCAGTCTAAATGATGACCACACTGAATCTGATATGTTGCAGTTTAAGACCTGAGCTGAGTTGGACAGATCAGAGCAGTAAATCCTTCAGTCTGTAGTCTCACAGCTCGCTGCACATAGCCAGGACTTAATGGTGGACGATCATGAAGGTGTGGAGGATGGCATTATGTCCTAGTAGGTTACTGGGTGTTTTTATGAAGGTGGTCAGTCCCTGCAAAGCTTTAGAGTTTGAGATTAAAATAAAATGAGACGAAAGTACACGCAAAGTATGCAGAAAGTGCACAGTTAGGTCAGAAAGTATCCCCAGAGGGAGATTCTAGGAAAGGGCCGTTCAAGCATTCAGTGTTTGCTTTCAGTCTGACTGAAAACAAACGTTCAAAGTAACTTGTGAAAAACAAGTTTGCTAAGAAAGCTGCAGGGAACTCAGACTTTTTGCTGTTGTGTGACTTTACAACAAACAGGTAGAGTGTTCAAAACCTTAACGAGCCACCACATCCACACAAATGGGATGTTTTTGTCGTCTGTACATTAATAAAGCCTAATATTATTCTTGTTTCAGCTCTTGATTGCCAGTTCATTAGGTACACTATTGAATATGTTTCTTATATAAACAGTCCTGCACTAAATGCAGGCTGTTGGGGACATGACAAGGTGGGTGGGTACATATTGTAGAACAAGCTGTAAAGTCAAAGAAAAATCTCTGGGAAAAGGTTAAATAAACTCCTCATTATTGAGGAAACACAATTTAACTGTATACTCCCTTGCCACTTTATTGTACAATAGCGTACAATAGCAAATACATCTAACATAACAGTCCTGCATTAAATATCATCTTCATGAAGGTTCTGGTATTCAGCGTTGGTTTCAAATAATTACAAGAGCTGATGACTCAACTGGGTTTGGGATTTTATTCATTGTAGTCATTGGGCTAGGCTAAGTGACATAAACTGTTTTAATTCAATCCAGATTAACAGCACCTCAAACTACACCCTCCAACATGATCATCCATGTGAATCACCACCTTTCTGACCCTGTTTCTACATCAACTGAACATTAGAACAGTCATGAAGGAGGATTTAGTGCAGAATGGTTATATTAGAATTAACAATGTCCTGACAGGTCTGCTACAAACCAAAACCACATCCTTGTAGCGTCCCCCCAGGACATTTTCTTCCTCTTCTTCAAAGCTTCCAAAAATACCAGAAGAAGAACCAGAATCCTTTATCTAACCATGTCATTCATCTTGTGTAACTGCTTGTCCTGTGAAGGGTCGTGGGGCGGGGCTGGAGCCTATCCCAGCTGTCATCGGGCGAGAGTGCGGGGTACACCCTGGACACGTCTCCAGTTTATCGCAGGGCTTTGTCTAATCATGTTGGCTGTGTAAAATGAAGTGAGTCAGACAGCAGTTAATAACTAGTGTAATGTGGATGTTTGGTGAGAAAGTAATACTTGATCATCATTCAGTACTACCAAAAAAAAAAAAACAATAAAATGACTAAACAGAATGCATGGAGTCCACTCAGTCAAAGGCTGCACCCAAACAACAACAACAACAAACACTGAATGTTTAAAAGAAGAGAAAAGTTTCCTGGAGACAGCGTCACGGAGAAACATCTTCCAGAGAGGGTTAGGGAGTTTATGGCAGCATTGGATGACCAGTATATTGAGGAACTGGTTAGAGGAGGAATCAAACGCACGACTCAGAACTCAGGTGGCAGATAGAAAGTCTTTACTTCCAAAAAGTAAGCAAATACAAAAAAGTAACAGGGAGAAAAAGTTATCAAGCACACAAAGAAAATACTCAAACAGACATGGGGTACGATGACGAACTGGCAAAGGAGGAAGGAAAAACAGACTAAATAGAAGGGGAATAATGAGGCACAGGTGGGACACATCAGGGCAGGGCAAACAATCAGGGGCAGCAACCACATGGGGGAAGTGAAGACATCTGAAAAGATTTTAAATGAAGAGTTGGTAAAAACAACATAAAGCAAAAACATGAACAAACCCATAAACTGTTAAACATGATTAGATTCCACAGAGCTAGATGTGACAAGCAGAACATTTCTGGAGTAGAGAACACAAGGTACCAGCTACCCTCTCCACACTACATTAACTTTGACAGAAAGATTTATTGGACTGAATCCAGTCGACTCTAGGAGAAGACAAGGAAGACAAGGACAGACTTTAGGAAGCTACAGGAGACCAACTATAGGAGAAGGCAAGGAAAATGAGGAAAGACTTTAGGACGCTACATGGGTGGAACTTTTTGTTTATTTAAGATGGGATCAGCTGATAATCAATCCCTACTTTAAATGGACTATTGTACCTGTAAACAAATGGGTGTATATTCCATGCATATGATGTAAAACTGCTGTGAGCTGAATTTATGACACAGATTAATGACTTCAGTCTAACCTTTGCCCTTGTGTTGTGAGCTATGATTGAAACGTCAGGACCAGTCGTTGAGCTCCAGAACAAATCCAATCAGAGTCCAGTCAGTGTTTGTGCTCCATCTGAATCATTCCTGTTAATGAGTGTCTAACTGCATCCCTAACTGCTGTATCACGGCAAACACTCAGATTCCCACCAGTAACATCACGCCCTGTGTTTGCACTCGTCCCCACGGAGACCGTTGTGTGGCAACGGTTTCATCCGGGGGAAAATATTTGGCGTTAGGGGCCAGAAAGTGTGACACAAGTCATCTCTCCAGCTGCTTTACTCAAGATGGAGGATGACATTACTCAACAGACCTGAGAGATATCTCACAGAGGGATTAAATATGGTGAAATGTAAAACATTTGTCCTGTTTTCTGTCCATCACAGCGCCCAAGCCTGTGTCTCCGTACAGCGGCTACACGGGTCAGATGCGTGGCAGCGTCTACCAGCCTACAGAGATCGCTCTCATCACCAAAGCGGTGGGAAATGTGAGTATAAACGTGGTTTGTTTAGGCATTTGAATATGATATAAAAGTCGGAGAGCTTCCTAGAAGACTCACATACACATTTCCTACTGTAGGCAAATTATTATGGAAATGAGAACCGTTTGGAAGCAAAGAAATATAAACTCTGACTGTGGCTGCAGATGTTCAGCAATATGAAAACAAACAAGCTGAGATAAGGAGCAAATTAAATTTATGGTTGTTTAAAATGGAATTCATGCAGGCAACGTGCCATATAAGAATAAATTTGTTGCACATTAACTTCTTCCTAGGTCTCATTCTCAGGCTCCTGCTCGAAATGACCAAAATAAATGAAGTATATCTCAGCAGCTACAGGGTTTATATGTATAGATTTTTTAAGATGACACTTGTAGCCTTACGTCAGAGGTGTAAGGATCAGTTTACATGTTACTGGTTCAGAGTGAATGAAGCTGGAACACAGCATAAATATAATTTAATTTCCTTCACACTTTTTAGGGTGAGCTCAACACACTGCAACTCAAGAAAACACATGCAAATAGAGGAAACATCCTCTTCAGTTTGACAACACGTGCACAAACAACAATTTGGGGACCCCCAAAAACTGATGATCCTGCCGGGACGCACTTGCTGTTCCAAAGTTTTTGGAGTTGTTGGCATTTGCCTTTCCTTTTTAGCAGCTCGTCAATTCAAATAATCTGACGGCATACACAATTTTATAATATTTAATTATTTATTCAAAGAATTACAAGAAATAAATAGTTTACTTAGATGTAGAACTCAGATGTAGTTGATTTAAAATAATTAACCCCATGCACAAAAAAACAGACATTTGCACTGACACTGCTTGCAGCACCTTTCTGTATTTGCTTAAGTTGCAGTGCACTGAGCTCTTTTAGGGTGATGCAGTATCATCCCAAAACCCCTAGACAACAAAAACCCGTGAAGAAGCATCGGCTAAATGTTTCGGTGTTTATCAGAAGCTTCCCTATGTCAGTCTGCTACATGTGTAGGTAGGATGCTATGTCTTCCACAGAGTTTGTTTCAAGCAACAAACATTGAAAATGTGGCTCTAAGGTTCTTCAGGCAAAGATCAAATGTGTCAGTATTAAATAAGGCCTGATTGCTTTTGTATATTTGGACCTGGTTTTGAATTTCGATTGCAGATATGAAGACGTAGAGATGTGGAAAGGAAATAAGAATAGATCTGGACGTAGAAGTGCAGTCTGCTAATGCTAACATTGTTCAATCCTGTTCTTAATATAAAAACTACAATACCTAATGAGATATCTGTTTATGTTACGTGTATATATCAGCACGGTTGTTATTTCAAAGGACAATGACAACTGTCATCAACCAAAAAGCAGGAAGTCAACATCCGTGTGGAATAATTCACAAATTGTTTAGTGAAAAGACAAAACCAGAGCTCTTAAAAGCAGAAGAGGAAATGTTTCTAAGAAGTGATCAGAACTGAGACCTCATGGATGTTTTTTGTCTTGGCCTCGTGTTGTACTCCACGCAGCGCCAGCCGGTCATGCCCCAGGACATGACCATTCCCAGAGCGTCCACCGGCTCTTCAGCTCTCCACACCCACTGAACACACACTCAGAGTCGAACGTAGGTCAACCCCCACTCCTCCTCTCTTCCCGACTCGACGGCTCTCCTTCTTCACTGTCCACCGTCGTCCTCGTTATCACTCTCTTGCCTCCAGATGCTTCTCTGTTTCCTGCCTCTGTGCATGTCTCGACCTCTCGGCTACTGCTGTAGCCATAGCAACTTCCTTCTACAGGTTGACTATGAATCACTTCTTTGTCTGCCGTTCACTCTCTCAAGGCCTTGTGTCTTACTCCTCTTCTGTGCAATACGCTAGTTGGACTGGGTGATTTATTTCTCTTGCTAAAATGCAAGAAACGGTGAAAAGGGTTTGACTTGTGCTCTTTCCATATTCTGTAAGTCTTCCTGCCTCAAGGCTTTTAATGTGGTTCTGAAAGGTTTGCAGCTCTCATTCATGGAGGAAGGCAGCACTGGATTCTCAGATGTTTTAATTGACTCCAACTGACTTTTCTACAGCCCACAGTGTCTGTATATTCTCATTCATTCAGATTAATTTGCTTATCTATCACCAAACGCACCTGGTTATTAGCTTAGTTACTGCTAGTAACAAGTTTTAAGATAGAACTACAACAATATTTCTAAACTGAGCAGAAACCTCAGTGGCTGAAATATGAAGCTAGTGCCAAAAATTGCAGTTCCACCATTGTCCACTAGAGTCTGGCTCCAAAAGTGAGTCAATCCCCATAGATCTCCAGGTTAAAATTTTTACAGCTGAAATAAACATGTTTACAGCCTTTTGCATAAAACAGTTTCGATCTCTAGAGCTAATTTTCTCATTCGTGGTTAATTTTTATAGAATTAACCTGTTTTCATTATATCAAGGATTTAAATTAAGAGGCGGATGTCCTCACAGGTTGCTTAGCCTCAGCTCCATTCATGCTGCATTCTGAAATTACTTAGGAGCTGGGTAAAGTTAAACAAGATGGTGGCGTCTGAAGGCACCACACTGAGCTTCAAAACCGTCCTCATGGAGGGTTTGTCCGTCTTTCCAAAAAACAAGCTGAAACATTGGCAACTGGACTTGTTGGGTTCCTTGAAGACGTTTCATCCAACCAGCTTCTTCAGTTCTCAAAAACATCCACTGAATAAGCCAATTTAAGAAACCCAACAAGACCAGTTGCCCTTGCTCAGACAGGAGTTAAGTCGAGTCAGACACTCCCGAGATGGCGACAGCTAGAGACGCCACACTTCAAAACCGTCCTCCTTTAGTGTTTGACCCTCTTTGTACAGGCAGTGGTACGAACTTACAGCTTATTTTCACAAAAAACAGTTTGAAACTGGACGTCTTGAGGACATTTAATAGAAGTAGCTCCTTCAGTGGATGTTTCAACTGAAGAAGCTACTTGGATTAAACACATAAAAAGACACCTGACAAGTCCAGTTTCAGTTTTGTTTTATTGGATGACTGAGAACCGTCACAGACACTGAGCTTATTCAATACTAGCATGATTTACTGCTCACATTTGTCATTTGTGGCTTTTAGCAGAAGTTGCACATCTGACATAAATAGCACCATTGTGCTTACAGAGTTTGAATGAGAAAAGTTCTTACTGACAATTCAGTGTTTTTTTAATCCAAAATGACTATATCCTCCTCTCCTGAGCAAGTAGCAGTCTTTCATGTCCACATTTCCAACTTTCAGATTGTATTTAATGCTTTTTAAAAAATTCTTAAATTCAACAACTCTCTTTTTTTCTCACATAGGGTCATGGTCTGCACAGGACAAACACCCAGTGGTGAACACGCTTTGACTCTCAGCCCCCCAAGTCAAAATAACTTCAGTTCATGTCTTGTCATCTGCACTTGCTGACTGTGTATGTTTGCTGTTATTCGCGGTTCTCTAAGCTGGCTCTGAGGGGAACCTTCAGCCTCAACATGTGGAGGTGGCCGCTCGGTCATCCTGCTGATGAATAACAGATAAACCTTCCATTGACCGACTCTCCGTGTGGTATCAGACAGTGATGCGCTTCATTTGGAAGTCAAAGCGTGGGGATGAAGCTTGGCTTTACTGCAGAACAAAGACTTTTTTATTTTTGCAATGGTTGCCATTTGCTGACAGTAAACCGTGAGCTCTCTGCTGGACCTCCATTGGACAGATGAAGAGTGCTGACGACACAAAACAATGGAAGAAAAAATCCTTCCTAATATTGGGACTGACCTGATACGTTTCAGTTGTACCACACTATCACAAATAATGCATTCAGTTAAGATTAAAAAATATTGTTTAATTATTGGAGTCATTGTATATTATATTCTTGTGAATATTGTTAATAACCACAAACCATAAAATTGAGCTTCTGGTATTGAATTAATGTGAACATAGTACGCTGTCACTGTGTCCTAATCTGCATGGAAGTATTGTGTGAATGGTTATATTTAATATTTAAAGCACTACTGTGTGCTATTCAATTATTTTAAATAATTTCTAACAATCATGGGAATAGCTGAAATCCTGTCTGTTTCACTCACTTAATGATGCACATCTTAATTCCTCATAGGTTTCTTTTATAAGTATTTCTGAAATACAGAACTTGGTACCCCAGTTTTGTGTCTGTTTTTTTTTTTTGTTTGTTTGTTTTGTTTTGGGGTTTTTTGCAGATTATTACCAATTTCCAACTTGTTATGGCTTCAAGACTAGAGCTGTAGCTGAATGCTAACAAAATAATGAAAGGTCAAAATCAGTATCTATTGACCATCCAGCTCGCTATACAGTGTGTTACTCAAACACACACAGAGAGATGACAAGGGTCGAAGTGTATGGGATGAAAAGGGGTAGAGGGGAAGGGATGAAAAAGGATGAAAATGTGTTGAGTTGTGGGATGAAACGAGATGAAAAGGGTAGAGGGGATGGGATGAAGAGGGATGAAAATGTATTGAGTTGCGGGATGAAACGAGATGAAAAGGGTAGAGGGGATGGGATGAAGAGGGTTGAAAATGTGTTGAACTGTGGGATGAAATGAGATGAAAAGGGTAGAGGGGATGGGATGAAAAGGGGTAGAAGGGAAGGGATGAAAAGGGATGAAAATGTGTTGAGTTGTGGGATGAAACGAGATGAAAAGGGTAGAGGAGATGGGATGAAGAGGGATGAAAATGTGTTGAGTTGTGGGATGAAACAAGATGAAATGGGGATAGGGGATGGGATGAAAAGGGGTGGTTCCCTGGTTTCTGCAATGAAAGGTGGAAGAGGAAGAAACAAAAAGAGAGGGATGGGGAGAATGGTAGTTGAGAACAGAGACAAACGGAGAGAGAGGCAGTGGGTTAGGACACACCTTTATAGGTAAACGTGGGAAATAGAATGATAAGGGGTGTGGTCTAGTTCCCCAACTTAAGTTATAATAACTTAATTTAATGTTTGCTAACGTAACACTAACTGATACGCTAAATGATTTAAAATTCAGTTTAGTCTATAATATCTGATGGCTTGAAAAGGTGAAAAACTGGTTTCTATTTTTTTTTTTTGTCAGGTGACAGTTAGAAAATTAACAAAATGCAGAATTTCATCTGTAGAAAGGCCCAAAAGAATCTCTGCATGAGAAAACATATTGTTGGACCAGTTGCATGACTGTTGAAACACACTCCGTCATGTATTTTGCATAGAATCAAATAAAATTTTACAACATACGCATTCATGACGTAATGCCGTGTGGTCGGGACGTGAGAGAAAATAACAGCAGGAGGTCAAATTCAATCATGTTCATCAAGCGTTCTGATCGATCCCAACATCCGGCGGCGGAATTCATGAAGGTCATGAGAGGAAATAATTGATCATGGTTTCAGTTATCTATTTCCCACGAGATCAAATCATGTCCAGCTTCTCTATGCTGCGCTATATTTAAATCACTGAACATCCACTAAAAACAACACTAAAAGAGAATAATAGAGAACAGGGAACGTTTATTTAAACAGGAAAGATATTTCCATGAGGCATGTGCTGGTTCTTTGCCATCAAATAGACTCACTAGATGTCTGCTTGAGAAGAGTCCAATGTCATTTCAGCTGTTAATGTGCTAAATGTTCTCTGAGTTCAGCTCCATAACTTTTTGGCCTTTCAAAGTGTTGCTCATTGAGGAGCACACCAACTTCCCTGCTGGCTTGTATTCACATTAATATTCAAATTCAACTGCTTTGGATGCACGGACAAGCAGAACAATTAACACATTGAGAAATAACTTTGGGATACTTTCACTAATGTGAATTTCTTGGCTGCGTACGGTTTCATTTTGAAATCCTACAAAACAGCCAAGCGTAGCAAAGCTGCAGAGTCTGAGAGTGACCGCTGAAGTGCTGCTCATGCTTACGTGACATTGTTTAACATCCAGGTGTGCACACATACGTGAGCCAAACATCATAATTTATTCAAAGCAGTGTTCTCAAATGAACTACAATAACATTACTGTGCAGACTCACCATAATTCATTTAAATCATTCCAGCATTTAAAGGGGCATTGCTATAAACACTCACTAGTGAAAACAGTCCTGTTATTAATCTTAGCTCCATAAAAGTTCTGGTGTTGAGTTTTAGTTTCAAATAACTGAAAGAGGTGTTGTTGTGACTTGGGGAGATGATGCATATTTTAGAATAAACTGTAAAGAAAAATCTAAATAAAGACCGGCCATTACTTGCCAGTTCATTAGGTACACTAGTGAAAACATTCTAATATAATTATGATATAATTAAATATAACAGTTCTGCACTAATCTTATTTACATGAAGGTTCTGGTATTTAGCATGAGTTAGCATGTTGATTAAACTGTGTTTTCATTTTGGTGAACTATTGAATTGACACATGTTCCTGTTATTTTGACGTTGTAGTCAGTGGGCTAGGGTAATGGAACCACCACCATTTTGACGCTGTTTCTATATCGGCTGAACATTAGAACAGGCATGGAGGAGGATTTAAAGCGCGGTTATATTATATTAGAATATATTTGTCCTACCTAGTGTACCTAATATACTGGCAAATAGGTGTATATTTCATGCATCTTTCCAGAGTGACATAAAATGGGCAGGACTGTTATATTAGAATGCATTTGTGTTCACTAGTGTACCTAATGAACTGGCAAAGGAGCAAAAATATTAAAGTGTATGTGTCTGTATTACTTACGTTGTGGGGACCTGACTCTGTTTGGGGGACATAGGTGAGTCCTTCTTATTTAAATGCGTTTTTTTATGTTCAGTTTACATTAAGTTCAGTGACAGTCATGAAGATAAGATAAGGTTGTTATATTAGATGTATTTCACAAGTGTACCTAATGAACTGGCAAAAGTGCATATTTAAAGTTATTAAGGCTACCGTTGGTTAAAACACTATTCGTGGCTCATTCTGAGAGTTTCCCCACAGGTCTTGAATACCTCCTCCGTGCTCATATTTCACTCGTCTTTATTAAAGCAGCTCCGACCGCCCGCTGCTGTGGTCAAGAGGCTGAGCTGTGATTTATGACCGAGCCAACTGCTGTGGCCTGATAACCTCCAAGTGTCCTCAGGAGGTGATGCTACGTCTATTTCAGGCTCAGCGGCCCTCGCCTCTCACGTCTGTTTTTATCAGTGACGTGTTGTTATGAGAAAATAAATCTTTAAAAAACATGGTACAGCTGCAGACCAGATAAGACACGTGACAAGACTGATGGTGGAATATGCAACAATAAACTTTCTCTGGTCCACCTCTTTTGTAATAATGTTGAATTACGACAACACTGAGCTCCCTACAGGACTCGGGCTCTGTTCACGTTACGATTACACAACGACTTCGTCATGATTCTCTTAGAAAATACTGAAAATATCTTACAATGGATGACACGATGAGTGTAAATTTAGACTATAATGATGGAATTAGATAGATAAGGATAGACAGCAGAGACAGCAGCCTGTCACTGAACCAGCTGCTCTGTCTGACTATGGTGTCCTGTGGAGTGTGGTGGACATTGTTCATGATGGACCAGAGTTCTTTCAAGGTCCTTCCATCAACCACTGATGTCAGGGACTCCAGACTCCAGCTCTGTCCCTACCACAGAGTCCTCCTTCTAGATCAGCTTGTCCAGCCGTGAGGTGTCCTTCTTCTTAGTGCTGCCTTAACTCAATTGTGCAGTAACGACTGGAAAATGATCATTTTATATTTGCTAATTTGCTAAACTGTAAACTTCAGACCGCTGGTGTTAGTTCTCGTGGTTCAACAGTTGTTTTGCTCAATACGTTTTTTTAAAAAGGATGGAGATGACAGTAAAATTATTCCTAAGTCATGACCCTTGTGTCCATTTCTTACCTGGTGAAGGTTTCTGGTTCACATGATGTTCAGGATGTCTTCAGTTTGTCCCCAGGGCCAAAAAACAGTATTTAAGTCCAATATTTTGCTTCGTTACTCTTGGCTTTGTTGTTTGTGTTTAATATTTAATTACCTAAGATTTAAACATTTGTTTTGCTCCCTGCAAATATTATTTTTTTTCCCAGCGGGCAGAGGAAGCCTCCGGGCCTAAAAGAAAACTTTAAACTGAGACTCACTGCTGGATAACAGGTAAAACAAAAAAAAGTAGGCCGACTCTTCCTTTGAGGTTTATAGTCAAACATGAACGGACAGAGCTGCCTCGGCTAGTAGAACATGTTTTATTGCAATTATAGCTTTAGTTGAAGCAAGAGTGAAGTTATTGGATACGTTCTCAACACTCAAACTCAAACAACACATAAAAACTAGAATATATATAATTGCTTAGACTACAAATCTGTTTTTGGACATGTCCTTGAATCCAGATTGAGTCCTGATTCCTGACAGCATATTAAACACTTGAAATTTGATTTTTGGATCAAAATGTAATCAAGTTTGGAGAAACTCTGACAAGTTCTGTTCTTTAAGTAAATCCTAAAAAACTCTACCCGCCTCCAGACATCACATCACTACAGCAACACATTAAGTAAGGGAGTTGACGCACAGGAGCAGATTAGAACCTGTGTACGTATGCTGCATTGGTTTGATGGCTAAATAGGCTTCAGGTGTACAGGCTGATTGCAGAGCAGGAAGTGATTGCTGCCGCGGCCAGAATCTCACCAGAGCCATGACACAAACCGTCAGACACAAGCAGAAGGACAACCAGAAAATCACTGCTTATGTGGAGTGTGACTTTATATTTGAAGGTCTTTTGTCTCGTGGGTTTGTTTCGATCGTGTTCTGGGAGGTTTGAATTCTGTGGAAACCTCCTTGATGTGAAAGAGATGTGAACAATTTGAGATTTATCGCAGTAAAGCATTAAAACTGGTTCAGTAAAGACAGTGGAGAGGTGACCAGAAATGACGGAAATCTTATTTTTGTAGAGCAGCAGTTTATAAACAAAGCTTTGAATGGTGGTGTAGTAGATGTATATAGTGGCATAGAAACCTCAGATGTACTTGTATGTATATGTATATCCTTTCTACATTTCTGCATAAAAATTACTCAAAACACCAACAGATTTTCACACAAGTCCTGAAAGTAGACAAAGAGAACCCAATAAAACACATGAAACAGAAATATTATGCTTGTGCATTTATATATTCAAGAGTGAGTTGTGAAATGCATGTGAGGCATTGTTTTCAGCTTCTGCTCTGACCTCCTTGTGCAGCAATAACATCAACTAAACATGCTTTGAGTCATTTATGCAGAAATGTGACAAAGCAATGATATAAAAAGTGTGAGAATATTGAATAACAGACTGTAAGTTGTGTACAGCTTTAAAATGGAAAGTGCTTTTTGTTATTTTCCGCCACTACGTTGTTTATCTCTGCACCGACTGATAGACTCTGCATAGTTGGCAGCAACACCAGAGCCCAGAGCTCTGGAACTTCAAAACACTTCTGTCCCTCCAAAAGTGAGCAGATACCCCCTCCACCTCGTCCAGACCCTGCAGGCTTTGCCCCCATGGCGGGGCAGAGATACACATTTACAAGCCTCACGTTTCCATTAAAACTACGACTCCGGAGATTAACCTTTACATCCTGCTTCTCCACTGGAAACATACGGAAACAAACGATGCATTCAGGAACCTTCCCTTCCTCTACCTTCACCTGACCTCTGCAGCAAACTAGAGAATGATTGACTGTACTCAGGTAAACAGTCAGGTAGAAAGGTCAGTCTGGATCCTCATATTCAAGCTGAATTATCCACAAGGTCAAGTGTTTGGTTTCTCTGAAGTCAAACATTTACAGGATAATCAAAGAAAATAAGTAGATTACTAGTTTAATCTCAGTAGGTCATAACCGCCACTGTCTTTGTGGAATTTTTCAAATTTCCAGTTGTTTGGGTTGTTGCAAAAATCACATGTGCTGTATAGACTCTAATCAGCCATAAAATTATGACCACCTGCAGCCAGTAAGAGAAAATCGGCCAGACCAACTTCCACCACCTATAAAATGTTTTGTGGCAGGAAGTTGGTCTGGAGTCTCTCCGTTGGGAACTGATTCTGCTCCAGCAAAGATCTGCTGGGCCAATCAGATAGTGTCGTGTTACTTTGAAGAAATCTGCTTTCACTTTGATGGTTAATAGGTATTTTTTGTATGGTTCCATTTCTAAAAGCAATAAAAGTGTAAAATAAAGTAGAGTTTATTCCTCTGTGGGACATAGACGCTGTGACCTACATACGTAGCCACACCGGTGCGAGTTGTTTCTACTTGTGTACTCGTCAGTATGGTTCGCTCTGTAACAACTCCACCCAAACACTAGGTGGCGCTGTGTCTTTTTTGCCACTCTGGTTAATTTTTGTTTCTACTTCCTGCTTCACTTTCAGCAATGGCGACTAAAACCATCGCCAAAATTTCACCGAAGACGAGTCGTACAAATGTTTGAACCTCCTCAGTTAACCTTTCCTCCATGTGTTCCATCTTTATTGATCCAAAACAAACAATTTGAAAATTGCAGAGATGGAGAAGCAGCCGGAAATATTAAAGCAGAAACACGCTACTACCAAGATGACCAATCACAGCCAGTTACATTTCTGAGGAGGTGTTAGGGTCTACAGAGGGTCTGGGCTGTTGTCATAGCTACGACGTCAAATTGACGTTGAAGTCTAAGCCGTCTATAAAACTATACACTTGATGCAACAAAGATTTTAAATAAAACATTTCTCTGTAAGCGTTCTTCATTTAATCAGAAGAAATGTTTTCACGTATCTTCTTGTTTCGTTTCTCAGAAGTTATTATTGCGCTCGTATTTTGTACCTGGAACAGTCCCCAGCTCGTTTGGTCTTAATTAGACACTTCCACTGATGACTTGTCCTTGTTTGCCTCGTTACGCTCTCGTCCTCTGAGGACGAAGCCTTCCTGGGGTTGTGAAGGTCATGATCTGCTGCTGAGGCTGTGAGAACAGAAAGTCTTCAGGGACTTTTTAGGTGTGAGACAAACGTGATCTGCTTGTTCCTAGCAGCACAAACTCTGTCAGGTGGATTCAGGGTCCGGTAAATCAAAGATCATTCAGATGTTTGTCACAGTTCTTTTTATTTTTTTAATCATCTGTGTGTCAGTTTAAATATTTGACTGAGAATCTCAAACAGGAACATGAAACTGATTTGTGTTATCGTTCATTTATTTCATCTGGTCTCATGTGGACTGATATAAAGTAGTAGAAGTAGAGCGTTGCCATGGATACGGTGAGGGAGCGCTCTGTGCTGCAACCTGAAGTTTGTCAAACTGGGTACTATCAGTTTTCTTTTTGCAGTAACACCGCACGTATTTATCCTCTTATTTTTATCCTTGTTGCATTCTTTTTTTTTTTAGATTTTAGATTTCTGACAATTACACAAATCAAACTACCTGTTATTTGTCCTGTAGCATTATCACACAGAGACTTGTGTGACAGAGAGAGACAGAGACAGAGAAAAAAGAATAAGAGTCATGAAAAAATGGTGAAACATAAATATAAGAGTATACTGAGGTAGAATGTATAAGGTATACATAAAATAAAGCAATACATGTGGATATTTATTACATACACTTTAGTTCCTTTCCACAGAGGGACATTCAGATGCACTTAACCTTTGAAAGCACTTTTATTTTTTATCTAAAACGCCTCCATGAAGAGTTTTAACAAGGCAGACACAGGGAGAACATGAAAACTCCACACAGAAAGGAACCAGTCGGCTGTGGATTAGAACCAAGAACCTTCTGGCTGTGAAGCATCAGTGCTAACAACCACACCACCGTACTGCCCCACACTGAGTCAAATAAACGTCTGTGAGCTACTTTAAACATCAACCATGTGGCATGATAACCAGGTGATCACTGTTATTCACTTCACAGGTCATAATGTTATGGCTGATTGGATTTCGTTTGTTTATCTACACCGGTCACTAACTGATTTCTCATGAACATCTAGATCACGTCCCATAAACGTCTTCTGGCCCCTGATGACGAGTCATTCGAGGTGTGTCACTGACTTGTCATTTCGTGGCTGAGTGTGAACAGTGTGTTCTTTGTGCGCTCGGGACAAAGCCGGCGCTGTGAGTCAGCCAGGAGTTACCTTGACGAAGGACACCTGAGCACCGAAACACCTCCCTGCTTCCTTTTTAACGCAGCCTGAGCCCATCCCCGCAGATTTACAAACAGAAAAACAGACGCTCAGTTATCAGAACGCTTCACTGTTTACGTTCCGGTCGGAGGCGTCGCATGAAGAGGAGGCAGAGAAATAGAAACAACTTTTCCACTTTTCTGCCCGTTTTACAGGGAAGCTGTTTGACCACAGTGTTGACACAGCTGCAGCATGAAAACACGTCTCCATCCAGACACCTCTGCTGTATCACAGCTGCTTTACATGAGGCCTGATAGCTCAACCCTGAAACAGGAAAAACATGTGATTTGTCTCATACGCTGAGGTCAGAAGATACACAAATGACCGCTAACGCTAGCGGTGCACGTCTCAGATTCTGATCTTTGGTTTATGTTGCATGTGTGGAAAATCTTTCCCACATATAGAGGGACGGCGCAGAGCTGTTGAATGTTCGACAAGTGGTTAGAAAAGCTGCCAGGCCTTTTGTGCACGCGGGCTTTGACAGGATTATGAGCGATGAAGCTAATCCTGCAGAAAGCCTGCGACCAGAGCAGAGCTGTGTTGTTTATGTCGCAGCATTTTCATCTCACTGCATCTGCATCAGAAATTATTTACAAAGCAATACAAATATCGCACTCATCTTTCTGTTCATTTTTAAGTTTTCAACTGTAAATGTCTGAGAGGGAGAAAACTCCTCCAGGAGTTCCCATAAAGCCCCTGGGAGTCTTCAGGCTGCACTTCAGGTCGTGTGAAACTTTTCAAACGTATAAAACTGATTCTAAAATAGTCTCCCTCCCCCTGGGTGTCTTTTCTTTAAGTATTTGTCATGTGCCTGACTTAATCTATGTTTCCATCAGTCTGTAAGCTCAGGGGCCCCCAGGAAACGCCTGGCGGAGGTGAAACAGGGCTCCAGGCTTCTCAAAGGAAAAGGTGCTGAGAGAAACCTAATCCAGGAGCCGACCTCAGGTGGTGCTGCTGGTGTTTGTAGGGGTGGGGGTGTTGGTGGTAAGAAAACTGACCCATTGTTGGCCTCCTCACATACCTGGAATAGCTCAGAGATTCTTACATGCTGAATCTGAACCCACCAGCTCGTCATTAGTTTGATTCAATGTATGATGCTAATTTCTGTCTGTGATTATTAATTACTCTCAGTCAGTGGTAGAGGTCATGTTGTGTCACGTTCAGGTTTTCTGTCAAATTAAATTTATTTGTTTTAATAAACAATAGTCTTGTACTAGCTACTGCTAATTTAACTATTTGCTACAGCTAATAAATCTGCTAACTGCTTTCCATAGGCTATGGCTAGCTGCACGCCCAGCTTCTTTCTAAGGCTAAATGTATTATTAGCCACTGCTAACACTACTACTACCTACTGCTGACTACACTACTCCACTGCTAATACTAACTACTGCTAATTATATTATAAGTTACTGCTTATTATACTACTTTCAACTGTTAACTGTGATAGCTACAGATCATTGTACTGCTAACTTTCTGTGAACTGTACTGCTAACTACTGCTAACTGTATTATTCGCTACTGCTAACTGTACTACTCTATTACTGACTACACTAACTGTTAGCTATAGGCTACCATTAACCACTGCTAACTATACATAAAGTAACTGCGAACTAAACTCCTAACTGTAGCCTACTCTACTGCTAACTATACTACTAACTGTAGCCTACTCTACTACTAACTAAACTGCTAACTATACTACTAACTGTGGCCTACTCTACTGCTAATTGTACTACTAACTGTAGCCTACTCTACTGCTAACTGTACTGCTAACTGTAGCCTACTCTACTGCTAACTATACTACTAATTGTAGCCTACTCTACTGCTAACTATACTGCTAACTGTAGCCTACTCTACTGCTAATTGTACTACTAACTGTAGCCTACTCTACTGCTAACTATACTGCTAACTGTAGCCTACTCTACTGCTAACTATACTGCTAACTGTAGCCTACTCTACTGCTAACTGTACTGCTAACTGTAGCCTACTCTACTGCTAACTATACTGCTAACTGTAGCCTACTCTACTGCTAACTGTACTGCTAACTGTAGCCTACTCTACTGCTAACTGTACTGCTAACTGTAGCCTTCTCTACTGCTAACTATACTGCTAACTGTAGCCTACTCTACTGATAACTATACTGCTAACTGTAGCCTACTCTACTGCTAACTGTACTGCTAACTGTACCCTTCTCTACTGCTAACTATACTACTAACTGTAGCCTACTCTACTGCTAACTGTACTGCTAACTGTAGCCTCCTCTACTGCTAACTATACTACTAACTGTAGCCTACTCTACTGCCAACTATACTGCTAACTGTACCCTTCTCTACTGCTAACTATACTACTAACTGTAGCCTACTCTACTGCCAACTATACTGCTAACTGTACCCTTCTCTACTGCTAACTATACTACTAACTGTAGCCTACTCTACTGATAACTATACTGCTAACTGTAGCCTACTCTACTGCTAACTATACTGCTAACTGTAGCCTACTCTACTGCTAACTGTACTGCTAACTGTAGCCTACTCTACTGCCAACTATACTGCTAACTGTAGCCTACTCTACTGCTAACTATACTGCTAACTGTAGCCTACTCTACTGCCAACTGTACTGCTAACTGTAGCCTACTCTACTGCTAACTGTACTGCTAACTGTAGCCTTCTCTACTGCTAACTATACTGCTAACTGTAGCCTTCTACTCTACTGCTAACTAAGCTGCTAAATCTATCTATCTATCTATCTATCTATCTACATTATGAAGTCACTGAATGAACAGATTTAAATCTCTTCTGTTCTTTTTGTATTTATGTTGAAATATGATCCATCATTCTGACCTTGTTATAACAAACCACTGTATATAAAAGCCATTGTCATTTGGCCGACTCACAGTTAAACTATCTGCCCTGTAAAGCCTTATTGTTACTGTTCAGTGATTGTTTGCTGCCTTTAAAGAGCGGCCGTCTGAATAAAGGTCTGTGTGCAGCGAGGCCTGGGGAGCGCCTCTCCTTGGGACTGCCACGGGGGAGACAACATGCTCCACCACACACCTGGTATCTCCTGCCAGGCCGAGCAGCTGCTGCGTTTCCACACCACGTTACCATGGACGAGGTCTGCAAACACTGAGGTCTGTGGGGACGTCGGACTCACGCATTCAGCTCCTCATGCATCAGCTAGTGGGCCCGATACTTAAGAAAGCTGCAGCGTGATTAGAGCACACAAAGAAGAACGACTTGAGAAGAGGGTTTACGTTCACACATGAGCATAAAGGAGCCGTTTCACTCACCAAATCTGCTTTACTGCTCTTATAATACTCTGTGAGACATACTTCAACCATGTCTGGGTCAGAAACACATTAGGTAACATACACAGTTTTAGGTAACAAAGCCTCGTGTCTACCTCAACATTTAGAAACCAGTCCTCTTCTATCTAATTTAATGCCTTAAAATGTTTTAACTTCTACCATATTTTGCATGTTTAAGACTCTTTGAGTTCAAGTTTGATTGTTCTGTTCTCTTAACCGCTGCAGGATGGTAATGATTTCACTCCTTGCTCACATTTTCATATCACAAGTTACATTTTTCTGGGCTGGGACTGATAATGATAATGTCACAAGGCTAATGTCAAAGTGAAGTTATGAGGTAATGACCAAACCTTTGTTAGGATTGTGTGAAGTTTACAGTCATCAGATGATTCAAGCTCACACCTCCGTCCTCTGCAGCACCTCTGGGACTTTATTCATCCATTCACTTTAAAAGGCAGTTAGCAAAATGTCCGCTAAAGGGCGATCATTTCTGTGTGTACTTTCAGTCAGATTAAAAATAAACTAATTATTCAGCTAATAAAATAATTAAACTAATAAATCATATCTGCTGTTATTGGATTGTTTTGACTTGAATCAATATTAACTTTGTGGACGTTGATTTTGGCTGTACCTACGTTCAGCTGAGTTACCTGCAGTATTGTGAGCAGGTGCTCTAAAGCAAACGTATCTCAGACTGAAGGGCTGCTTGGCCTCAGGCTGTTTTGTGAATATGACCCCTGACCTTAACCTCAAAACATGGCACCACCAGAAAATCTCTCCCCTGCCCTGTCTTTAAATGAAAATAGATTGGAGACAGTGTGCACAATGCATGTGAAGGAAATTGCAAACACAGACCAGGTAGGCCCTCGATGAAGTGTTGATCTTTGCAGAATGGAAATTGTTTGCTCACTCGCTCGCTCGCTCGCTTGATGACTGGGCATTGTGTTTAGCCAGCTCGGTGCAATTACCTGGGCTGTTAAGTGTTGCATGGAAATGATAGAAAACAAACATGGAGCTGAGTTACAGTGGCTTCCTTTGTGTCCACAGTGTGTTATACATTAAAGGAAATATTCAAAGTGTAAGAGCTAATATTCTGTAGCCAAATCGCCCCTGTCAGGGATATATTATTGTACATAATTTGCATTTTATTAGAGCATCTCAACATTTTTAGCTCTTAGCACTGGAGTAAATGCACTTAGTTGTGAGTTATGAGGATAAATTGCATTAATTCCATGATTATACATAATAATGTTCAGTCACAGTGTCTTAAATATACAGTTATTCTTCTTTAATGTCTGTATTCGTGAGCTCACGTTTCCATTACCTCTTTACATTGAATTAGATAAATGTACACTGCTGACACCTAGCGGTCAGAGGTGGAACATGCAACTTCATGTGGCCGCGCCCACAAACTAAAATGGTGCCATTTGATTGGTTACTTTATTTCCTCTCAAGCCAATCAACGTCTCTGTTTACAACGACGCACAAAGGTCAAAGTTGACGTGACGCAACTGGTCTGTAAGTCAAGCCACGGCTGGATTTAAGTAAAACAGAAGAGGAAGAAACTAGATGAAACCTTTTGTTTAGATGAAATGAGTTTTGCGGACACATAAACACGCGCCTCGTTGGCTCCGACGATGCTGCGTCTGGCCGTAAATGCCGCGAGATCGTCCGTAACCTTACGGAAGGTCGGTAGCTAAAGCTAACGGGTGTTAAGCTAACGGTCGAGGAGCTAGCTTGATCGAACTTAGCAGCAATGTTATTAATATTTAAAGAGAATACCCTGCGCTATTAATGGTGTTTTAATAGCGAAAAGTGTCTTTTATGTTTTATTATTTTAACAGAATATAAATATATTCTTTATAAAATAAATATGGAGGAAAGACAGGGAGCAGCTAAATCAGTAGCTACGAAAACTCAACGTAATGATAAACTAAAATGATTAGATTCTTAATAATGAACTAATTCTTCATGATGTGGTTGATACTGAACAATATAACACTGTAGGTTTTTATTCCATACAACAGCATATATGTCTGTACATGGCACTGGGTTCTGTTAGAAGAACATTTTAAAAGAAAAGTCACAACACAGGCTAGAAATACACTCAGTTGCCAAAACATTAGGTACACTAGTGAATGCTTCCTAATCTAAATCCTCCCTAATGACTGCTGTAATGATCAGATGATGTCAGATGAGTGAGAAAGGTGGTGATTCACCTGGAGGATCAGTTTGGAGGATGGAGATTGTGGTGCTGTTAAACTAAAACTGTTTCTGTTATTACAATGTCAAAATAATAGGAACACGAGAAAGTTCAACAGCTTACAGTTGAATAGTTGAATCAGCATCTCTCTGTTATTTTAAACTAATGCTGAACACCTGAACCTCCAGGAAGTTTAAGATTTAGAGCAGAACTCTGATATTAGAAAGTTTCCACTAGTGTACCTAATGAATTGGCGAGTGAGTCAAGATGTTGACAACTGTGCTGATAAGCTTCTGATGTTTTTTAATATAATATACTATAATGGTATTGTTTTTCAGCTGTGCCTCCTCTCGCTGTCACACATGAGACCACGTCTCTTCTGCCGTCGTCCTCAGCGGTCGTGGACGAGTCGTCTCCTCGTTCGCCGCCTCTCGGCCGGTCACGACTCGCCGTCTCCTCCCGCGCCGACCGACTCCTCTGAGGGCGCCGACGCCCAGCAGAGCCAGGAGCCCTCGCCGTGGTCCCCCGATCAGGGTCCCCCGCCCTCTCCCACCCACTGCTGCATGAGCGGCTGCCACAACTGTGTCTGGATCGAACACGCGGAGCGGCTGCTGGAGTACTACCACGACGGAGGCGACCAGGCGCTTGCCGCTATCGAGGAGAACGTCCTGGATGAGAATCTTAAAACCTACCTGAAGATGGAGATCAGACTCATAAAGAAGACGTGACGAGATGCGTTCTGAGCACTTTATCACACATTCACCAGTTGTACCTCCTTATTTCAACTCCTTGCTGCTGTGGGTCACGCTGTTAACGCGTGGAGAGTGTTTCAGGAAACTGACGCGAGCTGCCAGATGTGCAGGTCGATTCTCAGACATGTACGCCGCTGTGTTCCTCGTTAACGTCTGAATTCATTCTGACTTTGTGAAGTTTGTAAATTAGACGTTGGATCAATGTTTTTAATTTCACTTCACTCCTGCCCCTGACTAGGTTTAATCTCAGACGTAGCGTTACACTCATGTGGTGCAGCAGGTATTTGTTCTATGAATAAGATATATTACAGCCGGCCGTCTCCTACAGGACCAGATGTACGTCCAGATGCTGCAACCAGATGTTTCTTTTCTTTAGTAATCTGCACTCATCCTTCAGTTTCTTTTACAGCACATTTGCACATTTGAAGTTTGAACTGAAGCATCAAACGCACAATTACTACACTGATCAGCTCAGTTACTATATTTAAAAGTATATTTAAATGATATATATTGGCCTTCAGTCCAGGCTGAGCAGGATGTCTTGGATTTAAGTTTTTAATTAACACTTTTACTTGTGTTTTATTTGATGCTTTATTGCTTATTTATATTGCTCTGCTTGTTCTGCACTTTGTTTTTAAATGTGCTCTAGAAAGAAACTTTGACTTGATTTAAATGATGTGCTTGAAATATTTAAATAAATGTTCTTTCTATTTGATTTAAACAACTTTGTTTTCCTGTCGTTAACTTATTTTCTGAAAACCAGTGAAACAATGAAACGAGTCAAAACTAGATGAAAGTATTTAAAATGTCAAAATGAAATAAAAACAAATGAAATCCGTTGAGTTGCCACTAGATGGCGCTACTCACATTAAATAAAACCTTTAACTGCTCATGCTCCATGTGTCCTCTCACTGTTTTTACTTTTTACTAAATTAATAATCTAACAAATATATTCAGACAAAGTAATTTAAGAACTACATCTGTCTGCCTTTAAGAGGTGACACACATTTATAGTTTTTATTGTGTATAGTTTTTAAGCTGCTTCAAACAGACCACCTCTAAAGCTGTTTTATTGCATCATGGGAAGATTTTTATGAAAGTAAAAGTTCAGAGTCAGGTCCAGGTCATGGTTGGTCCCAAAAGTTGGAACAAAGGCAGCTGGAGTTGTTGAAGATGTTTCATCCAGGTCTTAGACCAGTGGAGGCTCTGATGTCAGACTCCTTTACCCCCCCCCCCAGTAAAGACCTGACGGATCCTGTCAGAGAAGACTCAGAGCACGTTCAGTCCCACCTCAACCATGACGTCCGTCAGCCGGCCGCCTGCAGCCTCCTGGCCGCCTACAGCCTCCTGGCCGCCTGCAGCCTCCCTGGCTCTGAGGTGACCCTGATCTCTCTCCCTGAGTCAGCACTAGTCTGGTTTTAGTGATGAGTCCTGATTACTGCGGGGGCCGCGCTGCAGCAGCACAGTTATGCTTTGATCTGGGTTATGCAGCTGATTACAAAAGAGGCGTTTCACTGAACCCGGTGACTGACGCCATGGAAACGCCGCAAGGCAGATTTACTGTCTTTGTCACTTTGTGTCATGGCACCGGTGTAAAACGTGGACTAGTGATCCACAGAACATTTAGTTTTAATCTCTTTTATTATTTGGGTCTTTACTTTTTGTATTTGCATTAAAATAATAAATAAAAGTCTTTCTCTGCTAGTTTCTGATCTGTTGAGCTGTGTGTTTCTGAGAATTGTTCTTGGCACCGTATAAAGAAAACTGATTTAATGTAGGACTGTACAGTGGTGTGGTGGTTAGCACTGACGCCTCACAGCCAGAAGGTTCTGGGTTCTAATCCATGTGTGTGTAGTTTGCATGTTCTCCCTGTGTCTGCGTGGGTTCTCTCCAGGTTCTCCAGCTTCCTCCCACCATCCAAAGACATGCTGGTTAGGTTCATTGGTGATTCTAAATTGGCCGTAGGTGTGAGTGTCTCTCTGTGTTAGACCTGTGATAGACTGGAGACCTGTCCAGGGTGGACCCCCCCTCTAGACTAATGACATGGGATAGGACCCCCCCCCCCCCCCCCCCCATATTTGACCCATGATAGAGACTGTCCACATCTCTTTAAAGTTTTACATTTTATATCTTTATTAATCTTATAAATGGAGGAAACCTGTCTACATCCTCTCTGGTAACAGTAACATACATTATAGTTTGACATTCAACCTCTTCTCATAGTTTTATTTTTCAAATTACCTGATATTTGTTCATATGCCACAGTTAAAGTTTATTTAAATTCACATTATAACATTACATTAAGCATGTGAACAATAAATAAGACCTGGGAAGTCTGAGGTAACGTTGATGTTGTGTCCACAGGTTGGATGATGATCACCTGCTCTCTCTCTCTCTCTCTCTCTCTCTCTCTCTCTCTCTCTCTCTCTCTCTCTGTCTCATTATCAGGACGGAGGATTGGAGGGTTTTTCTGGAGGCAGATGGTGAGACCATTGCGTAACAGGGAGGGCGTCGGGCTCTTCAGGAAGCTTCCCGCCGCATCCATAATCTGCATCAACACATTCCAGGTGGTGTTTTCTCTCTCTCCTCCAGTCGCTGGTTTAATCAGACCCCCGGAGAAAAGGACTCCAGGTTTCTGGAGACGTTTCTGGAAGAGTCTCATCACAAATGTTATGAAATGAAATGAAATAAGAACTCTGCAGAAGTTTCCTCCAAAGTCAAAAACATCAGATTCTGCAGACTTCTGGTGTGTAGTTTATTTCAGTGAGAATGAAACAGAACTAACAAACAATATCACACAAACACAACTCTTTTATCAGGCATTGACAGGCACGTCTGCAACAAAGAGGTTCATTAACCATGATTCTGTAAAGGTAATATAAGACTTTATTAAACGTTAAAGAGGAGATTGTATGATCAGAAGCTGGTGCCACTCTGCAAAAACAAATAAACGTTGCACTGAAAATCTGAGTTTTATCTGGATGATTAACATTTCATTGAAAATGCTGTTTAAGTAAAAGTGTACTTGGGTAAATATATATGTAGAGTATTTAAATTAAAGGACTCATATCCGGTTCCATATGACATCATTACACTGTGGCTGAAGTGACTTCATAAGAAGATCTGGTCTCGTCTTTGAAAATCCTCAGATCCGATCAGAACCAGCTCAGGTTCTACGTTCTGTGGATCAGGACGTTATTAAACCTGCAGCAGGAATGAAGCAGAACAGTCTTGAACATCCACTTTAATCACAGCATCACCAGGAACAGCCTCTCAGGTTAAGACAAGCTATCAGCTCATGGGGTGTAATCCTCATCCAGTCCTGCACGTGTGAGATAAACATTAGAAAGCCACGACTGAAGAAGAAGAAAAAAAACACCTTAAAATAAATAAGAAGAGACGTGGAGTTGAATTAGTTTCAAACTAAATGTTTCTGATGGGTTGGAGGACTGTCAGATTACTGACTGTCCTGTGTCCTCTGAAGTCTGTACTTCAGAGCTGAACTTGCAGTTTTTTTGTCAGCTGTTGTGGAGCCTGTTTCCCACATGGTGATGGAGTATCAAGCACTCTGGATGGTGGAACAGTAGAAGTTCACCAGCAAGTGTGGTCATGGTTGCAAAGAGGCTTTGTTTTATTCTACACTGCCTGGCCAAAAAAAAAAAAAAGTCTCCACCTGGATTTAACTAATCAAATAGGTAGGAGCCTCCTATTGGATAATTACTGCATGGGTGATTATCTTTCAGCTGACAACAAGTTATTTAAGCCCAACTGATGCAATGAGTAGCTTCTCATTTCTTAAACAACCATGTCTAAAGACACATCCTGTGGTCGTGGAGAAGATGTTAGTCTGTTTGAGAAGGGTCAAATCATTGGCATGCATCAAGCAGAGAAAACATCTAAGGAGATTGTAGAAACTACTAAAACTGGGTTCAGAACTGTCCAAGGCATTATTAAAAACTGGAAGGATAGTGGAGAACCATCGTCTTCCAGGAAGAAATGTGGTCAGAAAAAAATCCTGATTGATGGTGATCTGTGGTCACTTAAACGTTTGGTGAAATCAAATGGAAGAAAGCCAACAGTAGAACTCAGGGCTATGTTTAATAGTGAAAGTAAGAACATTTCCACACGTACAATGTGAAGGGAACTCAAGGGATTGGGACTGAACAGCTGTGTAGCCTTAAGAAAACCACTAATCAGTGAGGCTAACTGGAAATAAAGGCTTCAGTTTGCTAGGGAGCATAAAGATTGGACTCTGGAGCAATGGAAGAAGGTCATGTGGTCTGATGAGTCCAGATTTACCCTGTTCCAGAGTGATGGGGGCATCAGGGTAAGAAGAGAGGCAGATGAAGTGATGCACCCATCATGCCTAGTGTCTACTGTACAAGCCTGTGGGGGCAGTGCTATGATCTGGGGTTGCTGCAGTTGCTCAGGTCTAGGTTCAGCAACATTATGTGTCCAAAGAATGAGGTCAGCTGACTACCTGAATATACTGAATGACCAGGTTATTCCATCAATGGATCATATTCCAAGATGACAATGCCAGGATTCATGGGGCTCAGATTGTGAAAGAGTGGTTCAGGGAGCATGAGACATCATGTTCACACATGGATTGGCCACCACAGAGTCCAGACCTGAACCCCATTGAGAATCTTTGGGATGTGCTGGAGAAGGCTTTGTGCAGTGGTCAGACTCTCCCATCATCAATACAAGATCTTGGTGAGAAATGAATGCAACACTGGATGGAAATAAATCTGGAGACATTGGAGAAGATTATAGAAACAATGATACAGAGAATGTGTGCTGTAATCAAAGATAAAGGCGGTCCAACCAGATATTAGAGTGTGGGACCTTTTATTTGGCCAGGCAGTGTGTATGGCCTCCTGGAGGAACCTTGTTGAGGGGATACGTTTCTCTGGATCTCCACTGGTCTTGTAGTGGAAGTGCAGAGCTGCACGGATGTCCAACTTTTATGTCAGATTATATGTCTGGTATGTAAGAGATTAATCCTTCAACATTTCAAGAAGCTGCAGATAAACGTAGAATCTACTCGGTTGCTTTATCTGAACCTGAACATGTAAAGTGTTGACAGAGGAGCAGGGAGGCGGCGCCTTCCTAATCTCCTGCAGGACTCCTGCGGCATATAAGAGGGGCCCTAAGCCCCGGCTGGCCCTCACAGCAAGCCTAGCATAGAAGTCCACTCATCTGCTAGACGGACCAGTGCTGCGTTCACACCCGCTCGTCTGGCTGTTCTTCACCCAATCAGCCGGTGAGTAGACCGACATCAGCACCATCACACCAACCAGAGCTGTGGAGCTGGAGTCTAAGGACGATACCATCACTGCTTCTTTAGCTGCAGGAACTTCTCAAATGATTTGACCCGAAAAGTTTAGATATAATGAGACTAAACATGAGAAAATCAGGTTTTATTAGGTTGGGTCTTGGGTTTTATGGTCTCTGTTAGGATCTAGAAAGTGGTGCATCTGTTGGAACTAACATCTGCAGATATCCTCATACTTGTGTTTTGATTCAGCAGCTTGATTTGCTTCGTGATTATGATACGATACGAGTCTGTGCACCAACATGTAAACCAGTAACTCTTGTCTTCAAGAAATGCTGTGTGTCATTTTCTACTCAAATGTTGCCTTAAATCAGGAAATACTGGATCAAAAAATCTCTTTCTGGAGTATTGGTCGGTTTTATATTGATATAAAACGACTTCACGGTTTTTATACACTTTGTTTTTATCTTGTCTTAAGTTGACACAGTCACAGTGGTTGTGGTTGAGGCCGTCATTGTCCTGGGACACTCTGAGCGGATTGATCATTTAGACCCTCGGTGCGTAGCTCAGCGTTTCTGCCGTGTCGTCCTTGCTCTAACGAGATTATCGGCGTGAATTGATTGATTGAAACTGAGAGGGGGGAGCTCTTATTAACTCGACCCGGGGATTATGGGGGAAATTGGGTCATCCTCTCAGGACAGGCTGCAGCGGTGGAGTTCACCTCGGGGCGTTCAATTACAGAGAAATATAGGAGCGTAAATCCTGGCCGGTGCTCCAAACGTCAGTAAGAGGATTACAGGCTGTAATGTCAAACAGAGGTGACGGGAGCTTCATGCAAACCAAATTAACGGTTGAGCAGAGAGTGTCAGATAAAAACCATGTGTTTTATTCCCAAATGCAGATTTCACCACGACGACCACACTCCAGAGAGGTGTTCTTAAAGCCAACGCTCTGCACACTCGCTCAACATGAACCTTGAGCCGCCCAAACCCGAGATCAAGTCGGCCACCCGTGTCACCGGAGGCCCCGCCACCCCACGCAAGGGGCCCCCCAAGTTCAAGCAGAGGCAGACACGTCAGTTCAAGAGCAAGCCCCCGAAGAAAGGAATCCAGGGGTACGCCTCCAACGATGCATCTTTTCTTTTGGAGCAGCTGTAAGTGTTCTGGTGTGTAATGGTGTGTTTCTTTTCTCTGCAGCTTTGGTGACGACATCCCCGGCATGGAGGGCTTAGGCACAGGTGAGCTCACGTTTCTCAGCTTTAAGATATTCGACCGGCGTGGCGGCTGAACAACGGAGGACAACTTTAACACCCTCTGGTCTTCTTTTGCAGACATCACCGTCATTTGCCCATGGGAGGCCTTCAATCACCTGGAGCTGCACGAGCTGGCCCAGTACGGCATCATCTGAGCCTCGCTCCTGCATCTCCCCTCCGAGGATTTAAAGGCGACGCCCATGCTGCTCTTCAAACCATCTGCCTCAGGCTTCACGTGGAACTACTCCGAACAAACTGTAACAAACACTAAAAAATGGAAAAAGAGAAAAAGAAATCTACAAAAAAAAAACAACAACAACCTTCTGTTTCTCTCTCTCTGGACTTTGATTCTGATTCTGCAGCTCACTCACACAAACATCTGCTCGTACTTAGGATCCGACTTCCCTGAGTAGATCTGCTCCGTCGCTCCCTATAAAAAAAAAAAAAAGGAAAAGCCCTGCCGCTCTTCTTTCTTCTGCTCTGTCCTCTGTTTTCTTCTTCTTCTCCTCCTCCTCTGTTCTCTTCACGAAACAAAACAAGAAACGTACGCAAGCAAGGCAGCCTCAAATTGAGTTTAAGTGACAAACCCGTGGAGCGGGTGGGTTCCCACTTCACGTGCTTCGGCGCATCCTGACGCCATCTTGGAGGCCTCTCCATCCACGCCGAACGAGTAAAAAAAAAAACCAGCCTGAATTCTGTAGAGAGCCGACACCAGCTTGCCACTGCTGAGCGTAACCTTTCAGTGGGGATAGATCAGACGTCCCTCCCTTCTTTTCCCTCTGTACTGACATCTTGGGCCATTTTAAAGTTTTCTACCGTCATAAAATGTGGAGTAAGAAACAAAACAACCACTTTCAAATCGGCTCAGCAGATAAATAATCTCCAGTCATGCTTCTTTCAACATTAGCGTCTCTTCTTATTTGTATATTTGATGTACATGTGTTGTGTGTTTATTGCCGTTTCTTTCTCAAGCGCGACACTCTTGTACCCTGTGTGTTTATATTTGTCTTTTTAAGCCGATCTTCAGCTCTCATTTGTCTCGGTAGGCTAGGACAACTTGTCCCTCACTGTCTTTCATCTGTTTTATTTCTCATCTTCACTGCCCTCCTCCTCTTCATCGTCGTCACCTCCACGGTTAAAACCTGGGACATTTCATATCCTTCGCCGTAGTCGAGAAGAGCTAATAACTCGGCCCCCGACGATTTAGAGGAAGTCGTAGTCTTGAAAGATGGCGGAGGGACGAGTAGGGGTTGGATGTTTCAGCGCCGCGGCCACATCTGCATCTGCACAGATGTGTGATGGAGCTTTGTCCTCTCTACAGGACGAGGGAAAAAAACAAATAAAGCATAAAAAGAGGAAAATAAATATGGAGACTTGTTTCTTCTGATCAAATCCATCCTTGGCGTCGGTACGGCTTCAGTAGCTCTTACATACATCAAAACTTTCCAGTTCACGTGTCATTCATAGCCTGTTTTATTTAACATTTACTGGAATACAGACCCATTCCATGATGCTGCCGCCACCATGCTTCACTGCAGAGAGACTATTAGTGAGTAATGGCCAGAGCAGTGTTAAGAATTCAACCCAAAGAGTTCAATATTTGACTCACTGCACCAGAATCAGAAAGATTTAAAAGCAGTTGAAGATGGTTGCCCAAAAAGTTGCACTTGAAAGCACCATAAAGATCCAACGACCAGCTGCTACACAAGCTCTGCACCTGAGAGGAAATAACTCTTCATACCAGCAGGTGGCAGTAGTATTCATCATTCTAAAGAGGAAACAGGAAGAGCTACTATTAGCAGGGAGGCTAGGAAGCTAGGAGGAGCTACAATTAGCTGCTAACTGCTAGCACCACCTTAAATGCTGTATTCATCAAATGGGAGAAAAATCATGATAATCCCAGATACAACTGTTTAAACTCATTGAGCACATTATTTGTTAAACACCTGTGAAATCAATAGCTAGTTGACTTTTTACAACATTTATGTATGTAAACTAGGAAGACTCTTGTATTGAGTTGTAATAGATGGTACAGCTGTTCCTACTACAAAGCTCTGTGAGGTATATTCCAGTCAGAGAAGTTCTCGTGGCAGCAGATCTTGAGATTTAAAAAAAACTTTATTTGTCTCCAGGGGGCAATTTAATATCTAGGTTCAAAGTAAGCACAACAATTATAATATCAAAATGAATCACAATAAAACAGGACAATAAAAGAACATCCTGCAGCCGTCTGGTTTCTAGTCTGTGTGGAGTTTCATGTGTGCCTTCAGATGTTCCTTTTGGTTGAATTTCTTCCCACAGTCGTCACAGCCGAATGGTTTCTCTTCTGCGTGGACTCGAGCATGTCTCTGTAGAGTCCCCTGTCGAGAAAATTTTGCGCCACAAACACTACATCCAAACGGTTTCTCTCCTGTGTGAAGTGTCATGTGTGCGTCAAGATGCGTCTTTCGCTTAAACGCTTTACCACAGTCGTCACAAGAAAACGGTCTCTTTCCTGTGTCGACGCTGGGAACTCCTTTATGACGTGCCATGTGTCTCTTCAGGTGTGAGTTTCGGCTAAACTTTTTCCCACAGTCATCACAAGAAAACATTTTTTCTCCATCATGGAGTCTGACATGTCTCTGCAGGCTGCTCTGTTGGCTAAATCTAGCACCACAATCACCACAACCAAATGGTTTGGCCCCTGTGTGGGTAACCATGTGTGCATGTAGATCAGCCTTAAGTCTAAAGCTTCTATCACAGCGACTGCAGCTGAACGGTTTGTTTCCCGTGTGAATCGTCATGTGTGCATTCAGAATTGACTGTTGGTTAAATCTCTTTCCACACTCACTGCAGCAGTACGGTCTCTCTCCCGTATGCGTTGCCTTGTGTACCTTCAGATTGTACGGAGCGCGGAATCTTTTACCACAGTCATCACAACTATACGGTTTCTCTCCTGTGTGAGATGCTATGTGTGAGACAAGGTGTTTCTTTTGCTTATAACTTCTACCACAATCATCACAATGAAATGGCCTCTCTTCCGTGTGAACTCCCGTCTGTGCGTCTACATTTTGCTTCAAACGTTTCTTACTAATCAAACTGTTAGAAGACTTTTTTCTTGAGTGACGTGTCATTCTGGTGTCCTTCCACTCATCATCGCCGTCTTCATTTTCAGATCCAGAATCTGACAAAGCTTTGTCCCAGTCATCATCATCATCAGTGACCTCAGAGTCAGAAGAGTCTGAAGCCTTTCTATCGGTATCTGCTTGTAAATTCAGGCTTGGATCTGGTTTCATTTCTGATTCTGGTCCTCCACAGTCGTCTTCATCTCTTTCTGTTTTTATCCGTTCGTCTGAGCAGCTGGTTGGAGGCTCTGCCTCGCTTTTGACTTCAGTTTGGCTTTGATGAAGGTGTAAAAACTGAGGTTTCTCGTCATCATCTTCACTCTTCATGTGAAAAGCAGCCTCCTCCTCCTCCTCCTCCTCCTTCAGCCCATGAAGATGCTCTCCTTCCTGACTGGTCCAGAGTTCCTCCTCTTCCTCCTTTATGTGGAGGGGTTTTTGGTCCTGCTGTTCTAGACTGGGGCTAAATCCAGGGAGAACCTCTTCCTTAATCACCAACAGCTGCTGGACATCTGCAGGAAACAGTGAAACACGCATGAACATTATAGATAACTGTGACTTTATGACTTTATGACTGGTGTAACTACAGGATGTTTAAAAGATATTAACAAAGAATAAAAGTAAAACATACAATCTATCTCCAGTGTACCTGATACAGGTGTGTGATAAGAGTAGAAGCCAGAGAAGAAAGGCTGAACAGAGCCTTTATATGACCTGATGACCTCAGAGGTCACATGCCACAGTCAGCCAGTGAGAACTGCTGGATCAGGTTTCACACCTGGAGGATTGTGGGACTTAGAGTTCTGGGCCCGTATTCCTAAAGATTCTTAGCGCTAAGAGTTGCTCCTAGTGGCCAAATTCTAAGAAAATTCTTAGAATCGTGACGTTTCCCTCTCAAAGTTAGGAGTAGCTCCTAGTAAAGATAAAAGCTATTCCTAAAGAATCTTAGCTCTTAAGAGTGCTCCTAAGGTGAGATCTGCTAAGAGCAGGGAGGAGGACTTTTAGGAGCCTTAGGAATTTCTTAAGCAGAGGAGAAAATGGCTGAAAGAAGAGACAGGAGAGATATTCTCCAAACACTGAATGACAATCAAGCTTGTTACAATCGCAATACAGTGGTCCCTCGTTTATCGCGGGAGTTACGTTCTAAAAATAACCCGTGATAGGCGAAATCCGCGAAGTAGTCAGTTTTATTTTTTACAATGATTATAAATGTTTTACGGTTGCAAAACCCCTCACTACACAGTTTATACACTTTTCTCAATAACTTACAAACATACCGCATTTCAGTCACACTGCCAGCGATCAAAGATACTGTATATGTAAATGTGTCAAGCTGAACGCATTCTGTAGGTTACTGTACAAGAGACACCGTACGGAGGAGATTGATAGACAATGGGCTACAGTCCCTTAGCCAATCAGGACGCAAAAAACAATGCACTGTAAAAAATAAAGAAAGAAAAAAAAAAGTAAAAACATGCAAAATTGCACTAAAAAAATCCGCGAGGCCGCGAAAGGTGAACCGCGTTATAGCGAGGGACTACTGTATCACCGGAAATAAAGTCATCACAACACTGAGGTATTTAGCAACAGGAAAAATGCAAAAATGCAACAATGCAGCAGTGATGACTTGGAGCCAAATCTACTCTAAACACTTTTATTCTCATTGACCAGTTGATCCAGAACAAACACTGTTCCTCTGTCCAGTTGGGTTTCCTACTTCATTTCTTCTCCATTGCAGTTCGGTTTTTGGAAGATTTGAACACCAACCAACACTGCTTCTTCTAGGCCGGTTAGCAATCACAGAAACTGATGAAAGCTGAGCCATTTTACTCTTGTTAATACCAAATAGGTGAAGTGCAAAATGTTACCAGTGTGGTAAATGAATGAAAGCAAATAAATAGAACTATCAGCATGTGAATACTGTGGTAGTGGCCTGAGTTTAATCACACATTTTATAGGATACTTTTTAAAGTATAGCGTACTATTTATTTATTTTTATGTAAAGTATTATTTATAATTACACAGTCTTCATAGAGATTAGATTCTGTTATTAAGTCTATTCATTTGACATCCATTCTAGGCCAATTATCACCAAAAGTGTATTTTTATCTAGCTTTTAGGATCAACCAATCACACGTCTTGAAATGATGACTCATACCTAGCAACGGGGTCAACCACACCTCCTCACTAAGATAAGAGTTTCTGTCCATTCCTTGATCAGAGTTCTCTAAGAATTTTCTGGAATCAGTCCTAAGCTAAGACTCCTAGCTAGGAACGTTTAGGCTAAGATAGGAGCTCTCTTAGAGGATTCTTAGAATCTTTAGGAATACGGGCCCTGGTGCTTTCCTTTGTCTCCAAGACAAAGAAGTATTACTAGAGCAGTACTACTAAACTCTGATTCTGATGAGAACTAATCCTGGCTACACCAGACTGGATGTTCCTGATAAATCTTTACAAATATACACCTGGAAGAAATGAAATATCACATGTTTATCTTTTTAGATATCTTAAAGTTAGTTTGACTCATAGAATCAATCTTCCAGCTGTCCTGAAACACAGTCTCCACTGTGTGTTACTGTGGATGTGTTTCATTAAGACTGTTTTAGTAAAAATACAGTTTTAATTAAAAGGGAGAAATGTTAATATGGATTTAAACAGTTCAGCTCCTTTGGATATGAAGTGTTATGGTACACGTGTAGCTCAGTGTTCATGTTAAACCGTGTGAACTAAAGCAGGAGTTAGTGTTTTCATTGTTTCTTATCGTTTAAACTCTGACGCAGATAAACGATGACTTTGTTCCTTGAAACACTGAAAGAATAAAAGCACCTACCCATCTGAGAGCTTTCTTCCTGGTAGTCTGCCCGCGTCCTTCACGACCTGAAAACAAACAGGAACTCACTGATCAACCACGACTCCCCTCTGGAGCAGGAAGGACTTCTTCTTCTATGGTTTTAATGGCGGTTACCCAACTGTCTTAAAGGTGCATTACCGCCACCTACTGGACTGTAGTGTAGCGCAGGTCATTTAGAAACTTGTGGTCTAACCAGCCTCTTACTCACATACAGGTAGATTCATTCATTCATTCATTCATTCATCTTCTTATCCTCTGGGCTATTGTTTATTTTGTATCTATTATTTTGTATCTATCTATATTCCAGAGACATATTTACATATTTATTATAGTGACTCACTTATTTATTTATTCACTTATTATAAAAAAATAAAAATAAAAAATAAATAAAAGTAATAATTAAAAAAAAAAATAAAAAAGAAAAACTTCTACCTCTCCAGGTCACTTTATACTTTTAACACAGTTTATAGTTGTATAAAACATTTTTATTTCTAGTCACTTTCTATTTTTTATAGTTTTTGTAATGTATGTTCAACGTATGTTACTGCTACTGGATGCTTGAATTTCCCTCAGGATCAATAAAGTATCTATCTATCTATATTCTGATTTATTTACAGATTTATCATATATATATATATCTATATATAAATAGACAGAGGAAGTGAGGCAACCAGGAAGTGGTCGGACCTCAGAGCCAAAGAGCAAGAGGCCGAAAAGATGAAGACTGCCTCCTGATACAGGATCTGATTGGTTAATGAGTGAGAGGGCAGCAAAGCATGAGAGCCAGGATGGGGCGTCTCATCCTGCTACATTCAGGTGGTAGCTTCTTTCAAACTGTTTCCCACAGTCATCACAAACAAACATAGAGTCTGACATGTCTCTGCAGGCTGCTCTGTTGGATAAATGTTAGGGCGGCAACGAAACGAAAATTCTTGGCTGAAACTGAAAACCGAAACATGATTACGGCAGTTATTAGTGAGTTGATAGCTGTGACTGTGTAAGGACCTCACTAAAGTCAAGGCATTGCATAAATTAATGTTAATGTTTCAAAGAATAAATCAATTACAAAATCATGAAAATATTTACTCAGCACATTACAACAAAGCACAATATAAAACATGTTCTCTCATAAAAACAAAGTGCATTTAGAAACGTTCTCAGCAGGACTTCTACAACAAAGTGCATTCAGTGCAGCAACACATTCTCTGTGCATGTAGCCCGTACGTTAACCGCCGGCCTCCAACAACAACATGTGCAACAAGAATTGCAGATGTGCAAAGTGGAAAACAAACATTTAAACACTAGACAAGGCCGTTGTACTTCTTGAGGTAGAGCGGCAGGTTTTTCTTGATGAAGAGCAGCTTCTCTGCTTCGTCACACTGAAGTCCGTTCCTCGTCTCAGCCGCTGCACTGAACGCTCCCTCGCCGCCGGTGCTCGTGCACGGAGCAGACAAGTACTTGCGTGCCATCTTGGCCAGGTCAGGGAAGCGGCCTTGGTTGTTTCTCCAGTAGGCGAGAGGGTCGTCACTTCTGGGGATGGGGACTTCAGACAGGTAACCGTTTAACTGTTGAACGGTTGAGCTTGTCGTCATCCTGACATTTGAGAAAGATTTGAGAGATTTTATTTAAAAAGCAGAACGATAAAATCATCTGAAAGTCACACGTCAGAACAGAATACCCTACCTGTTATTATATGAGGCACTCTCTTGTAGAATCTCACTGAACATATCAGACAACAACGGAGCATGCCCTTCATCTGGAGCAGAGAGATGAGTCATTTTCGTTGCGCTCTCCTCTCCTTCTCCGTCTCCAAGCGGATTCTCTGCATCCATCGCGGCCTGGATCATTTCTCGTGCGCGCTGCTTTACCCCCACCTCCAAGTAATGATCTTTATAGCGCGGATCAAGTACAGTCGCGATGAAGTGCAGAGGATCCGAACAGATATCAGCAAAACGTGTGCCGACAGACTCTAACAGTGTACCTTTCATTGTCTTCACCTCGTGGTCCGTGTCAACCTCTTTGCTCAGGAGACGCTTGAGTGCTGCGATTAAAGGAATCACGTCTGCTGCAGATGCATCAGAGGAGCTGATCTCTTTAGTTAGCTGCTCAAAGGGGGCAAGGAGAGAGAGAACGTTCTCTACTAGGAGCCACTGGTGTGAGGTGAATGTCGCGGGGAGCTCGTGATCTGCGCCGTACGCAGCCAACGCTTGCTTCTGCGCAAAGAGGCTTTCCAGCATGTGATACGTGCTGTTCCATCGCGTACTCACGTCCAGCTGGAACCGCTTTATTGGCGCTCCAAACTGATCTTGCATAGACTGCAAGCGGGAACAGGCCAGCTGAGAATGGTTAAAGTGGCCAACGATTCTTCTGCCTATATCCAGCACGTGTTTCACGGCGCTCTGAGACAACACTCCCTCGTTCACAGCCAGATGTAGCGTGTGGGCCATGCACCGCATTCCTTTCAGCTGGCTTTCTTCTATCGCCTTTGCCATATTTCTTGCACTGTCACTGACTACGGCGTGCACTTTGCATCGGTCGATATGCCAGGCGTCGAACACGTTGGTGAATGCGTCAGAAATGGCTGCTGCTGTGTGCGACCCTTCAAACTCTTGTGAATGGAGCAGAATCTTTTGCAGCTGGAAATCAGCGTCGATCCACTGAGCGGTTAACCTGAGCACACTGGCGAGGCCGACGTCTGAGCTCCACACGTCTGTCGTGAAACTGATCGCTGGAACATCTGCAGCTAAAAGCTTGTGGACGTGAGCTGCGACAACGTTAAAGAGCTCAGGTAAACACACGTGTGAGAGATGTCGTGTGCTCGGCGTGGCGTAACGGGGCTCGATGTGCTCGAGCAGCCGACGGAATCCCACATCTTCTACCACAGAGAGCGGCTGATCATCTAAGGCGATGAACTCCATGATTTTTCGCGTGATGCCCTTTGCCTTGGCACCGTCACTGGGAAGCTTCCTCGTCTTTTCAGAAACGTCCACCACAGGCGGAGTGGGCGTGCTCGGAGGGACTTTCCTCTTCTGTGCTGCGTTCCTCACATATTTAGCGTAGTGATCAGGATGTCTGGATTTCAGGTGATAAATTAAACCCGACGTGGAGAAACTCTTCGCACATGCACCCCCTCTTGAAACTTCAGCATAACACGTTTTGCAAATGGCTATCCGTGGGTCGTTCTCAGACACGATGAAGTACGTCCACACTGCAGACATGTTGGCCCTTCCAGGTATGCCCGTGCTGGACGCGTTCTTTCCTTGCATCATCATAACATCCTGTGTGGGCCGCGTTGTTTCGGCCATAAAAGCCACAAACGCACTTTTGGGCCATTTTCGGCTGAAAATCTTTGGTGGACGAATATTCGGTGCGTCTCGACTAAATGTCCCGACTGTTTTTATCCGTTTGTCTGAGCAGCTGGTTGGAGGCTCTGTCTCGCTTATGACTTCAGTTTGGCTTTGATGAAGGTGTAAAAACTGAGGTTTCTCGTCATCATCTTCACTCTTCATGTGAAAAGCAGCCTCCTCCTCCTCCTCCTCCTCCTCCTTCAGCCCATGAAGATGCTCTCCTTCCTGACTGGTCCAGAGTTCCTCCTCTTCCTCCTTTATGTGGAGGGGTTTTTGGTCCTGCTGTTCTAGACTGGGGCTAAATCCAGGGAGAACCTCTTCCTTAATCACCAACAGCTGCTGGACATCTGCAGGAAACAGAGAAACATGCATGAACATTATAGATAACTGTGACGGGATGTTACAGACATGAGAAATTAATCTGTCATTTCTGTTAATTAATTACCGTATTTTTCGGACTATAAATCGCACTTTTTTCATGGTTTGGCTGGCCCTGCGACTTATACTCAGGTGCGACTTATACATTAAAATATATAATTTCACGTGTTCGTTATTTTCACACTGACAGCCGCGAGAGGGCACTCTACGCTTGTCTGCCAGTATCTGCTACTTCTTTTACTCCTGTGTAATAGCGGCAGTGCGCCGTCTACCTCCGAAGTTCGCAGAGTTGCTTAGAAGTGACACAGAGGATGAAGAATTCAATGGATTTAGTGATTTGGAGTGAGATCGAGAGTTTGGTAAACTTGTTATGTTATGTTGTTTATGCTATAGTTATCTGAATAGCTGTTAACATACCAGACACCTATTCAGCCCGTTGTTCTATTGTTAGTACTATAACTTGCCTTTCAAGATGAAATGTGTTCTTGGTCTCCGATTTTATCAAATAAATTTCCCCCAAAAATGCGACTTATATATGTTTTTTTCTTCTTCATTATGCATTTTTTAGCTGGTGCGACTTATACTCCGGAGCGACTTATAGTCCGGAAAATACGGTATATAATGTTTCTGTATTTGGATAGCGGACACGATCATGAGTAACTGTATTAGTGGCTTTTGGTGGTAAGTGACAGGATGTGCATCATTTAATCTCAACAAATCTAAATTAAATGGCCAACTAACAAACTAAACCATTCATTCATGTAGATTAAGATGTGTGTTTAATTTAGAGACACTAAAGGACTGTGATCTTAATTTATAACTGACATCTGGGTCAAGCATCCGTTAGATGACGTCTGTTTAGCCACTCACAACTTGTGACATGTTTGCTTCAAATATCAGATGTTTATATTTTTAGTGGGGATGCACCGAAAATGTTCAGCCGAAAACCGAAAATTGCTGCGATTGTTGCTTGCATGTGTTGTTTCAGCGATAAAAGTCCGAAATTTTTTGGCCGAAAAACACTTACGGCCGAAAATGTATGACCGAAACAACATGGCCGAAACAGGATGTTGTGATGACGCAATCAACAACCACAGCAGTTTGTTTCCGCAGATGTTTCATTAAGTCTATTTCAGTAAAAATACAGTTTTAAAAGGGAGAAATGTTGATATGGATTTAAACAGTTAAGATAATTTGGACGTGAACTCTTGTCGTACACGTGCGCTTCCGTACCTGTGCGAACAGCGCATGCGTTAAAAGTATTGGCGGCACCGTGTGATCTAAAGCAGGAGTTAGTGTTTTCATCGTTTCTTATCGTTTAAACTCTGACGCAGATAAACGATGACTTTGTTCCTTGAAACACTAAAAGAATAAAAGCACCTACCCATTTTATAGCTTTCTTCCGGGTAGTCTGCCCGCGTCCTTTACGATCGATCTAAAAATAAACAGGAACCTGCAGGAACTCAGGGCTTCTTCTTCTTCTTTGGTTTTAATGGCGGTTGCCCAACTGTCTTAAAGGTGCATTACCGCCACCTACTGGACTGTAGTGTACAGTCAATGGGTCTAACCAGCCTCTTATTTACATACAGGTATATTTATTTATTCATTTAGTAACTCATTTATATATCTCTGTTTAGATATATTTAAATATTCATGTTTTATTTTATTTTTTATATTTATTCAATTATTTGGCATGGTGACTCACTTATATATTAACAACATATTCAGATTTATTTAAATGTTTATCATATTTATTTATTTCAAATTAGATTTTATTGTTATTTTATTCTATTATTTGGTATATATCTATCTATCTACCTTGTATATATCTGCTCTTATCCTTTATCTTTCAGTTTTATTTTATCTATCTATCTATCTATCTATCTATCTATCTATCTATCTATTCCAGAGACACATCTATTTAGGTATTTAATATAGTGACTCACTTATATATCTATATTCCGATTTATTTATTGTATGTATTTATTTTAGCTTTTATTTCACAGCCACATTTATTCTTGTATTTATTTAGTATTTTAATTTACTAATTTATTTATTTAATTCACAGACATATACAGGCATATGCAGTGTTTTTCTGCTGAGAAGGTTCTCGGTCATCCAGATTATGGTATATTTTGGATATTTATAAATATTTTAATCTATAGGATATTCTTTACCAACTATAACTGGTGTCTATATTGTCTTTGTCAGGGCGGATTTTTCCACATTAACACATGTTTCTGAAAATCAAAACGACGGACTGGAAACGACGAGACGTCTCTGCAGAGGCGTCGCTGCGATAAAAGCGGAACCTCTCCGTCTTATCGTTCTTGTTTCTGGTCGCGGTCGCTCCGGCGTGGGACCGGTGGGGGAAACCAGTCGGACACTAATGTCTGCAACACCCGGTGTTTGAGTTGTGGGATGGAGTTTCGCTGACAGTCAAACAGTAACGCTGCGTGATTTTTGTATTCAGTGTGTTTGTCTGCCAACACAACGATATCTACCAGGAGCGCTCACACCGAACAACATGGCGGATACTATTGTGAGTACAACGGCAGGTCGTAGTGATGCTAGTGAGGGGGGGTCGACGCGGCTAACCTTAGCTAGCTGCTTAGCCCAAGTCCGGAGTGATGAGGCAGCAGAATTAGCTTAGTAAGTTAGCTAACGTTAGCTAGCTCTCATTCGCGAAGAGTGAGCGGGGCCTGTGTTGCTAACCGGGAGCTAGCATTAGCTCCGCGGCTAGCTGACGGCATCCGAAAATAATCATGATTGTTGACTAACAGAAGAGCTCAAATTCAGGAATATAAATGTCAGGAATATTCTTTAGCATGTCCCACTCGTTAGCCTAGCATTAGCACGGATATGCCCGGTGAACGCAGTGGAAGCTAGCATGTTGTTTATTCAGGAAGAAAAGTGGTATTTTGTTGACTGTGAATGTGATTAAAGGCTCAATGGTTCAGTTTCTAGAGCAGCTTCGTGCTGCAGCGTTAAAGCGGCTTCACGTAAAGTAGAAGCTCAGAGGCTAACGTTACTTTTCTGCACTGTCATCGTTGTGTTAATGTCCTGACACTGACACCACTGTGAACAGGGGGGAGGAAAGGGGGGGAGGAAAGGGGGGGAGTAGCGTCCTTGTTTTGACTGACAGGCGGTGGGAAGTGATTCTGAAATGTTCTACCTGGTTCATGTTGGCTTTGTTTAGGTCTACCTGTTTTCGGGGGGTTAACCTGACCCAGGTAGCTCAGTGAAGCTTCATGTATGTGTTTGTTTGTGTTGTTCAGATCATCAGGGTACAGTCCCCAGACGGGATGAAGAAAATCCCTGCCACCAAGAGGGAGACTGCTGCTGCTTTCCTGAAAAAGGTATCGTGTTCTGAAATGCACACACGGCTGTGTCGGGGGGTGGAACGGCCTCTTCTGATCACTGTTCACGCACGACACTCGATGTTCTCGCAGGTTAAATGCGTGTTGTGTATCTGCAGCGGTGCAGACGTGGTACTTGTTTCTGTTCCGTGGGTTTTTGCTCATGCCTTCTCATTTATTATAATGTAGGAAGAACCAGAGCAGACTGGTGCAACACAGAGATTGAACACACATACCTTTATACCAAAATTTTTTATTTTTTCAAATAGCGTGCCCAGATTGATGCAGTTTTAATGTGCAATTAACACACTGTTGCTCTGTTGTTATGACCCTGGTGCACTTCCTCAGTTTGGGTAATCAGGAAGTGAGCAAACACCTAAGTGACGTCTGTGGAAAGCAAGCAGAATCTAAAGTGCGGTCTAGGTAAATAGTTCTATCAGGCAGGGAGGTCAGTAACATGTGGCATCAAAACTGCCTGAAGAAGACGAACAACGAAGCAGGTTGATAAATAAACGATAAGATCAGCTTCAGAGCTCTGCCAGATGCTTCTCCTGACAAAACTAAATTATCTGCTTCCACTGGTGACGTGAACTCGAGCAGAGACGCACGCACAGCAATAGTCAGGACGGTCATTGTTTTGATTTGTTAATAAGAGTAGTAAAAGCCTTTAAGTCTCATTTAGAGCAGATAAAATCATTGTCAGATTAATCGCATGTTAACTCTGGAAGTCATGATTAGTTGCGGTCACATATTTTAATCCAGTGACGCCCCCCTGTTTCATCTGACCTATTCATACGCAAGCTCTTAAAATAATGACAGAGGCATTTAAAGTGATGGCCGTGAAACACCTAAAATAGAAGCAGAGGGCTGGTAACAGCGGAGCGTTGCCGCAGCAGCACCTCATCAAAAATGGATGTGCCTGTGTTGAGGAAGGATGGTGTAGCCTGCAGATCAATGGAAGGAGGAGGAGAAGGAGCCAGCGATGGGTGGAACCGAAAACCACGGGGGGGGGGGGAGGCGAGAGGGGCAGAGGGGCAGGAGGAGCCCCGCGGGTTATATTTCTGCAGCTGAGACCGAATAAAAGAAGCTGAAGGTGATGTTGTGTCTGGGACGGCAAATCTCTCCGTCAGCCTTCGGAGACGTCTCAGTGTTGGTTCACGTGACCTGAGGGAATAAAACAAGCATGAAGTAATAACAAACCCACAGAGGTGATGGTTTCCCAGCGTCAGTAACGGTTTTAAAATCCTCCTGTTCCAACGTGAGCATTAATTAATCAAACATCAGCTAATGGTCGTTGAATGGAGTTAATCCGAACTGATGAAATCCAGTAAAAGCACCAGAATCAGGCAGCGTCTCCGCCACATACGTGCTGTGATGCTACTGTCGGCTGCTCAGGCTGCTCTTAATCACTTGGCCCGGCCACATCATAAGAAGTGTGTTCCCACAAGCCGAGTTTCTCTCGTGCCAAGAGGCTCTTTGCTAATCTGCTTTGAGTGACTGGCGTAGTTGGGAGGGAGGAGAGCTTTCACAGGACCACATGTGACGTGAACCACTTCCAGGTTGAGATTCCTAGGAAGAACAAACGGCCAGACTAATTTAACGCCCAACGCCTTTTGAAGTCGACACCGTTCGACAATGTGACACAGTCTTTGTGCTGCTGTTTGTCTCCTGCAGGTGGGCAAAGAGTTTGGGTTCAACTCCAACGGGTTCTCCGTGTACGTGAACCGCGACAAGACTGGAGAGGTTGTTTCCCAGAACAAAGCCCTGAGCATGCTGAAGATCAAGTGAGTAAGACACAGATTCAGTGTCGGTGAACATATATGTTCATTTAGCTCCGTCCAGAATGATGTTACAGAGTGTTTTATGAAGGAAAACCTGCAAAAAATACCTCAGACTATAAATAAAATAAAATAAAACAACAATAAGTTACACACAGAAGGATGGAAAGCAAAGTGGGAATAGGAAACTAAAACCAAACGACACATAACTTAGAAATACCTGACATCATGTGTGGCTGTCGTAGCTCATCAGAACCGTTTTTACAACCGTTGCTGTCAACTCTTATTAGATAAAAGTGTCTTTAACCCTTTTCTCACAGGACTAGTTTTACCTGGGGACCTCCAGTGATGTGTAATAACGTCAGAGGTCGTCTGTGATCTTAATCCTGTGTGACTCTCCCATGTCTTCACCCAAGAGTTTTAAAGGCTGTGTTATGAATCAAAGTTTGGACAGATGTTACGGTGCAAAGCCAAGATGTCGCAGCGTAGCATTCACAAGAAAAAGCCCCAAACCATCAGAAAGAAGTAAACAGATGAAGGATGATGAGATGTGTGAGATATTATTAATCTGCTGAGTAACTAAAGCTGTCAAACAGTGTGGAGATATAAGATTAACTCTGACATGCAGTGGAGTGAAAGCAGGAGAGATGTCGTAACCAGTCAGTAAATCAGAGTAAAGGCAGGAGTTTATTTATCCAGTGAGAAACATGAAACACAGATGGAAGTAATTTCTAAATCACATGGCGTCCTCCAGTAAAACTAATCCCACGTGAACAGATCTGATCGATGTTTAAATACCGTGTCAATTACAGAAAGTGATGAGTGAAACTGAGGGGTTTCTCCCCGGTCCCACGCTGTACTGTACTCCCCAAGAGGACTGTAGTCTGGGAGCTGCTCCCCTCTCCTCTCGTTTTTCTCCCCTCTTCCTCCCCCCACTATTACCTCACACTAGGGCTGAACGATTTGGGAAAATAGTCTAATTGCGATTTTTTTATTGTTTATTTTATCCTCTTTTTTTTCCCCAACAAAACATAATGAATGATTTAAATATGAACAACACAATATTAGATACATTTAGTGTAAAATGTTCTTTCCCATAGGCTGGGCCTATTTGTTAGAATTAAATTAAAAGATGTATGACTTGAAATAAATTACATTTTTATTTAACTGCTCATTACAGAAACATCTACATGTGCATTTAAAGGGAAACTACTGTTTTTTACAACCTGGACCTGATTTCTAGCATAAAATACCATCATTTATTCACCAATATCACTTTTGTTTCATTTGCACTTGTTCAGGAGATAATTAGATCAGCGTATATCCATAGCGGGAGTGGTCAGGGCATCGAAACGTAGCTTCTAAATAACATGATCTGCAGAGAAACTTGTTCATTCCACCAATACTTTGTTATGATATGCTAGTGCTATTCCCCGTAGATTGACCTACAGACTCCGGATGATGTCTTCTAACCTCTGAGCGGCGCGTGCACCCGCTACGGTCGGCTTGTTTACCAGTAATCTGCTGCTGCTACGGTTCGTCCACAACCTCAGAGTCGGACAAATATTCAAACATGTTGCAAAAAACTAGCAGCAGCAAATTACAGGTAAACCAGCTGACCGTAGCGAGTGCACGCGCCGCTCAGAGACATCGTCCAGGTCAGAAGCTTTTCGTCCGCGTCGCTCGCGTCACGTGACCACCTTGTCATCGCGCAAGTTCCGATTAGAAAATCGCGTTTCATCATATCGCGATATAAACGCAAATGCAATTAATCGTTCAGCCCTACCTCACACTCATCCTGTATGTCTGTCTTACTGTATGTATTGTCTGTATATGTACGGACGGGTTGAGTGCTGTAGTTTCGCTGTACTTGTTATAGTGACAATAAAGTTCATTCCCATTTATCAGGAAAAACCTTTAATTAGTTTGTGTGAGTTAAGAACTAGTCGCACGGGAATATTGGCGCTCAGGGACGCTGTGTGATTTAGAAACTACCCTCAGTGTTTCACACGGGATGATCAGCCTCTGGGTTTTACTGAGGATACGAACATTCAGATTCAGAGTAATAATAAAATGTCTATTTAAAAATAAAACATGAGACGTGATAAAATGTGCTGCCACTAAGGCGTCCATCCATTTCTCTCTTCTGATGGTTTTCAGCTTGTTTTTTCTGTGCATGGGTCTCCATGCTGTGCAGAGACATCTTTTATTTTGTGTCCACAGCCGTCATGATCCTCGTGATCAAGTCTTTATTTAGATAAAAGAGAAAGTACAACTTATAAACAACTGTTATTAACACTCACACAGAAACACATCTGCACTCACATATTTTTAGAGTTTTAAGGCTAAGGCTTGAAGAACACTACATCAAAACTATTTCAAGAAATGTGTTGTCCCGCTGCTGCCAGGTCAGGCAGTGCAGAGGTCACCATCTTAGAACTGTTTGGCTGCAGTGAGACCAGCCTATAGAATACGTCTCTGTTGCAGGGACCTCACGAATATATTAGTAATGTGTGACTAAAGCTTTAAAAGGGAATAAAGTGAGTTCTTTCTACAAACCATTTTAAATCTGGTTCTCTCTCTTTTGTTTGCAGGCATGGGGACATGTTGTTTCTGTTCCCTTCAGCATCCTCCACCTCCTCTGGGGAGGTGATGGACACGGCCACCCCGCACACATCTTCGTCGCTACCATCCGTCTCGTCGTCGTCGTCGTCATCTTCTTCTTCGTCGTCCTTTTCGTCCGCCATGATCCCTCGGTCCTTCTCGGCGCCCCAGGTCCAGGAGGACGAGATCGATCAGTATCTGGCCAAGCAGGACGGAAAGATCTACCGGAACAAAGATCCTCAGCTGTAAGAGGGAGAGCGGCTGCACGCATGCAGAGTAAATGCAGATGTTGTTGCTAACTGTTCCTCCTGTTCTCTCTCTCTGGTTCCAGATGTCGCCATAGTGCCCTCGGAAAATGTGTGCACTGTGTACCGTTAGAGGTAAGAGACGTTTAGACACTTCTCAGGTTATTAATTCTCACACAGAGTTTATTTAACGTGCGGCTTCTTTCTCTTCCAGCCTTTTGACGAAGACTACCTGAATCACCTCGACCCACCAGTGAAGCACATGTCATTCCACGCATACCTTCGCAAGCTGACCGGTGGAGCTGACAAGTGAGGAGCTGATTTAAATTATTATATATTTTATTTTTTGCTGGTGATCCTCGTGACAGAATCAGAACGGTGCTTTGATCTCCTGCAGGGGCAAGTTTGCAGCTCTGGAGAACATCAGCTGTAAGATAAAGTCGGGCTGCGAGGGCCACCCTCCCTGGCCAGAGGGCATCTGCACCAAGTGCCAGCCCAGCGCCATCACTCTCAACAGACAGGTAGGTCGACTGAGCCGGTCCTGGAAGACGTCATCGGAGTAAAACTACTAATGTGGAAATACTCCAGTAAACGTCTGGCATGAAGGATCCACACATAAGGCCTTTTCCTCCTCGTCCGTCTCTTTGTAGTACCTCTCTAGTGGATGTTTTGGACTCTGGTTGCCTAGGTAACCCTTTGTTTCTCAGTCAAACAAGCGGAGCATAAATGTATTGGTGGCGTATGAACGGAGCAAGATCTTCTTCTGTTCACGGCCTTTTCCTCAAGTAGCTGATTAATCCCTTGGTGAAGCATTTAATTATTATTATTATTATTATTATTATTAATTAACTAATTAGTCTGTTAAACTTAAAACATAATCATTTTATCTTGATGTCTTTAGTCCAGGTCGTTTATTTTCACCACCACGGTGAGGTGAGGTGAGGGAGAGCGCTTCGAAAGCCGCTGGATTTTCTCTCATTTCTAGCATCTGTTTAATTTCGTAGATTTTACTGGATTAAAATAATCCCAATTCCCCAATTTTCTGCACTTCTGGCACCAGAAGCAAAGCATCGATGAACTGGAACTGGATTTGAAGCTTTGAAGTGTCATGTCTCACTGCACGAGACACAGAGTTCCTGAGTAAATTCAGTTTTGATTCACAAGTTGGTATAGATTCATTCAGATATATTTTAGTTGAAAGTAAAACTAATGTTTTCTCAGGTTTGAGACATTTCTGGAATCTCCTCCATCTTCTCCTTCTTTGCTTTTGTCCACACTTTTTTTTAAATCCATGAAGCTCTCAGACCTGCAGGTTAATAAAATCTCTTATGATCTTATCCCAGCTACTAAAAACATTTCCTGAGGTTTATTTTTCAGTCTGTAATGACGCTAATATTAGATTTAGCCTGTGCATGAATACTGCACATAAGCTGTTGAGACGTGGCTTCCTCTGGACAAATGTGTGTACGATTAAATAAAGTATTAGCTAATTTAGTTCATGTTCCGTCTGGTGTAGTTTCCTCCAGGTTTTGATCATCTCTCATGTTGTCTCTGTCAGGTTAAACTCAGTGTGTCTGGTTTGGGAGGAGGCGGCGGCATGAGACCATGACGGAGTAAATTAGACCCCGGCGGGCCGCCGTAGTGTTGACATTGTGTGGGAAACCCTGCAGTACACGTGTTGTTCTCTCCTTCTCCCAGAAATACAGACACGTGGACAACATCATGTTTGAGAACCACACCACTGCCGACCGGTTCCTGGACTTCTGGAGGAAGACGGGCAGTCAGAGGATGGGCTACCTGTACGGCAGGTACACCGAACACACAGACATCCCTCTGGGCATCCGAGCTGAGGTGGCCGCCATCTACGAGCCCCCACAGGTGAGAGAGTCCCCTCTGAATATGCCACCGCCTGCTTGTGCTCGGGCTCATTTACATGTCTTTGTTCGCCTACTTTAAATGTGGTTTGATAATCTTCTTTCAGAACGCCACTCAGAACAGCCTGGAACTGGTGGAGGATCCCAAAGCTGCAGCCGTGGACGAAATTGCTGCCAAACTGGGGCTGTGCAAGGTTGGGTTTCTTTTATCGTCGGCTTCTTGTCTTTCTTTCAGGTTTTCACACTGACGAACTTCAGGCAAACTAGGATAGATTCGTGTAATGTGCTGTACAGCTGCTGTGTATCTCATAATGAGGCGGCTGAATTAGAGTCGGGTATCGCTACAGAGTTCCTGATTGGATTAGAGATATTTGCAGTCTTCTTCCTCTAGCGTCTCATCTTTCATGCGTCTTTGCTTTGGTCCATCTCTTCTCTGACGTCAGACTTTTTAAATCCAGTCAGCTTTCAGTCCTGACGGTGCTCTCAGAGTTGGAGCTTCCTGTCATGTTTTTAGATCACCTAATCTCAAGACCTCTGATGAGAGGATGCAGGAAGTGGCGCATATTTATAAAAAACGATTTGAGGATTGTATGAATCTATATCAGATGGTCGATTTGAAGCTTTACTACCCTGTGGCTCAGTAGGACAGATTAATAAAGGAGGTAAATTAGTCTTTAACAGCCACCCAGAAGATTAAATGTTTTGGAGACGAGCTAAAGTAGTGACAGCTGGCTATGTTGGGGGAAAAAATTACATTTCCACCATCCTGAGACATCCTGAAGTCTAAATTGTGCTGCAGCGGGCTCTTCATTAGTCTGTGGCTAATTATTAGCATCATTCAGGGACATTTAGAAAGAGACAGGAATATAAACTGAATGTAAATAGCATCTGGAGCGGATTCCTGTAAGGAATGGTGGATTTAAAGAAGATATTTAGTTTTGTTTACTTGGAGATTGTTGAACTTTGTAGTAATTGAACATTTCCTGTTTGTTTTGTAGGTGGGCTGGATCTTCACCGATCTGCTCTCTGAGGACACGAGGATAGGGACCGTCCGCTACACGAGAAACCAGGTAAGGAGAACAGCTGACTCTGGGCTGACGTGTTCGTCAGAGTAATGCCCCCCGTCCCTCCGTGTGTCTCAAATGTCGTTGTCTCCGTCAGGACTCACATTACCTGAGTGCAGAGGAGTGCATCACAGCGGGACACTTCCAGAACAAATATTCAAACCCCTGCAGACTTTCTCGAGACGGACACTTTGGATCTAAGTTTGTGACGGTGGTCGCAACAGGTATGTTTTAAATGTTTTTATCTATGTATACGAAGCTGAAAGTGATTCCTTTTGATGGTTAAAACTCTTGGACATTGGCGAGTGGTATTTAAGTTTTCAGTAATAAAACACGAGCTAACTAAACTAGCTAGGAAGTGCTAATATTAGCTGTGAAGCAGAGAAGAGCTACTGTTAGCTTGGAGGCTAGGAAGAGCTACTATTAGCTGGGAGGCTAGGAAGAGCTACTATTAGCTGGGAGGCTAGGAAGAGCTACTATTAGCTGGGAGGCTAGGAAGAGCTACTGTTAGCTTGGAGGCTAGGAAGAGAGGCTATTAGCTTGGAGGCTAGGAAGAGCTACTATTAGCTTGGAGGCTAGGAAGAGCTACTGTTAGCTTGGAGGCTAGGAAGAGCTACTGTTAGCTTGGAGGCTAGGAAGAGCTACTGTTAGCTTGGAGGGTAGGAAGAGCTACTATTAGCTTGGAGGATAGGAAGAGCTACTGTTAGCTGGGAGGGTAGGAAGAGCTACTATTAGCTGGGAGGCTAGGAGGCGCTAATATTACCTGGGAGGCTAGGAGGCGCTAATATTACCTGGGAGGCTAGGAGGAGCTACTATTAGCTGGGAGGCTAGGAGGCGCTAATATTACCTGGGAGGCTAGGAGGAGCTACTATTAGCTGGGAGGCTAGGAGGAGCTACTATTAGCTGGGAGGCTAGGAGGCGCTACTATTACCTGGGAGGCTAGGAGGAGCTACTATTCTGTAGAGACGGAGTAATGTAACGTTTCCATTTCATTTCATCGCTACACATTCGTTCTACAGCAGTAAGAAGAACCCTGGGTTCTAAGTTCATAAGTGGTTCTCTTAGCTGAGGCCGGTGGATCAGTGTAACACAGACCAGACTTTCTGTTCTGGTCTGTTGAGTTGAAGCCAAAGTGTTTTCACCTTCCTCCTTCACATGATCAAGACGTCCTCGTTGTTCCACGAAAGCTCAAACTGAAGCAGTGAGCTCATCGCCGTCCGTCGTTCCTATGAATGAGTCCCAGGCAGCCAAAGTCCACGTCATGGCTACGCATCTTTTGCCAACCATCTGTTAAACTTTACGTTTGCAAATGGGCTGCATGTGTAACACTGAAAAATACGCTGTTATCAGGTTGGCTTTGCTTGTGACAGACTGTAGAAAGCTGATTTGGCTTCATGGGAAGTTAAATATTGTTTTCCAACCAATTCCCCTTGTGGATCAATCAAGTTTAAGTCTTGTTGTTTATAGTTGGTCAACTCAAATGAACTGGGATTGTTTTTCTAATAGATGTTTTATTTTTGGTTCCTCCGGGAGATCATTGGACGTTCAGCTTAGCGAAGAGAAACAGGAAGTTATGAAAGTAAACAAAACGACAAAGGCTGGTTGCATTTTTCATCTTCATCTCATGTGAACGTTTAAATCCACAATTATTTTCTCAACATGATAAACTGTGGATCAGCTGATCATCGTGATTCAGGAGAAGTTTGTAGCGCCTCCTAGCCTCCCAGCTAATAGCAGCTCTTCCTAGCCTCCAAGCTAATAGCAGCTCTTCTTAGCCTCCAAGCTAATAGTAGCTCCTCCTAGCCTCCCCGCTAATAGCAGCTCTTCCTAGCCTCCAAGCTAATAGCAGCTCTTCCTAGCCTCCCAGCTAATAGTAGCTCCTCCTAGCCTCCCAGCTAATAGCAGCTCTTCCTAGCCTCCAAGCTAATAGCAGCTCTTCCTAGCCTCCAAGCTAATAGCAGCTCTCCCTAGCCTCCAAGCTAACAGTAGCTCTTCCTAGCCTCCCAACTAATAGCAGCTCTTCCTAGCCTCCCAGCTAATAGCAGCTCCTCCTAACCTCCCAGCTAATAGCAGCTCCTCCTAACCTCCCAGCTAATAGTAGCTCCTCCTAGCCTCCCAGCTAATAGCAGCTCTTCCTAGCCTCCAAGCTAATAGCAGCTCTTCCTAGCCTCCAAGCTAATAGCAGCTCTTCCTAGCCTCCAAGCTAACAGTAGCTCTTCCTAGCCTCCCAACTAATAGCAGCTCTTCCTAGCCTCCCAACTAATAGCAGCTCTTCCTAGCTTCCCAGCTAATAGCGGCTCTTCCTAGCCTCCCAGCTAATAGCGGCTCTTCCTAGCCTCCCAGCCAACAGCAGCTCTTCCTAGCCTCCCAGCTAATATTATCTCTACTGCCACCTGCTGGAGTGGAGATGTATTTTCTCCAGAGCGGAACCAGCTGGTTCCAAACTTCAGTCTTCGTGGTGCGTTCAAGTGCATCTTTTTGGTCCAGACACAGGAGACATCACAGTTGCTGGTAGTTCTTTGGAGACGGTGTAGTGTGTCCCTACCTAAAGAGACAAACAGAACCACGGATCAGTGCGTCTGTGTCTCTGTGTGCAGGTGGTCCAGATAACCAGGTACACTTTGAAGGGTACCAGGTGTCCAATCAGTGCATGGCTCTGGTGAGGGACGACTGCCTACTGCCCTGCAAAGACGCTCCAGAGCTGGGCTTCGCTAAAGAGTCCTGCCCTGAGCAGTACGTACCAGACGTCTTCTACAAGGTGAGACTGTTTCTGAGGATTCACAGCCACCGCTTGTTTCTTCCAGATTTTAGATTTGATCATAATCTGATTTTATTTCTTCATCCAACAGGACAAAGACAAATTTGGAAATGATGTCACGTTTCTAGCCCGGCCTCTTCCTGTCGAGTACCTTATCATAGATGTAAGATATTATAAGTTATATGTGTGTATATGTGTTTGTGGTGTTTTTTTACATCACCGGTAAGCACTATCTTTTTAAAATATTTCTTCTACAGATAACTACAACGTTCCCAAAGGACCCCCAGTACACGTTTTCCTCCACACAACGCTTCCCCATCGAAAACCGTGAAATCCTGGGAGAGACGCAAGTAAGTACCGTCTGTTTATTAGTTTATATGTGAAGGTGCTCCCATCAATCAGCCACGCATCATTACTGGTTATTCCACATTAATAGTGTGAACTCTCCAGGCCTATTCAGTAAATCGTAGCGCCCCCCAGCCTTAGTAATCATGTCTCTGTAGATAAACGTGTTGATGACCTCCAGAGCTCTGAGGAAACTCAACATCTTGTTTCTGTTTTGCAGGATTTTCACAGTTTAGCCACGTACCTGTCCCAGTGCACCTCCACGTCATTCCTGGACATCGTGTCAGACTTCCATCTGCTCCTCTTCCTCGTCACCAACGAAGTCATGCCTCTGGGAGTAAGTGGACACCAACTTCAAAGCGTATTGAAGAAAGTGTGTCAGAACGTGGCGGCTCATTCCTCTCTGGTCTAGAAGTGGTTCCTCCTTCCAGGAGACGGGTCGTGCCACCGTGACGGTCGGAGTTTTCCTCACGTCGGTGGATAAATCAGAGTTCTTGTGTTTGTGTTTGCAGGACAGCATCGGGCTGCTCCTGGACGCGGTGAAGACTTCTAACGAGGACCTGGCTCAGACCTGGAAGAAGTCTGAGCAGTGGGCCACCATCGAGCAGCTGTGCAGTAAGTCTCCTAGAGTTTACACCTGATCTGCTTTACTCTGTGGGCTAAGCACTGTCAGAATGATTCTTTTATTATTTAAAATAAAATACATAAACCTCCCAGCTAATAGTAGCTCCTCCTAGCCTCTCAGCTAATAGTGGCTCTTCCTAGCTTCCTAGCCTCCCAGCTAATAGTAGCTCTTACTAGCCTCCCAGCTAATAGTAGCTCTTCCTAGCCTCCCAGCTAATAGTGGCTCTTCCTAGTTTACTAGCCTCGCAGCTAATAGTAGCTCTTCCTAGCTTCCTAGCCTCCCAGCTAATAGTAGCTCTTCCTAGCTTACTAGCCTCCCAGCTAATAGTGGCTCTTCATAGCCTCACAGCTAATAGTAGCTCTTCCTAGCTTACTAGCCTCCCAGCTAATAGTAGCTCTTCCTAGCTTCCTAGCCTCACAGCTAATAGTAGCTCTTCCTAGCTTCCCAGCTAATAGTGGCTCTTCCTAGTTTACTAGCCTCCCAGCTAATAGTAGCTCTTCCTAGCTTCCCAGCTAATAGTAGCTCTTCCTAGCCTCCCAGCTAATAGTGGCTCTTCCTAGCTTACTAGCCTCCCAGCTAATAGTGGCTCTTCCTAGCCTCCCAGCTAATAGTGGCTCTTCCTAGCCTCACAGCTAATAGCGGCTCTTCCTAGCCTCCCAGCTAATAGCGGCTCTTCCTAGCCTCCCAGCTAATAGCGGCTCTTCCTAGCTTCCCAGCTAATAGCAGCTCTTCATAGCCTGCCAGCTAATAGCAGCTCTTCCTAGCATCCCAGCTAATAATAGCTCTTCCTGTTTGGGGGTTCTTTCTAAATCACATGACGTCCCCTGGTGATAAATGTCCTGCCTCTCAGTGACGTCATCTCCTGTCCTTCCAGGTACCGTGGGGGGGCAGCCCTCCAGCTCTCTGGGTTACGGGGCCATGGGCGGCCCCTCGGCCCCCGCCTCCTCCTCAGCCATGTGGTCCTGCCTCCACTGCACCTTCATGAACCAGCCCGGCACGGAGCACTGTGAAATGTGCAGCCTGCCCCGCAGTTAAGACTCCCTCCCCATCCTCCACCCCCTCTTGTTTCTCCACGCCCTGCCCCGATCAGCCACTGCACCGCGGTGGCGTCAGGGGGCGGGGCCCAGCTGCCAGATTCAGATGTTCTCTTTGTTTTCCTCCGCCCTCTGTCCTCCCGCCCCCGCCCCCCCCGGCACCTCGCAAAGTGCTGCGGCGCTCGGAGGGATGCGCTCGTTTACATCAAATTAAAATAAAGTTAACCAGACTGATTTTGTTTTTTTGCGTCCTTCCACGCGGCGGCTCCTGTGAGAGGCGGGGTACGATTTTAGGTAAAGCACTTTTTTGGCCCCTAACCCCCAGAAATAATACACCCCCCACCACCACGTCCCAAAAATAAATCCTGCTGTGACTCAGGACAACAGCAAAGACTCATAAAGTGTCTGGATGTTTTCTCACATCAGTGCCCCTCTCGCTCTCACGACGTCTTCTGGAAAATCTTGCCGTGTATAAAAACATCAGAGGAAAGATGCTGTTATTTAATTAAGTTTCTTCTTTTTTTTATTTTTATTATTATCAGATTGTAGCGTGAACCTTAAAGTTTTGAATCCTCAGCGTGGACTCTGCTCAGTCAGGTTTTTTCTAGGTCTCTTTGACAACGCCCCCTTAAAAGAGTACAATCACGGGTCAGAGCTCGGACCTGAAGACGCTCCGGAGCGGGTTCCACTTTTGGTAGAGTTTATATTTTCAGTATTAAATTACAATTTAAAAAAATCCCAGCCCTGGAAGAAGGCCGGCGTCCGCTGACGTTAGAACAGATTCCTGAACATCTCCCGCTGGTTTGTTGGATTTGTAGCGTTTGGCGGTTTGAACTCGAGCAGGCACAATATGTAGCTTACCTTCATCCTCTTCATCATCACTGACTCGCAGAGCGTTAGCCGTGAGGTGCTTTAGAAACAACTGGTGCTCGCCACTCTCACCTCCCCGTGGTTCTTCTTCTTCTTCTGTTTTCTTGCACAGAGCCCAAAGCCTAACCGACGTTCCTCCGCTAATGGAGTGACCCCTGCAGGTTTTCAGCCTTTAAAGACTCCGAGGGGTCGTAGGTCATACGTTTGTCTCTGCTGGTGTAGATCTCCTCAGATCTCTTTCTTTCTTTCACGGCAGATGCCACAGCTAGAAGAACACAGGTGTTTTAATCCTTCCAGGTGTGTTTACCTGCTGATTAAAAAGCCTGACATGAATCAGATTTAGTTTCTGTGTCTCGGAGCATTAAACTCTCATCCAGCTGTAGCTCAGTTGAGTCATTTCTGACCCTTTAACACATTCAGTCTGCAGAGGTTAAAACACTGGGACCAAAACCTGTGAGCTCATTATTTTTTATTTTATTATTTTTTGTTATCAACATCTGGCAACGAGTTCTCCTCCAACAAAATCCAGCTGTGTCCTTCTTAAAGAAAGTATTTGACCAGAATCACCTCTGGAGGAGTTAAAGCTAACGTAAACGTGAAACCTTCCCGACGGATCCAGAATCTCTCGACACATAATCTCCACTTAATCTTAATTTCCCTCATATTCGTGCTCTGTAATCTGAGATCTCTCTTTTAATCTGCTGCGACGATCCAAACCTAGTTGGAAGTTGACGGGGAGGAAACGGGCCTTTATATTTTTTTTGTTGCTATTTATGAGACGTTTGCTTGACGCTAATTCCATCGATGAAGTGAGAAAATATTTTTAGTTGTAGATTCATTTGCCTGGTTTAAAACAAAACAATGAAGCAAACAGGAAGCGGTGGGTTTGGTTGTTGCCCCCTGGTGTGGATTTGCAGAGAGTGATTGATGTCAACGCTAACGGACACTGACCTTTATTTTTTCTTTTGTATTGATCCGAGGGGCCGTTTGCTGAGCGAGCATGCTCTTTGGACTTAACTTTCCGCCGAGCTAAACGGAGGACCCTGAACGTTGTTGTTGACCTGGATTTGAAACAAAACAATAAAAAAAATCAACAGAGAAAAGAAACGTGACGATGATGTGTTTGATTTCATTTCTGCTTAGATTCAGCGTTTATCTAGTTAGAAAAATAAATGAACGCAGATAATCATGATCCCCAGAAGATGAATCCTAATGGCTTTAGACTTGAGAATCATGTTGTGTAATATCTCAACATCATTATTTAAATGCTTCTGGTCTGCTACGCCAACTGTGGGTCAAAGTTTAGACTCCTCTTGTGTAATATCTCAACATCCAGCAATCAAGAGTTGGCAAGTAACAAACTGAAAGCGCCAAGACATTTGGGGCAATTCATCATGTTCCCCAGAGGATAAATCTTAATTACTTTAACAACCCTACATGTTTTTCTGTAGCACCACCAGCAGGTCAAAAGTAAGACTCAGTCTGGGTAATATCTCAACACCTAGTTATCAAGCATTGAGAATTAACAATACATTTGGACGAGAGAAATGTTTTCCCCAGAGGATAAATCCTAATTACTTAAAAGTATCTGCTGCACCAACTGAACGTTAAAGTTTAGACTCATCTCGTGTAATATCTCAAAATCTATCAATCAAGTATTGTGAGTTAACAAACTTGTTGTACCACGTTGGTGCAAATAACCATGCTCCCCAGAGGATGAAGCCTAATGACTCTGATGAATGATCCTAGGAAGGGTCCTTAGCGCTACCCACAGGTCTACGTTCAGATTCATTTAGTGTCGTCAAGTACCAAGCTTAAAGTGCTAAGAAATTTTGTCTGAATAATCGTGCTCTCCAGAGGAAGAATCCTGATGACGTTAAAGCTCCTGGGTTGTCATCTACTGCACGGACGGCTTGTTTATAAAATCTCAACATCTATCCATCGGACTGACATTAAATTTGCAGCCTTCATTCATGTTCCCCTGAGGATGAATTGTAATTCTTCTCTAGAACCATCAACCGTCAAGTCAGAATTTTAAGTAGCAATTAATGAACTGTTAGCAAACCTGATTCAACGCGCGGCCGGTAAACGTTTGGCCTCGTGACACTGATATTCATGCGTTTATTCATGTTCTCCTCAGGATGAATCACTTTACAGATCTAGCGCCACCATCAGCTCAGAGTTTTAATTCATGCAGCGCTTTGGTTTATGACCCAGTACCTGCAAAACTAATGACTAGCTCCCACCAGCATGAGCTGTACTTGGTGCTAATTAGCAAGTGCTGTTAGGCATGTTAGCATTTAGCTTACACAGTATTACACAGTATAAAAAACCTTTCTCAGCTGCAAAATGAATGAACAACAAACTTATCGGTCAGAAGTATGTGGACACAGGTCTGGATGAAGCACCAAGCTTTTCACAAACTGAAACCCTGACCTGGATCCCCCAACATCTGTAGTCCACCTTGAGATCTGATCTGTTCAGGATGATAAATCTGAAATCTGAAACTTGAGATGTTCAGTCACACATCACTGAACAATGACTAAAGATTGCCAGGAGTTGATATGACCGAATGTTTGCAGACACACGGACGTCATGTCATGTTTAGAAGATTGACTCAGGGTAACTTTGGGTGAGTTCCTGTCATATAAGTTGGTGTTTAAGTTTCCAGGATGAGTGCAGAGAGAATATCTGCTGTAATGAGTTTACAGGGTCTCAGAGTGGTCTCTCTCTGTGGGACTGCACATGGACAACAGATGAAGAGCAGGAATGTAAAAGCCAGTCTTGACCCTGAAGCCCGAGCTCTGGTCGCTCCCCCCTTCCTGGCCATTTAATCTTCATTAAAAACCGACAGCTCGACTCATTTTTCTCGTCGTTTCCACGCCCTCCGAGTCAAGGAAGATGAAAAACAGAAGGATGTAAAAGGACAAGGTTTCAGTTAAATCCTCATATCTGAGTGTGAAGGCAGCGGAGGCTGAAGAACCCTCCCTCTGTTCCAGATTAAAAGCAAGAGGCAGACTCTCACTGCTGGTACGATTATAATCTTGGAGACGAATAGTGTGTGTCTTCAGGATGAGGACGGCTGCTGCAGCTTTGCTCGTCGTGACCGTGGCGCTGAGTGTCGCTCAGAAACAGAAGGTCAACCCAGAGAGACCAGAGTGGGACGACAAGAATGAAGGTAGAGACTTTATAGGTGTTGTGTTGACTGACTGGTCCATTAGACAACCAGTAAATTACCTCTAATTCACATCTGGATTGATTTCTTCACTCTTATGCAGTTGCCTAGTCTGGTAACATCTGGATTATAAACTAGTCAAATAGGTAGGAGCCTCCTATTGGATAATTACTGCATGGGTGATTATCTTTCAGCTGACAACAAGTTATTTAAGCCCAACTGATGCAATGAGTAGCTTCTCATTTCTTCAACAACCATGTCTAAAGACATCCTGTGGTCGTCTGTTTGAGAAGGGTCAAATCATTGGCATGCATCAAGCAGAGAAAACATCTAAGGAGATTGTAGAAACTACTAAAACTGGGTTAAGAACTGTCCAAGGCATTATTAAAAACTGGAAGGATAGTGGAGAAGCATCTTAAGCCCTATTCGCAAGGGACTACTTTTACCTGGGGACGTCATGTGATTGAGAAACGTCCCCCCTAGGTCTGTGTTACATATGGCACATTCGCACGGGATAAACAAACTCTGTGTTTTACTCTAATTTATCATCCATAGTTATGTCTGTGCTACTTTCCGCTTCTTTCCACTGCAGGTCAGAGGACATTTTACACTTTTTGACAGATTTAGTTACTTTGCGAATTCTAATTGATAATAAAAAAATATATTTTTAAAAATAAAACATGATGAGACTATTGACCCATTGGAAAGAAATTACCAACAACCTTTCTCCCGCTGTCTAGACTTTGATTTACAGAACATCCTTCATAATTCTTAAATGACGAGAGGCAGAAAAAAGCTGCGAATCAAACTAAAGTCTTGAAAAAGTAAAAACACACCCCAAAATCACAGAGATGCCGATTCGCACTGGATTAGTATTATCACAGGACCTCTGAAGGTAATTTGCGGTGTAATTTTTACTTTACAAATTACGGACATGGTCGATTCGCACGGGATTAAGATCACAGACGACCTCTGATATTATTACAAATTACCGGAGGTCCCCGGGTAAAACTAGTCCCGTGCAAACAGGGCTTTAGAGGAAGAAATGTGGTCAGAAAAAATCCTGATTGATGGTGATCAGTGGTCACTTAAACATTTGGTGAAATCAAATGGAAGAAAACCAACAGTAGAACTCAGGGCTATGTTTAATAGTGAAAGTAAGAACATTTCCACACGTACAATGTGAAGGGAACTCAAGGGATTGGGACTGAACAGCTGAGTAGCCTTAAGAAAACCACTAATCAGTGAGGCTAACTGGAAAAAAGAGGCTTCAATTTGCTAGGGAGCATAAAGATTGGACTCTGGAGCAATGGAAGGAGGTCATGTGGTCTGATGAGTCCAGATTTACCCTGTTCCAGAGTGATGGGGGCATCAGGGTAAGAAGAGAGGCAGATGAAGTGATGCACCCATCATGCCTAGTGTCTACTGTACAAGCCTGTGGGGGCAGTGCTATGATCTGGGGTTGCTGCAGTTGCTCAGGTCTAGGTTCAGCAACATTATGTGAATGTTGAATGAGGTCAGCTGACTACCTGAATATACTGAATGACCAGGTTATTCCATCAATGGATCATATTCCAAGATGACAATGCCAGGATTCATGGGGCTCAGATTGTGAAAGAGTGGTTCAGGGAGCATGAGACATCATGTTCACACATGGATTGGCCACCACAGAGTCCAGACCTGAACCCCATTGAGAATCTTTGGGATGTACCTCTGCATTGACTGTATAGTCCTCCAACCAATCAACCAATCAGAGACATTTAAACTAATTGAACTCCATCACCACTGACAGACCACCACTGATAGAATAACTATATTTTCCTTTCCTGCAGAAGAGAAGGTGAACGCCAGAGGATGTGCCAACCTCACGCTGGTTTTAGACAACTGGAAGTATGCCATCATGACGCAGGTCAAAGATCTGCTGCTGCATGACCACAACACCGTGCTGCCCGACTACGGACGGTCAGGAAGAGTTTCATGAACAGTTCTGGCCTCCGGCGTTTTAAGATCTAACTTTTGATTTGAGCAGATTTACGTCTGAAAGAAGCTGACGTGTCCTTTATACGTCCATGACTGAGACAAAACGATAAAAGACATCGAGACTAGAGTCAGTGATGAGCGTCTTTGTTACGACGCAGCTCAAGGGCAGCAACATAAAGAGGAGGTAGACGACAAAATAAAGAATCAATGCTTGAGGTTGAGTTATCTTCTGAGGCCTGATCATATATTGTTGTAAATCTGCTCAAATCACAGCCGAGGCTTCACATTTTATTTGTCATCTTCCTTATTTGACCTTAAATCTCTCCTGGTTTGGACTTGACCTCTCCTCCCTTTAACCAACGAGTGTCTCTGCGTCTCCTCAGGATCCAGCCGCTGTCGGACGCTGTCAGAGACCTCTACAAGGAGTTCAACGGCCTGAAGGAGCTTCTGGCCAAGCTCACCGTCAACTTTGCATTAGTGGAGACCCTCGTGGACAAAATGCAGTCAGGACGGAAACCCACAGTGTCCCGACGCAAACTCAAACCCCCGGGGGCGACGGGTCAACCTCAGGGGAGGAGGAGGAGCAGGGTCATAATTCGAAAAGTCCTGAGACCTGTCACCTCGCGGACCTGAGAAGGTCCCAGATACAGCAGGGAGCTCTTTGTGTCATGAATCAAAGATGAAGCTTTGTGTTATTCTCACTGTTCAGTGACATTCAAGAAAAACTCCTGTACCTAATAAAGTGGCCACTGAGTGTAATAAAGAGTTTCTTAAATCCGAAGTGATGACTTTCTCTCTGCTCTGAGGAGTTGTAGTCATTCACTGTACTCGTCTTCACCACCAGGAGGCTCAGTAGAAGATGTTTTACTGTGTTTTTATTATTCTGAGTTCAGTCCAGAGATTTGTGCAATAAATTATAAAATCTGTGGATGAATCTGCCTTCACACTTCAAATACAGCTGGATCTTTAATGGTTGTTTTATTTTGTGTTGTAGTCCAGAAATAAAACGTGTATCTGACATGGTTTGGTCTGTTTCTTCAAAATAAAAGCCCCTTGATATAAAACATTTTCTTTCCTTTTTTAAGCTTTTACTTTGGAAATAAACTAAACTTAACTAATAAAACTAAAAAAAGCTAAAATTAAGCTAAAATTAAAACAAATAAAAATAAAATAAAACTAGACTAAACTAAAACGAAATCACCCAGGAAAGCAAACATTATTTCTAACCAACTTAACCAAAGAATAATAATGTGGGACATGCTGTTTATCTGTGATTTCGTCAAATAAAACATTTAACATTAAGTTTCGTTTCAGATCAGATGAACTAATCATTTTCTAAGAACATCCCTCTTAACCCTCTTCTCTGGGAAAATCTAGTCAAAGTTATTTCCAAACTATTTGCCATCGTATAACACACACACACACAGAAATTAACTAATTTTATATTTGTAAATGGGTAAAACCAAGCCTCTAAGTTTCTTCTTTACTACTATCGAAACTAAACGTGAACGCAGCGTAAGTTTCTTGTTTGATTCCATGAAACAGAAACGAAACTGAAAACTGAGCGTTTTCATTTTAGGGACCGTCTCAAAATGACTTCCTTAATAAAAACAGACCATCCTATAAAACGGCACATTCACTGAATATTTATTCATCGGAATCGACCATTATTACATTTAGTTATATTTCACTAATTTACAGTTAGGTTATTGATAATAACCGGGAGTTAAAGACAGATAACCGCTTACTCAATAGTGTATTAATTATCAGACGGTCCCTGAGGTTTACAGTGGGCGGTTACAGCAGGGAGCCTGATCAACATTAGTTTGACAGATTTGATCCTGAACGAGAGAATCAGACAGTCACCAAGGTAAGAAGAAAGAGCATGAAACTAAATAAAACTTAGTATTAAATCATCTTATGCGTGTTTATATTTAGTAAATATTGTTAAAACATACGCAAATAACACGATGGTCATTCAGCTTTTAATCGTTTTATGATCTTTAATTTGAGTCAAGCTAGCTTAAAAGAGTTAGCTTAAATGAGCTTGTTTTTGTTTCTGTCGTCTTTTTATCTCCTTTAATGTCTCGGTAACAGTAGAATCAGGTGTATTGTTGGTACTTTATGGTAGTTTGGAGTGAAAAGACTAATTAACGAGCTCATTATTAAAGTGATTGATCCATTAAATGTTCCAAACTGAGCTGCTTCCAGCTGTTAAACTGTTTCTACCTGTTCAGATATTTATGATTGTAAATAGTCTGGAGTTTATGGGAGACTTTAAATTCATTTCTGGCAATTTAAAGATTTTAATTTGATAAATTAGTTGCAGCAGAGGTTCATAATCTATGAAGTTATTTATGACTGTAGACATGGTCTCAGAGGATGAAAACAAAAACACTTTTTAGTTTTTATTTATTTATTTTTCTGCCAAGAGAAATGCAACACTTACTAAAATAAATAAATAAAATAAAATAATTTTATATATTTTATACTAATATAAATTATATACATTATATTATGTACAATTATTATTATTGTCATTATTATTATTATTATTATTATTATTTATATGATTATTATTATATTTTCTTTTTTCATTGGTGTAATATAATATAATATGTCCTTTTTTATTTTATTATTTATTTATTTTTTTAAATAATTTACTGTTTTTACTCTGTAATAAAATAAAAATGCAAAGACTCCTGTCAACCCTCATCTGTGGAAGAATCTAAAAAATAAATTCTAAATTATCTTGAGCGGTGCATTCATTTGCCCACCGCCTTACTGACTGTAAAGCAACAGACCTAACTGGAATAGTGAGTTTCCCAGAGGCTGTAAATGCATCTCACTGTTGTTGTGTTTAGATAAAGATTGCAGGAGACCAGGGACTCTCCGGAGAAAGTTGTCCCTACAGATGGAGGACGGAGCAGGAGGCCTCCACAGCTCCTCTGGATCACAGGCGAAAGCCAAGGACACAGAGGATGTTGCGACCAAAAGACCACGGAATAAAAATATGGTAGATATGTGCAGTTATAAGAACAACTTTCTGTCTGGTATTGCAGTATTTGAGTCGTCACGTTGTTAATGTTTTGTTTTGTTTGCAGGAGGAAGGTGCAGGAAACCGCAGCAAGAAAGACAAAGAGAAAGAGAAGAGGAAAAGGAGAAACCAAAGAAGAAAAAAGGGCGTCTCAAAAGTAAAAGAAGATGTCCAGAGAGAGGACACAGAAAAAGACAAGATGGAGGTTGCGGAGACTAAAAGCAGCCAGACTCAGGCCAGTGTGTCTCAGCAGGTCGATCTCCAGACTGAAGGCCGCTTTCAAAAAGAAGCAGACCGAGCTGAACCACACCGGAGAGCGGCCAAGATGGTGCAGGCTCAGACTCAAACAAGGAAACACGAAAGCAAAGACAAATTCACACAGACTAGAATTAGCCAGAGTGACCAGGAAACACAGACAGACTTCCAGGAGCCGAAACAAGACGACACGAACAATGAGAAGACAAAAGACGACAGCGCTGTTCAGACTCCGTTAGAGCCAAATGAAAATCCAGACAAAGACGAGGCAGCACCAGCATCAGCCAAGGAACAAAAACCTGAGAGAGAGTCGAAGCCTAAAGAGGAGAAACCTTCTGCTGGAGCCGCCGGTGATGCCGCAGCATCTCAGTCAGAAACAGCTGCCAAACCGTCGTCCTACGCCAAAGCTGTGTCAGGACAGAGGGGGAACGTGGCTGCATCAAAAGCGTCTGATAAAACTTCCCCAAGCACACGGTGAGACATCAACAGCTTAGTCCAGCACTGGGAGTCTGAACCTGACGCGTTAACGTGATTTATTTATTTATTTTTTTATCTCCACAGCGATCGAAGCCCAGTGAGAGCTCCACCTGCTGCTCCCATGTTCACCTTTCACATCTACGCTGTGCTGGACAAGAAGTTTAAATTCAACCAAGAACTTGACACCCTTGTGCTGTTTCATAATGAGAAAGAATATACCCCCCTTCAAATGACACATTTTGTGTGAGTAGTGATTATTTTTGTATAATCTGCAGTCTTATCGTTGTTTTGAAGCTCTGACTCTCTGTATTTGCTGAATATTCTACGTTTAGTGGACTGAAGCATGGAGGCTATCTGGTGGAAGCAAGTCTCTCCATTGAAGAACAGTTCCTGAGGAGAGGCAACTGGATCACTTATTGGTACGGTGTAAAGCAGCGGCAGAAAGAAATATCGGGAACCGCAACAAGACATGTTCAAATACCATCCGACCCAAACATTAAAGGTAACGTTGTCTGTAGCTTGGCAGTCCTCCACTTTGGTTTCAGTTGTTCCACGTTAACTGATCACGTACCTGCACGTGTTTTATCTAGAGCTGCATCTTTACGAAGGATTCATTTGGCGTTATGATGAGCCAGGTTGGTTCCAAGGTAGGTTCTGGAAGAAACCAAACGGTGTGGAGATTTCAGACACCTGGCAGACCTCAGCTACAACTCTGCTGGACAGAATCTTCCAGAAATGGACTCCATCAGACAAGCAGAGCACTCAAAGGCTGTGTCGAGACTTGATGCATTTCTCTATGAGCCTCGGTTCTGCTCATACAAGGATTCAATACCTAGACAATTCACATCCTCCACCAGTCACGGTTTGTACAGTGTGAAGAGTGCATATCAGCTCATGCTTTTAATACCCACAATGTACCACCAGTGACCAAATGTTTGTATTTACAGACCTGGGAGCTGATTTCAGAGAATCTGGTGCAGATTTTAAATGGAGAGCCAGAGGAGAAAATCCCAGAGAGCTGCAGGAGCATGAATCCTCTCATTCTGGGCCTTTCTATTTTCATGATTACCAGAAGTTTTGAAATCAACCTGGGAGTTAAAGGTTGGGCTCAGCTATGTCTCCTAGTGTCCTCAGAGACTGCGATGGACAAGACAAACCTGGAAGAGTTGTGCTCTTCTTTTGAAAATCCACAATAGTAAGTTTTAAATCAGTAGAAAGTAATGTGATGATTTTAAAACTGTTCCTTTTGGTGTCCTTAACAGTTGTCATGGACAGCTTGAATATATTGTACACTATATAGTACTCTTTGGGTGGAAAGTCCTTCTTTCTTATAGTGTGGCATCTCCGGTCGTCACCATCTTGGCAGAACCTGATTCCATCTGTCTCTCAGCTGATTCAAAAACGGTCAAAGAGGTGTAGCACTAGTGGAGCTGATGCTAAAGGCACCCACCTGTCAATCAAAGTAGCCACGCCCTCAATTATAACATTTAAACAGATAATTCTTAAAAAAACGTATCCACCGTACGGTTGTCATGAAATGAGAAATTTGCTCTAGAGACCAAAGCTGTGAACATGCTTATTCATGTTTCTGATGTAAAGTTGGACATTTTAGGATGGAGGTCAATAGGGATTGACTCGCTTTTGGAATTCATCCTCTAGTGGACAATTGTGGAACTGTAGTTTTTGGCTTGGCTTCATTTTTCAGCCATGGTTGTAGCTGGTTTAGCATTTGATTAAAACCTTGAGAAAAGTGATTGATAGTATGATAAAAATAAGTTGTAACTTGTGTTTAAATTAATTTTTTTTCTCTTTTAGCTACGATTCTGCTAACTTTAGCTTGCGATTAGCTAAGCGCGGATGTCATAGTTTTGCTTCGGACTTTTATACAACTAATACAGCTCATGAATAGCTACTCCTGTATTAGCCGGCCAAGTTTGAACAACTTGTAAACATTTGTTTTTAGCTAGCTAGCTAGCATTTACAAGATCCAGCTGCTTTATGCTAGCATTGAAAGACATAGACATTTATGTTTTTATATCAAAAAATAAATCTGAAGGCAGCTTTTTGAAGACAATTTAAAAAACTTGTTTTTTAAAAAACTTTTAACACAAGCTAAACTGCAGCTAGCATTTATTTAACAGGTTTTATTCGACAAAACAACGTGTGTGTACTTGTAAAAATTTAATTAAAGGAATTATACCTTCCAGAAACATTATAGAAGACATGATCTGACTGATCTGGTTTCTTCCCCCCAGTACCGTGTTGGCTTTGATGAACGTCTGCGCCCAGTACACCGTGTCTGAGCTCGTCCTGCTCGTTCCTCTACTCTTCAGACTCAGACAACCAGGAGCTGATGCAGCAAAAGTGGGTCCAGCTGTTGAGGAAGAGAACTGGTCAGGACTTAATGGCGTCAATTTCACCAGATTCAGAGAAACTATACGGTCCTATTCTGACAAAAGAAAGTGAGTCCATCTCTAAACCACTTTAACTTTATTTATTTTTCTTAAATAGACATTAAAAAGTAGTTTTTGTTTGTTGTTGCAGGAGGATGCTCAACTTGATTGAGAAACATTCATTAATGGCTAAAGACAGTCCTCTGCTCCTGATAAGCTGGTTAGCTCTGGCCACATTTGAGGATCTCCCTGAATTTTCAGAAAAAACAGGGATTCACTCAGAACACCTGATCCAGAGTCTGATGTATAGACTGCGAAGATGTACGGAGACAAAGGACCTCAATAGATCGGAGGAGAACGCGAAGGTAGACCAATCAAGAAATTATAATATTTATCTTGTCTTTAAAATGGTCCTTTCTTGATGATGTCTCTTCTTCCTTCTTTCAGCTTGCTCAAAAAGCCTTAACCTACATACTGCTGAAGGTAGACAAAGAGAAGGACAGGTAATAACATCTCATCTACACAGGCCTCGTCTTCCACTCGTACCTTGAGTCATTTACTCCCTGTAACTTCAGCTTTGTGTCCACAGAATGACTGAGTCTGGAAACATCAAGCCGGCGTTCTTCAGCAGCATCAATGTGGTGAAGAGCACCTGCAGTATTGTGCGTCTTGTCCCGGGGTACCAGGCGGTGGTCCTGTCCTACCAGCTGGTGTTGAAGTTGTCAGAGATTTTGGAATCGAAACTAAGAAAAGAGGTAATAATCTGTTTTATTGTGTCGCTTTGCTCCCACAGGATGGACTGCTAACCATAAATACAAATCATTCTGTGTCTTTCAGTCCAAAGAAGATGAGTTTGAGACCATAAAGCAGAAGCTCTTTGAGGAACTGGTTGGCATGCAACAGAGAATCAACAAGTTCAGAGATGATCTGCTGGAAAAACCTCTACTGACTTCATCAAAATCACTCACCTACCCAAAGGAAATTGAGGTACACAGAAGACACAGTTCACTGTAATATGTTTATTGATGTCTGTGAAGGTTCTCAGTCATCCAGGTCATCGTATACCCCCCAAAAAAACAAGCTGAAACACAAACACCAAACATTTCATTCAAATCTTCAGTTTTAGAAGACCGATGTGGAGTTAGGGTTTAAATAACAGGTTCAAAACAGTCTCGTCATTAACAGACTCAAGTCATGTGAGTTTCTGATGGGCAACACAGTGTTTCCAACCCTGTCTTAAACTGTCTTAAAACCTTAACTATGATGCAATCCCACCATTAATAACTATTCATACAGTATATGAAATGTATGCACGTACAATAAGAGCATGTGTTTTGTATCAGTCCGTCTTTACCGCAATGACTCGTATATCAGACTTTGCGGCAAACAGCAGCCTGTGCAGTTCATCTACATGTGTAATAAACAAAGGGCTGTGGTGTTCTATGGACAACTCAACTCAACTTTATTTATAAAGCATTTTGAAAACAACCACAGCTGAAACAAAGTGTTGCACGCAGGTAAGACAAACTATTAAAAACAGTAAAACAATGAAAACAATAAAAAACAATAAAAACCCTAAAAGCACTAAACAAAAGCACAAAAACATGGTCTCATGCTGGGTTGAAAGCCAGATGTATGTAAGATTAAATAAAGTATCAGCGAATTTTAACAAATTCTTAGTCAACAGTTGACTTTCAATCTAGCTTTGCTAGCTCGCGCTTGTAAAGTTTAGCTAGTTCTTGAGTTGTATCTTCCAGGTTTTGACCAACTCTTTGAAAATCATTTTAAATATCCATGGTCTATGAAACCAAGAGCACAAACACTGGATTTTAAACGGTGGTGGTAACGTAAATTTTTATTAGTGAACAACACAAATACCTTCACATGCTACGTGAGTCCTGTACGTTGTCTGAGCCGTACGGGATGCTGCTTTGGGAGAGGAGAGAGCGATATCACAAAATAATAAAACACAACACAAGCACAATGTTGTTTGAGATGTGAAAAAAATATTTCCCATTGAGACCATGGCAGAGTAAATCAGACCCTGCTGGGCTGCCATAGTGTTAACGTTGTATGGGAAACCCCTGGGCAACACCTACTGATGTTCCTGTTTAAACCCAAACTCATATTTGATTTAACTTCATTTCACTGAAAACCTTGAACCAATGAAAATACAGAATAATAACAAATATTCTCAGTATGTTCTGTAATCATTTATTTTTTTCATACTATATTGCCTCTTGTAATAACATCTGTGTTGAATTATCAGATGTGGGATGCGCTGCTGAAGGTGGATTGCTCTTTTGAGGACGTTTCCTCCCGCTGGATGGAAAGCCTGAAAAAAGACCTGAAGAAGAGAATTTCCGAGGTCAGTAAATATGCATTAATCAGTGTCAGATCAGCTTTATTTGACTTGTTTTAATGACGTTGGAGGCACAGGAGGTTGATGTTCACATCCCATTTGGGTTTTTTTTTAATTTACAGTCAAGCGATGAGGACAAAGTCCTGGTCTGCTGTCTTGAGTCGTCCGTGGCAGCTATAACGAAAAGCCACAAGGTTGTTCAGACATGTTTCGATGAGCTGTGTCTCTCTGCGATCAAGAAAATCTGCCAGGTATGGATCACACGTTCTGATTCAATTTTCTAAAGCTGCATTGGTTCGAATTTGAAATAGAAACTCATCATGATGTCACTTCCTTATATGACCTGTACTACAGCCTCCAGCCACCAGGGGGAGCTCCACATGCTTTGGCTTCACTTTAGAGGAGCTGTCATGGCGTCCACTTTTTTACAGTCTATGATCCAATGTCTGATTCTGATCTTGAATTAGTTTCGACTGTTTGTGTAGTTACTGTGCTACTGTGCCCACATAATAACCAATCAAGTGAAAGGTTTGTATTTACTCTGTGTTTAGGCGGGGAAGGAGGGAGACCTGATGCAAAGTCTCAGCTCTAAGAGGAAAGATCTTCCTGTTGCCATCGTGTCGGCCGTTGTGGTCGAGTCAGCAGCACGTTTCAGAGACAACATGGTGGAGCAGCTTCTCAGTCCACAGTCTGCTGTGAACCACTTACTGTCTCACGGTACGCCATTTAATCACTCGTTAATATCGTTTTATTTCATCTTTTCTAACTGCTGTTTAATAACCGCTGTGTTATCGTTTTGTCCAGGTGATTGGAAGTCGATCCGGGTGGATGACGCTGCGGGGCAGGTGGTCCACAGCTCTGTGGAGGGGGTACGGTCTCTGGTGGAGTCTTTGCTACAAGGACACATCCCGCTGGGTCACCTTCAGACGTGCCTGAAACACAAAGAGCAGTTTAAGAAACTCTACCAGCAGTGTAGGAACCTCCACAGGCTTCAACGTCACAGCCTTTCATTACATTAAGATGGAGTCAATTAATCATAGCTGCGTTGTGTCTCCCACAGACAAGAAAAACACCAAATCTGAGACGGTGTCCGTCACTGCAGAAGACGTTTTGGCTCAGAGAGAGAAGGATGTGAAGGCTTTCATGGAGCGGAAAGAGCAGATGGATAGACTGATTAAGATGATAGCAAAGGTTACAGAAAGCATCACAGGTATCTGTCTATCTGTCTATCCACCCATCCACCCATCCATCTATCTTTTTCTGCACTGACATATATTTTTTTGGACCAGTTCCTGAGTTGGTGACTCTGGAGGAGCAGCACGGTGCAGATCTCCAGACTGTGAGTCTGAACCGACTGGTGAAGGTTCAGATCTTTGATGCTGAGAAGAAGACGAAGGTGACGGGTCCTCCTCCCGTCCTCTGGTACCAGACCGGCATGAATGTCTTAAAAATGGCCGGAGAGATGCACAAACTGCGCCACAGCAACCTCATTCTATCCTCCTGGGTGAAGGGAGCGGCATCCTTGGCATCAGAAAGGCATCCCTCCCCAGCGCCGGTCGTTGTGAACCTAACACAAATCTACGACCACATCTGGATCCCCCTGATGGAGGAGTTCTCTGAGCTCTACGTCAGCATCGCAGAAGCAAGCATCACACTGAAGCAGCTCGATCGGGTTTTGGAGGAGTCTGGTGACAACGGGAAGCTGATGAAGAAGGAGCTGGATCTGATGTCTGAGATGTTTTCTGTGGCGGGAGCGTTTAGAGCCGAGAAGAACTGGGTGGAGCGGAGACTAGGTCAGATCCAGAAGTATCGACAGCTGTACGAGGCAGCGGCTGCAGCCAGCGCCGTGCTGAAGATTGCTGAGAAAATGAATCTCTCTGGAGACTTTTCTCAAATTGAAACCCTCAGTCAGCTGGTAAAGTCTCATAACCTGACATTAAACTTTATTGTCATTGTACATAAGTACAACTATATTATACATCTTGGCAGTCCATAAGATAAAAAACATTAAAGATTCACATTCACACAGTCATGATTATCCACAGTCATGATGTGATAATAACTACTATGATGCTTCTCCAGCTAGCTTCATGGAGCTTCAGAAGTCTACCAGGGAGCTCGTGCTTAAACTTATATCTTTGACTATTTAACAGGAGGAAGACACCTTTAAGCAGCGGGCCCTGGTGTCTCTCAGCGATGACCTGTTTAATGCCCGACAGCAGCTCTCCACGGTCACCAAGCAGCAAACGGCCTGTCTGGAGCAGTTCCTGGCGAGCCAGACCCTCGTCCGTTGGGTCAAAGAGAACCTCAAGAGTAAAGACGGCCGCATGAAAAACATCACTTTTTATTTCTGCCGCTTGCCTGCTCACGTTTCTCTGTCCCATCTACAGATATGAGTGATGTGAAGGTTTACGTGGAGCTGGCCTCCATATCTGCCGGGGAGAATGACACGGAGATCGACCAGGTGGCTGGCTTCCACGATGCAGTGATGGGCTACGCCCCTCTGTTCTACTCCCTCCCCCCTAAGGCTGGCTTTGAGGAGTTCATGAAGTCTGCTCAGCAGGTGTGGGAAGCCCAGAATAGAGATGAGAAGCTCCCTGACAAACTGGTGTGTACATCTCCTCCCTTGTGTTTATTCATAAAACTCTGTTTGTGTGGTAAAAGCTACAACGACACCGCTGGGTTTGTTTTCCAGAGTGAGTCTACTCGGTTGCTGACCTGGCTGACGGCGCTGAAGGAGACACACGGCTCTGTGGAGCAGTCCTCCCTCTCCTTGGCTTCTTCTATTAACGCTGATGGAGTTTATCTCGTAGGATGGTCTGATGAAAACACAGAGAAGGCAAGTAGTCTTCAAAACAAGACAAAACATGGCTGGCTGAATTCAGATAAATCGTTTAAGACGTTTCCTCTCTGGTGATTTCAGAGATGTCTGCAAAACATGGTACAAGTCACAGTGAAGAGAGGCCAAGAGCTGAAGAGCTACAAGCTTGAGGAGCTGCTGGAGCTGCAAAACAAACTCATGCTCATGTCGTCCAAAGGGGAGCGCGGCCGGGAACAAGTCCAGAGGTTCACAGAGGTCAGTGGCTTTTATTACACATAAAGAATACAATTTGGAAATAGTATAAAGTTTTGTTGAAGATTTCAACTTTAACCCGATCTAGTTCAACATTTATTCTCTTCTCACATCCTTGTATCCACTTGCCCTGCAGGTCTTTGAGGGCGTTCAGAGACTGGGCACTATCCTTGTTCAGATGCAAACATCCGGCAACATGCTCTTCAGGGACTGGCGCGCTGAGATCCAGTGCTGCCCTCAACAGCAACCGTGCATCACAGTCACCTTCCAGTCCCTGAAGGCCAAACAGATCTCGTACCACGGTGAGGTGACAGAGCAGCTGGGAAAGCTGGCCCACTCCATGGACGTCTGCCAGAAAGATTGGCACTCCTTCGTCAGCGAGATGCGCTCCAGCTTCAGCTTGCTCAACCACTACACCTCGGAGCAGATGGTGTACCTGTGTCACTGGGTACACAGAGTCTGTCAACGGCAAGTGTCGGTTCCTCAACAGTTGTGGCACTTACTTTTTCCCATCAAGCCTCAGTGCACGCTAACTGATGTCAGAGTCGCTTACGTCAATGCAGCAGAGTATGAAAATCAGTATAACGAACCATCTACGGACTCTGAAGAGGACATTGAAGAGGACATTGAAGAGGACATTGAAGAGGACATTGAAGAGGCTCGTGATTTGATGGAGTTTTCCTCAGATGATGACAATGTCATGGAATGTGATCGCCCCGGCGAGGACGATCTTGAGAACCTCTGGAAGCAATTCAAGAGGCACATGCCACAGTACCTCAGTGAATCCCTCGACATCTTAACTCTGGCCCACTTCCTCTTGTGTCTCTCTGAAATGAACCAGCAACACATGATCAGAAACCTCCCGCCAGTTCTCCAGGAAGGAAAGCCCAATCTTGTCCTTTGTCCTACTGCGGAGGTTTACACCACCACCCTGTCGTTTTACATTCAGAGTCCAGAGCAGCCTCTGCCGTCTGCTGACGAGGTTCTAGTCTGCAGAGAGAAAACCACAGAGGAGGAGGTGGAGATCTTCCTCCGCAGAGCTCTCGGCCAAGGCTCCGGACAAACCTGTCAGAAGATATACTCTCTGGTTAACCCGGGGCTGCTGGGATATGATGTCAGTGTGGCTTTAGGGGATCGTTTTGATGCTCTTGAGAGGAGCGCTGGACCTTGTTATCGTTTAGTAGTAGTCAGTCCAGTTGAGCACCAGCACAGATATGTGCCCTCTTTCTTCAGCAGTCACAAAGTACAGGCTGGAGTGGGTGTAACAGCAGATACTGCTCGGAAATATCTACATCACCACTTCACACGAAACACCCTCCAGCAAGACCCCGTCTCACTAGTTTCTCCTGATCGGCTCTCAGTGTGGATAGTGTCATCTGAACGGCCTGCAGTTGGTAAGGATAGCCCCTCATCCACATCCGTTTATAGAAATGTATAGAATTAGCTTGTTATGTTATGTCCCTTTGCACATTTGTAAAATGACTAATGTTAATGAAGCTGTATCATTCTTATTCTAACAAAAACACGCACAGATCGTTTACAAAGTGGGTGTTGGGTAGGGATGTCCTGATCTGCATTTATAAAACGATCCAATTGGTATCAGACTTCAGCCACACCTGAGCGTTTGTAGTTATTCATTTTAGGTCTGCCTTGAACCAAAACTAAATCCTTGTAGCTTCAAAATGTTGTCTTCCTCTTCGTTGGCTAGCGTCAAAGCTGGAAAAATGAAGTCAGTCAAACAGCAATTTATAAATTTAATCAAGACCAGATCAGGACTTGGCTCGGCCGATACTGATTATTAAAAGTTTGGTATCGGTCTGGGACATACCTCGTTTTTGGTGTATATTAAAATTATTTTATACAATAATTTTCTGCACATCTTTCTTTCTACTATTAGGAAAATCTCTTTATGTGGACCGTTTGTTTGAGAAGTTCCAGCAGACATCTCCCAGGGCTAAACACATCAGGATCAGACTGATTGAGCCATGTGTTGACATAGACTCATTGATCAAGAGTCTGTCAGACAGACTGGCTCCCTTGAGAGAACAGGACCCAGTCCTACTGCACATAGACCCTGCAGGGGTAAGAATGCACTCATGTATACCTGCAGGTATCTTTGTCCTTTTCTTGGTTTTACTTTATATTGTTGGTATCTACCAGGTGTTTTCAGGTCTGGAGGAGCTCCTGTTCCATTTGTTAGTTCTGGGCTGTTTGAGCGACAGCCATGGCATGCTGTGGAGAAGGAACGTAGCTCACCTGATCACTGTCGAAGTCCTGAAAACTTACGCATCCCCTCAAACCCAGACAAAGGAGGTAAACATATATATTTTAGATCTTAATGTTTTTCAGAATCGGAATCAACTGAAACTGACTGAACTGTTTCATCTGTGCTAACATGGAGGCGTTGTAGACCTGAAATCTCATAAATCTTTGAATTCACTACCCTAAATATTTCCCTAATTTGCAAGCAGTACATAAATTATGTTTAAAGAAGTGATTTATCTCTTTGTAAAGGCAAACTCACAAATGATTCAATAAATACTCTATGTGTTCACACAGATGAGGCTCGGACTTCTTGACATTCTGCCCACCATTCACTGTAGACCTCCGAAAGAGGTGACGCAGCTGTTGGGCAGACCAAGGGGATCAACACAAAAGACCTTTGATCCACTCATGGACGAGCAGGAGTTTCACAGTGAGGGAATTCAAAGACCCTACCAGTACTTGCAGCGCTACCGCTTGAATCATGACCTGGATCATTTTAAATACCAGGAAGGATCTGTAGAAGGCAATCCTGCTGATTGTCTCAATCACATCCTGACGTATTGTGGAATGCAAGATCCATCCTGGGGTGAGCTCAAGAACTTCTCCTGGTTCCTGAACGTGCAGCTGAAGGACTGTGAGAACTCTGTTTTCTGTCATCGAGATTTTCTTGCTGACCAGCTGCCGGGTTTCAAAAACTTCATTGTGAAGTTCATGATTTCGATGGCAAGAGATTTTGCCTCGCCTTCTCTGAACACATCTGACGAAAGTCCCATGCTGCATATTGAGAACAATCAGGAGGGTGACCTTCTTGCCCGTCTGACGATTCGGAAGCGCTGGGAAAATGAGTCTCATCCCTACATTTTCTTTAACGCAGACCATTCCTCGATGTCTTTCCTCGGCTTCAATGTGCAAATTTCGAGACGCAACACACTCGATGCAGTGGATCCTCAGAGCAAAAAGGTCCTGATACAGCAGGTTATGACACACGAACTTTTTCAAGGTTTGCAACGGCAAATGATTTCCCTCACTGGGGACTTTGATGAGTTACCCCGGCAAGACAAAATCAAAAGGATTTCATGTGTTGTTGGTGCAAAGAAAGGAATCATGTCCAGAGGATTTGATCCAGACCCAACATACGAGCTCACCGCTGACAATGTGATGAAGATGCTAGCCATACACATGAGATTTCGGTGTGGAATTCCAGTTGTCATCATGGGGGAGACTGGCTGTGGGAAAACCAGATTAGTCCGTTTCCTTTGTACTCTGCAGCGGGAGGAGAAGCCAGCAGAGAACATGGTGCTGGTCAAGGTTCATGGAGGAACTAATGCAGAAATGATCTATAGAAAGGTGAGGGAGGCTGAGACACTCGCTCACGAGAACCGTAGACTGCACAAGCTTGACACCATTTTGTTCTTTGATGAAGCCAACACCACAGAGGCTATTTTTGCCATCAAGGAAATCTTGTGTGATCGAACGATGAAAGGGGAACCTCTCGAGGCCGACAGTGGCTTAAAAATAATAGCTGCCTGCAATCCTTACAGGAAGCACTCACCTGAAATGGTGGAACGTTTGGAACGGGCAGGATTAGGATACAGAGTGAAGGCGGATGAAACCCAAGACCGACTTGGAAAAGTCCCTCTGAGGCGGCTGGTGTACAGAGTCCACCCTCTGCCTCCAAGCATGGCGTCTTTGGTGTGGGACTTTGGTCAACTGAGTGATGCAACTGAGCTTTCCTACATCAAACAGATTGTCCAGAAGAATGTTGCAGACCATCGGTTGCCTGTGGCCTGCGCGGATGTCATTTCAAACGTTTTGGCAGCCTCCCAGAAATACATGCGAACTCGGAAAAATGAGTGCAGTTTCGTGAGTCTCAGAGACGTAGAGAGGTCAATGAAAGTGCTAGTTTGGTTTTACCAGCATAGCATGTTCTTTTTCAAGAACTACACTCGTCTCAGTGAGGACTATAGAACACTGAAGTGCCTGATTCTGGCTGTTGGGGTGTGTTACTACCCATCTCTGGTGGACAAAGAGGAGTACCTGGAGGAAATTTGTGAGCACTTTCCAAGACCTCTCTACTATTCAGATGCGTTGCAGAAAGAGATTTCATCCTGTCAAGACTTCTTCCTTGAGAACATAAACACAAGAGAGACCATAGCCAAAAATGTCGCACTCAAAGAGAATGTGTTTCTCATGGTTGTTTGCATAGAGCTCAGGATCCCACTCTTTCTGGTTGGCAAACCAGGCAGCTCTAAGTCACTTGCTAAAACCGTGGTTGCTGATGCCATGCAGGGCCAGAACTCCCACTATGAACTGTTCAAGAAGCTCAAGCAAGTCCATATGGTCTCCTTCCAGTGCAGTCCTCACTCAAGTCCAGAGGGCATCATTGGGACGTTCAGGAACTGTGCCCGTTTCCAAAAGGACAAAAACATGGATGAGTATGTGTCAGTGGTGGTGCTTGATGAGATAGGACTTGCAGAAGATTCTCCTCAGATGCCACTAAAAACCCTTCACCCTCTTTTGGAGGATGGTTGCATCGACAATGACAAGCCAGATCCACACATGAAGGTTGGCTTTGTTGGCATCTCCAACTGGGCTCTGGACCCAGCAAAGATGAATAGAGGGATATTTGTGTCCAGATGGGATCCAAGTGAGGATGAGCTGGTGGAAACTGCCAGGGGAATTTGTTCATCCTCCAACTCAGTTCTCCTGAAAATCATACACCTCTTCCCATCTTTGGCAAAGGCCTTCTTGAGAATCTGTGAGGTGACCTCAAAGAATCAGTTCTTTGGTTTGAGGGATTATTACAGCCTTGTCAAAATGCTCTTTGCTGCTGTCAAATCCACACAACAAGAGCCTGATGGTGAACAGCTGGTAGAGGCTGTCTTGCGTAACTTCAGCGGACAGCCCGAGGGGTTTGACCCTGTCAGATTTTTCGGGGATGTTCTTCAAGAACTTACAACAGTTCCCAGACCAAGCACCTTGCAAATGGTGAAAAAGAATCTTGATCCTGGCTCCAGCGAGGAGTGCCGTTACCTCCTTCTGCTGACCACCAACAACGCAGCCCTTCATATCCTTCAACGACAGGTCTTTGCCAAAGAAAACTATTCACCACCGCCTGAAATCATTTTTGGCTCAGGATTCCCAAAGGACCAGGAATATGCCCAAATCTGCCGCAATGTGAACCGAGTGAAAACATGCATGGAGACGGGACGTACTGTCATCCTCCTCAACATGCAAAATCTTTATGAAAGCCTGTATGATGCCCTGAACCAGTACTATGTCTACCTCAGTAAGCAGCAGTACGTTGATCTGGGTCTTGGCTCCCACAGAGTCAAATGTCGCGTTCACACAAACTTCAGACTGGTGGTAGTAGAGGACCAGAAGAAGGTCTACGAGCACTTTCCTGTTCCCCTCATCAACAGGCTGGAAAAACACAGGGTGGATAGGAGCACTGATCTGGAAACATGGCAACGCAGCGTTCTCGACAAACTGAAGGAGTGGGTGATGGAATTCTCCGGCGAAGCCACGTGGGGGTTCAAGCTGTGTGACATTTTTGTTGGCTTCCATGATGATGCCTGTGCCAGTGCTTTGCTGCAAGCATTAGAAAAGAGAGTACAAAAGGTTGCAGACAGTCCAGTAGGACACCAGGACGAATCAGACAAAACGCTCAATGCAACGACGGAAAAAGAGGTGACTGAGATAGAGGACGATCAGTTGGAAGATGTGATGGATGTAGATGTTGCTGAAAAAGATCAGAGAGCTGATGTCGATGAATCCACTGAGATATGTGATGACAGCACACCAATGGCAGAAAGTGAAGAGAGGATGGAGACAGAAAACAGTGTTACAGAAAACAAGGAAGAAGAAGTCTTGGACCTGGCCAAATGTCTCTTGTTGAACTGCGCCACACCTGATGCCGTGGTGAGGCTCAAGTATTCAGGTTTAGCGAAACAGGAGAAGGATAAACTCCAGAAGCTGTACTTCCAGAAACAGCGTCACCACTCACTCCGAGACTTTCTGGAAGATTGCCTGAATGGGCGTGATGCGTCCAGCAAGTTTCTGGAGGTAAGGCTCTAAGCACTGCTCTGATTATTTCATCCCAAACATAATACATTTGTTGACAGCACTGCCTGCTTTGTGGTTTTGCATAGATTACTACATTCTCGAGCTTGTTAACCAGATCCGATGTCAGGGTTGTAGCCCACGCTCTAGGACTGCATACGGACCGAATCCTCCTGCTGTCACTGCACCAGTTTGACACTGAAGTCTCCTTCTGCAATAAAATACGGTACTCATTATTTAGATAACAACAGCATGGCTGCTTTGTGTTTGCTTTTAACCCTCTAATGTGACCATCTAAACATTCAGCTCCCTTGTCTCTGGCAGACTACGGACGCTGCCGATGAGAGATTAGTTTTATAGCAAATTGATTGTAAAATCAAATTGCTTAATCCACTTAGAAGTGTATTTACCGTACACAGGTATGCCAATGAGTTTTCAGAACAATATATTTTATGGTTAATCTTCTTTCTCTTCCATGTTTATCAGGGGATTCCTTCAAGATGCCGGCAACTCCCTTCACATCCTCTTCATCCAGATGGATCTTGAGGAATCCCACTGCAGTGATGAGCTCATAGCGTCAGCAAAGTATGGTTCAAAGTCTGGTATTTTACATGGAAATGAATGGATATTGCAAACATTACAGATGTGTTTCTTTGCTAACAGATATTGCACCATGAATTATTTGACATCACTGGAGGACCAGACCTGTTGGGTGATTTTCACTGTGAAGGTTTCTAGGATCTCAAGCCGCTCCCAGTACATCGGTTTCCAGGGAGGTGAGGAACAAAAGGAATATGGTTATTATCGCGGTGCAGTTATTTGTTTGCAGCATTATCCAGGATTAAAGCCATGTTTTGTCTTTTGCGTCAAAAGGAGTCTGGCACTCGGTTCACATTGATGACCTGAGGGATTCAGAGGACATGAGCCTGAACCTGTTGGTTTTCTGTGGAACCCGCATTAGCAGCCTGCTCAGACCTGCACAATCAGGTAAAAAGAGGCAATGTCTGTACTTTAACAGAGGTATTAAAAATGGGAAGTAGAGACCACTGCCCTACAAAAGCAGATAGAGTTCAAGAAATATGTCCTGAAGTTTTCGCTCCACCAAACCAAGGGCCAGCCATTTTCTGGTATCAGGCCCTAGTCTTCCAATGTTGGACTTCTGTCGACAGCTTTTCAGCCAAATCATTGTGTTAGGTCTCCTCTCTGATTGGTTGATCTGCTTAGAGAAAGAGAAAGCTCTAAGGTCACACGGAAGACTAGTCAACCAGACCAGTTATCCATCTTCATCTTGTCTGAACAGTGAAATCCAAAAATATTTCTGTAATCTAGAATGAAAAAATGATAAAGATGGAAGATGGAAGGCTATCTTCCTAATCTCCCAGCTAACAGTAGCTCCTCCTAGATTCCTAGCTGCCCAGCTAATAGCAGCTCCTCCTGGCTTCCCAGCTAAAGTTATTGATGCACTGCACCTTTAGTCTCAAAATCTCTTTGTTTTGTTTTCACAAAAATTACAAATTTCTTTAGCATCTTAATATAAATCTCACCTTCAGCTCTTAGTTCAGTGTTTTGCTGCAGATTTTTAATGTCAAACTAACCTTACGTTTAATCTTCAGCAGAAAACACTGAAGACGGAGAAACAGTGAGAAGAAATGACGTTGACAGAAATGTGAGTTTAACAATCAACACGCGTTTTCTTTTGTTTACATGTGATAATGTAGAACAGTTTAAAAGAAACCGTTGTAACTGTGTACAGGCAGAGAGAGCCCACCTCCACAGCTTGTCCTTAGTGAGGTCTTGCATCCAGAAAGCAGTGGGTTTGCTGAGGGACCCCAACAATGTGACATCAAGAAGCATGCAGAGGATGCACATCCTTCTGTCTCTTCTAGGGACCCGTCCAAACAACACAGGAGGTAAACAGAGGTGTTTGTTGATCAGTAACACACAGTCTCCTCTGCGTTCTGTCTTCAGCTGTGTCTGATAAAACTATGATCTTTCTTAAAGCTCACTTTCAGAGGGTGTTGTTGAGTCGACTGGTCGAGGCTTTGGAACAGGGAGAAGAGATGCATGCTGACCCTAAAGAGTGGGTGAGCTTAGAGGCCAAGAAACACCAGGCTCTACAAGAAGGAGGGACTCTGAGGTAAAGCTTGATTCTCAAATAACAGATCATTAGCTCAGGTAACAGTAATTGTTTTGATCTTGCAGCATAAGTCCTCAGTTTCAGTAAATTCAGACCATGGCCGGACAGACGAAGACATTTGAAGAAGCAATGATAGACATTATATACACAAAACAACTAATGGACTCGACTGTCTTGTCTTTGTGTGGCAGACACACTCTGTGGCGCTGCCTACAGTCCACCGTGACGCCGGTCTTGGCCAACATGCTGGAGGTTATGGACAGGTATGCGAATCTGGACATGCTCTCTGATGACAGGCTGAGCCAGAGACTGATACAGCTGTGGTTGGACATCCTGGAGGACTCCAAGGTCTTAGACCTAACACCTCCTCAAAAGCCAAGGTACTGAGGATTTTTCCTCTTCTCTGATGTTTACAGAATATTATGTTACTGCTTGTTGTCAAAGTTGTTTAAGTTGTGGATTACAAAAAAAAATTGTTGTCTAATTTCTCTTAGACATGACATTGGAAGCTTTCTGGTTTCCGTTTGTAGTCCGAATAGTTTTGAACAGTCACATTTGAGAAGGTTTTGACACTCTACTGTCCACAGGACGGCTACCGTCAACTGTCTCAGATCAGATGAGACAAACGCCCCTTATCCAATTACATCAATCAATCACATACATTTTGAAAGACAGTACAAAGAGATTGTGTATTTTGAATATTCAAATAATGAATATCAAATAATATTCTAGTCTCGTCTCTGTAACGTTCCCTCACAGTTTTAGTTCGTCCACGTCTCGTCTTAGTCCCAGAATAAATGGATGATGACAAATACATTTCGTCATCATCTTCGTTAATGAGATCAACACTGTTCTGTTGAATCGTCTCTCGTCTCCAGCTCTGGTCACGCGACTGAAACTTAGACCAGATTCTTGGCACCTGCTGAAAACGCTGGAAGTCCTGAAACACATATTACTTATTGGTGTAATTTAAATGTTTTGATGATGATTGTGTTTCCAGTGAGTCAGACCAGGAGGTGCTCGTTCAACACCACTTCGCGTTGGACGGTGAGGAACAGCCCTGCTCAGCCCCGTTCAGCTGGCTCATCACCGTGCACCTCGACAGCCTGTGGGAAGAGTCTGAATTCATGCCAGGTTAACCACCAAGACATGCAAACTCACACACCGACCGTGATCTATCCATATACTGTGGATTAAAGAAATAATCTGTTCTCTTCAGTAACAAAAGAGGACGGCACAGAGAGGGTTCTCCAGTTTGTGAAGACCTTCAACAACAGCCGGCTGGGCGGTCACCTCCAGAAACTCTCAGAGGAGGAGCTGTCAGAGTACAGCCGCCACTACCTGCAAGACTTCCTGCTGCTTTCTTTGAAGATCAAGACAAAGGATGAGCTCAAGGTATAGGCTTCATGAGTCAGTCACACATTTAGGCATGATATAAGTCACAAATAGTCTTGACTTTTATGAGGAGCTTGACTTGGTTAAAAACTAACGAGACTTGACATCAGACCAGGATGCAGCGTACTCGCCTCTCGTCCTGCAGCTTTCACCAGATTATACTCACATCTGTAATTTGATGTCGCCACAAATAAAACCTCCTGTGTTTAGTGGAGATTTATTTTTTGCTTAGTTATGAAAGAGACTTTCTTCAAACTAATGTTGTTATTAGCTTTGTTTTGCTTTTTTATTTTCAAATCCAAAAACCACACAAAAAAGACCTTTGTTTTATTCTGTAGTCTAAAACGAAATAGAGAAAGACATCACTGGTCCAGAAAATAGTCTCCATGGTGACCACTGGTCCAGGAAGTAGTCTCCATGGTGACCATTGGTCCGGGTCTCTCTGGTCCAGGAAGTAGTCTCCATGGTGACCATTGGTCCGGGTCTCTCTGGTCCAGGAAGTAGTCTCCATGGTGACCATTGGTCCAGAAAGTAGTCTCCATGGTGACCACTGGTCCAGGTCTCTCTGGTCCAGGAAGTAGTCTCCATGGTGACCATTGGTCCGGGTCTCTCTGGTCCAGAAAGTAGTCTCCATGGTGACCACTGGTCCAGGTCTCTCTGGTCTAGGAAGTAGTCTCCATGGTGACCACTGGTCCAGGTCTGTCTGGTCCAGGAAGTAGTCTCCATGGTGACCATTGGTCCAGGTCTCTCTGGTCCAGGAAGTAGTCTCCATGGTGACCACTGGTCCAGAAAGTAGTCTCCATGGTGACCACTGGTCCAGGTCTCTCTGGTCCAGGAAGTAGTCTCCATGGTGACCATTGGTCCGGGTCTCTCTGGTCCAGGAAGTAGTCTCCATGGTGACCATTGGTCCAGGTCGCTCTGGTCCAGGAAGTAGTCTCCATGGTGACCACTGGTCCAGAAAGTAGTCTCCATGGTGACCACTGGTCCAGGTCTCTCTGGTCTAGGAAGTAGTCTCCATGGTGACCACTGGTCCAGGTCTCTCTGGTCCAGGAAGTAGTCTCTATGGTGACCATTGGTCCAGGTCTCTCTGGTTCAGGAAGTAGTCTCCATGGTGACCACTGGTCCAGGTCTCTCTGGTTCAGGAAGTAGTCTCCATGGTGACCACTGGTCCAGAAAGTAGTCTCCATGGTGACCACTGGTCCAGGTCTCTCTGGTCTAGGAAGTAGTCTCCATGGTGACCACTGGTCCAGGTCTCTCTGGTCCAGGAAGTAGTCTCCATGGTGACCACTGGTCCAGAAAGTAGTCTCCATGGTGACCACTGGTCCAGGTCTCTCTGGTCTAGGAAGTAGTCTCTATGGTGACCATTGGTCCAGGTCTCTCTGGTTCAGGAAGTAGTCTCCATGGTGACCACTGGTCCAGGTCTCTCTGGTTCAGGAAGTAGTCTCCATGGTGACCACTGGTCCAGAAAGTAGTCTCCATGGTGACCACTGGCCCAGGTCTCTCTGATCTAGGAAGTAGTCTCCATGGTGACCACTGGTCCAGGTCTCTCTGGTCCAGGAAGTAGTCTCCATGGTGACCATTGGTCCAGAAAGTAGTCTCCATGGTGACCACTGGTCCAGGTCTCTCTGGTCTAGGAAGTAGTCTCCATGGTGACCACTGGTCCAGGTCTCTCTGGTCCAGGTAGTAGTCTCCATGGTGACCACTGGTCCAGGTCTCTCTGGTCCAGGTAGTAGTCTCCATGGTGACCACTGGTCCAGGTCTCTCTGGTCCAGGTAGTAGTCTCCATGGTGACCACTGGTCCAGGGATGGATCATTGTGTTCAGCACTAAATAAACCTGGTGCTTCTCCAGACTCCTACTCCTTCTTCTCCTTCTTCTTCTTCTTCCTCCTCCTCTCTTCTTCTTCACCTACAAAAACATCCAAAAAAGGTTCAAAAATAATAGTAGTAATTTTTGGATGTACCATGACCTGGATGACTGAGAACCTTCACAGACATACTCTGGTTCCTCCTTTACTTCCCTTCCTGGTTTCTTTTTTTCCATAGATTTGAGAACAAAATGTTTTGTTTTGGCTTTTTAAGTTGAAAATCAAATCATTTATATATTTTTCATTTTAGAGCCTTAAACCAAACTTGAACTACCAGAAAGTTCACAGACCTCATTGGTTCCAGAGTTTTGTTTTATTTCCACAATATTTCACCTCCAACATTCAAACTGTTGCCACACATCTTTGTGGTTTCAGGCCTGAGTTGAAGTTTCTATCAAGTTTTGGATCTGTTAATGTCATGTACTTAAAAATAGATACAAGAATTGTGTGTTCTATTTTCAAAGGAACATCGATTTGTTTTAAACCCTGCCCTAACGCTGCTCGTATATGCAGGTGTTCTCCAGAGCCTTGCTGGGATGCATATCTGAGCTCCAGACATCCGTGGGCGCCCCTCCCTCCCTCTCTCCTGTCTGGATAGTGGCAGCTGCGAAACATCTTGCCCCCAGACTGGACACTCTCAGCCACATATTTCAGCTGCAGCCCAAGCTGGCCCCAGACGTCTTTCAGCGGGCGTCACAGAGCGAGACGCAGGATATGGTGAGACATCCTCATCATCTGTGACTCCTTATTTATTTGCTGCAGCGTGAAGCCTCTCACAACGTCTGCGTGATGTCTTTTATTTTTTTGCAGGTGGAGGATATTGTAGCTCTTGGTATTTGTGTTGAGCAGACCAAACTTCAGACTCTGACCTCGCTGGACGAGTGTGAGTTGTTTGTGAGCAGAGTGGAGTCACTGCAGCCCTGTTTAGACAGAGCGTTCAGTCAGAAGTACAGCGCCCTCTGCAGCCCTGGATGTCTGCAACATCTGGACTCCATCAGGTGAGTCTGGAAAGCTGGAAATTTAAAATAACAATGGTAGCAAATTCACAGTTTCTTTGGTTTTACTCTTAATCTCATTTATACTTTCAGGTCGCTGTGGCATGGGATGCTGGTGGTCGCATCTTTCATCCAGAACGTTGTTTTTAAAGTTGGACAGGATGACCAGAAATTAAAAGATCTGGCTCTGAAACACTCCGACCTGCACCTGAACGTACGTAAAAATGGTTTTAGCCTCAGTTTGTATCCTGAAAGTTTCTCACACATTTTAAATGTTGGTGCTTTGTCAGAGGTTCATGCATTTTGGTTTTGCATTATCAAGATTGCTTTTAAAACCACAAACGAACACATACCAACAAGTACACAGACCTTCAGAGATGGCCTCTATTGTAAAATCCTAACTAAAAGCAACTTTTCAACAACAACTACATCAGACAAAACATTATTTATATCACTAAATGTTTTCTCTTCTTTCCAGCTGATGCAGGAGTCGCCTGATGTCAGAAGCCAGGAGACGCTGCAGCAGCTGATCCGAATCCTCAACTCTTTCCACGACGAGTGTATCAGCAGAGACCTGAGGTCAGACTCATTTATATTTAGGTCTCATTCAGGCCAGTCGTTTTAGTTCAGGGGTCACATAGAGCCCAGTTTGATCTCTAGAGGTCCGGACCGGTAACATAAAAGAATAATATGAAGTCCTTTTGTTTTTGGTGCAAAGAAGAATTTCAATTTGTGTGATTTCTTTCTTTAAAGGTTTGGCTTTATTTGCCCTGTTTGCCTGTCGGAGTTTGTGGATCCGTGCGTTCTGCCCTGCCAGCACGTCATCTGTCTGCCGTGTCTCCGACGCTGCCTTCAGCATAACACCCGCTCGTGCCCTAAATGCAGGAATGACCTGCCCCCCGACTTCAACCCGACCATTTCTCCTGTCGTCAAGTGAGTCAGAGAAAATAATTCAACATTTATTCTGGAATAAAGGAACAGATGAAACTTTCATGACTTCTCAGATGAGGGCCTTGGTATCTTTTGACTCCAGCCTTTTTCTCTCCATACCTCAGGGCAGCCCTCCAGCAGCAGTCGGCCGTCAGACGCTGCTGTAACTCCTTCTTCCTGGAGGTGGTGTCCAGGTTCTGTCTGTCGGAGAACCACCGGCCCGGAGAGGGCGTGGTGGAGCTGCTCTTCTCGTTGCTCGTCTCCGCTAACGGTCAGTCACAGAATAAGTCGGCGATATTAAATAATCTTTGACGCAGCGACTGATGAGATGTTATTCGTTCTTTGCGTGTGGTGCAGGAGACGTGTACAGGACCAGAGAGCTCACGCCCTTCCTGGAGTGCATGGATAACAGTCCGGTGGTCCGATCGGTGCTGCCCAAGCTGCTGCTGCAGTACAGGTGAGGGGGGACATTTATTTACATTTAAATGATTGATTTGGAAGTGCTCAGGGACTATAACACAAGGCGCGTTCTTCAACCTGCTCATGTTTGACAGTTTAAAGTCAATGAGAGGAGGTATTTTCATAGTAGGAGAAATTAATTGTAAATGCAGTACATATAAAAAACGCAGCTTGCAATTGCAGATTTAATGGATTTTAATGGATTTTAATGGGAGTTGTTTTTTAAATCTGACACTACAAAAACAAAAAAATCCATCAAAATCAATGTTGCTGCTAATCATTGACATATCCAAGGCTCTAATAATAATAATCCCCCCAAGAAAAATCCACTTTGCATTTAGATTATTGACAATATTTCAGTTATGTGTTTTTTTATGAAAAATGTGTGATACCATCACAAACACTGGAAAATAAAGGTCTAAAAATGTGAAATGAATCAAACATTTGGTGTTTATGATCAGGATTGAAGTAGATTAAGAGATTTATGTAAAGAAAAGTAGAAAAAAATGATTAACATATGCTGAGACTTCTTTAACTTCACAGTTAGTTTAGTTCGTCAACGTCTCGTCTCAGTCACTGATATGAACACAGGATGGTTAACTGTAGTGTGTCTGTCAGTTTCGACCAGGCGAAGGCTCACATTCAGACCTACCTGAAGAATCTGGAGGAGAAAGTTCTGGAAAGAGAAGACCACACTGAACTCTACCTGCTGTTTGTCAACTGCTTCCAGGTAGAAAACAGTTTCTCCTTTAGCGCTTTAGATCATTGCCTCGGCAGAAAGTCTATAGATCATAGTGATTTGTTGTTTTATTTTATTGCTGCTCTCTCGCACCAGGACTCTCTTTTGTGCTCGAAAGCAAAAGACGTGGAGAAGCAGAGAGAAGAGCAAGAAGAAATCCGATTCCTGAGCAGGATCGCCAGGAAACAGACTCCAGACAGACAAGAGGACCCGTCAGAGTTCCTGCTCAACTTAGCCAGGCTGAGGATGTGTCTGAGCACTGCTGCCCAGCGGCTGGAGAGAGCCACAGCTCCAGGTGACTGGTTGTTGTTTTTGTTCACGTTTAGTGTCTGAGAATTACAGGTGAAATAAGTGACCTTTTATTTCTGTCTGCTTTTAAAGGTGAAGGGATAGCATCTGATCCGTACCTGCAGCAGGTGAAGGCCGTGTGTGAGTACAGTGATAACGACTGGTTCAGGGTTTACCTGCTCAGAGCCCTTGACAGATGCTCAAGTATTGACTGTATACTGACCCTGATGAACAGTCCGGCCTGGAGATGGGTCTTCCCTCCGGAGCTGATTCGACTTCAGGTAAAACCCAAACCATAAATGTTGAGACTTAACAGGAAACCACTGAAACAACCTCCAGGCTCTTAGAGTCTTTGAAAATGTCTGAGATTGTCTTAAAGTTAGCCAGCTCACACTAGGCCAACAGACTTGTAGAGTTTCTTGAAGACACTTCATCCAGGTAGCTTCTTCAGTTCTAAAGGACTGGTGGTGAACTGGGGCCTAGAACCCACAGATGTTCCTGTTTAAACCCAAATCACCACCAGTCACCACCCAAACAAGTAAAGACTTGGTCAAAAGGCAACATCAGTTACACTGGCATCCAAAAGAGTCACAACTAGGACGTCCCGATCAAGTTCTTTCGACCTCCGATCTGATAAAGATCTGATCCTAAACGTCCCAGAGTTGGTCTCCTGTAGCGTCCTAAAGTCTGTCCTTGTCTTCCTTGTCTTCTCCTAGAGTTGGTCTCCTGTAGCTTCCTAAAGTCTGTCCTTGTCTTCCTTGTCTTCTCCTAGAGTTGGTCTCCTGTAGCTTCCTAAAGTCTGTCCTTGTCTTCCTTGTCTTCTCCTAGAGTTGGTCTCCTGTAACTTCCTAAAGTCTGTCCTTGTCTTCCTTGTCTTCTCCTAGAGTTGGTCTCCTGTAACTTCCTAAAGTCTGTCCTTGTCTTCCTTGTCTTCTCCTAGAGTTGGTCTCCTGTAGCTTCCTAAAGTCTGTCCTTGTCTTCCTTGTCTTCTCCTAGAGTTGGTCTCCTGTAGCTTCCTAAAGTCTGTCCTTGTCTTCCTTGTCTTCTCCTAGAGTTGGTCTCCTGTAGCTTCCTAAAGTCTGTCCTTGTCTTCCTTGTCTTCTCCTAGAGTTGGTCTCCTGTAGCGTCCTAAAGTCTGTCCTTGTCTTCCTTGTCTTCTCCTAGAGTGGACTGGATTCAGTCCAATAAATCTTTCAGTCAAAGTTAATGTAGTGTGGAGAGGGTAGCTGGTACCTTGTGTTCTCTACTCCAGAAATGTTCTGGTCATCCAACGCTGCCATAAACTCCCTAACCCTCTCTGGAAGATGTTTCTCCTTGACGCTGTCTCCAGGAAACTTTTCTCTTCTTTTAAACGTTCAGTGTTTGTTGTTGTTGTTTGGATCTGAAACTTTCCCTAAACTTTTTCTAAAATGCTCTTTATTGTTTTTTTCTCAAAGAGGATGACTCCAGCTAACGTGGACCAGTTCCTCTGCTGTGGGACACCTTACAGAACCATGAGAGACATGGTGCGCCAGGTTCTGCTAGAGAACAAGTCCGACACCTTTGTGACAGAGCTAAAGGTGAGAGAGAGTCCAGAGGTAACAGGAAGTCTACAGAGTCTCTATAAGACATTACAATGAATCTTCCAGTGGTTTTTCTAACCACTATATTAACATTTAATAAAAGTATTATACCTTTATGTAACTGTAAGCACTTATAAGGACATCCTTTGTGTTTGTTTGTTTGTTTTATGTTTCATCAGCTCCAGCTCTCAGCTTCTAACTATTATAAATGCTTCCCCTTTAAAACAGTAATAAAACATGATGATGATATGATGATATTTCACTTTACTCAGCTTGTTGAAAGGACCGATCTGTTTTATTCAAAGACTGTATAAAGTTGGATGGAGGAACAGCTCCTCAAAAGTGAAGCCAAAGCAAGTAGAGCTCCCCCTGCAGTATAGATCATAAGCTCCGCCTCCTCCATGTTAGTGGGCGGGACTTGGGCCAAACTAAAACACTAAAATACATGTAATTTCAAGGATAGTTTCAGTCATTTTAGGTATTTAATATAATGTTGATGAAGTTTTACTGATCAGACTCTGGATCCAAGCTCACAAGATGGCGCCGCCTGTATCCCCGGGAACATAGAGTCCATATTTATATACAGACTATGGTTTTATTCGTTTTATTTCTTTCTATAATACTCGTCTCTCTCTTTCTCTGTAGAAGCTGACTGGTCCTCAGTTCAGCCTGGTTGCCTTGGCCTTGTTCAGACAAGTCACCTGTCGCTTCAGGTCCCGTGATCAAGTCATTCATCCCACCTCAGAGGTCTGTGTACACAACGTCCACTGTTACTGATGATACAGATGTTACCCTGTAGGTGCTGAGTCTGTTCTGATTGATGTGACCATTAAATTTATATGTAATTAAATTAAGATATTACAGTGTGTAGGATTTGCCTCTAGAAACTAGAAAAGATTCATTTCAGGCAGATTGACCGTTAAAATACAAACCATGAGGAGTTAGTTCAGGTCCTTGTTTAAACATGATCATTAAATTAATACTAAAGCCTCTGTTTGAATTTGCAGGAGACGTCAACACTCAAAGATCTCCTCAGAAACATCAGATCCGTGGAGTTCAGGGAGTTCTGCTCCTCACTTCTATCCAATCAGATTGGCGGACCGTCCAGGCGGTTCCGCATCAGCCCGGATCTGTCGGCTCAGAGGATAACCCTCCTGGAGCTGCTGGTCCATCTGACCTCGGTGCTGCTCAGTGAAAACTCTCCCCTGGCTCCTCTTCATCAGATAGCCTTCCAGCCTGAGAATGTCACAGTAAGACCTTTTTCTGTTTCTGTCTTTCACATTTTTCCCTTCACGCTGTCTCTTAAAGGAGCCCTCCGCTAATTCTTCTGCTTCAATGACCGTTTACATGTCATGGGAAGTAACTCTCAAACTGTGAACAGTGGTATAGTGTCCTCTGTGGCTCTGGATGACAACAGAACCTCAATTATTCTTCTTCTTCACCTTCTCCTCTTGGAATTTCTGGTCATTGTGACGCTACAAGCATATTACTGCCCTCTGCAGGGTAAAATTATTTATTACGACCGTACTTCAAGTTCTGCTTTCTTTCCACAATGTTATCGCTACACAACGTTGTGGGCCAAGGTCATAACAACAGAAAGGAATTTCATTTTAACAAGCCTAGCAGAAATAAATTAAAAAAGCTAAGTATGATGATTTTAGGGTCCGTGCATTATTCAAGAAATGAAAACTGGAAAAACAACAATGTATTGTTTGATTTTGGAACAAAACAACAAATAAATAAACCTGTCTTTTATTTTGTGATCTAATTTTAGGATACCATTTAAGACAACGATGTTTTCACTCTGAGAGTTCACCAGACACAATGCTTCCAAGCTTTTAGTTTCTTTAGTTGAAGGGTGAGTGTTTAGGATTTAACTCCTCTTATCTTTTCCTCCAAGAACTCCTTCCTGCCAACAATGGCAGACGATCACACAAACGAAGCCAGACAGTGGCTGAGCAAAGAGCAGAAACTGAAGATGTACAGTAAGTATCTTACATTATGAAACTCATTTTTAACAGTTCTTTAAAAGTGACGTCTGTTTTATGATTTTTAGCCTGCGCCAACGGACACATGTGCTTTGTGGGAGAGGTATGGAGTATTTTCTTAACATCAAGCATTGAGAATAAATAATAATAAAAGAAAAAACATTAATTAAAACATATATGTTGTCCCTTAGTGTGGAAGACCTGTTATTATATCAAAATGTCCTGACTGTGGTCTTCCAATTGGTGGAGAAAAACACAATCCAGTCCAAGGCTTTACTCCACAAACACAGCAGAGGTATTACCTTGTTCCACTAAGCAGCTTTGTGATATTTCTTAGAGATGCTTGTGTTTAACTTATTATCTGCATGTTTGTGTAAAACCTCAGAGATCAGACTCGGACAGGACACGTTCTGGGAGAAGCTCATCGGAGGTCTGAAGCCCCTGAAAGACAGATGACTTTAGCTCAGTCGTGCATCCTGCGGCTGCTGACACACCTGGCCATGCTTCAGGGCGCCACAAGAAACCAGAGGGTGAGACTTCACCTGAATCTGAGCTCAGTGTCTGTTATGATGTGTAGCAAGGAGGTAAGGGCCCAAATGTAGACACAGGAGGAGGCAGGAAAAGGAAGCAAAAGAACTGAACTCTCAAGGAAAGCCCAAATTACAGTCCATATAATAGTAATCACCAAAGAAAACAGAATAAATCAACGGTCCAAACACGAGGAACACTGGAGACAAAATACTTGAGATGAGGAAATACAGTACGGGAACATAGAGAAGCAAACTGACAAAGGGAAATGCATCACTATGTATTCACACACTGACACTAATGAGGCACAGGTGAGACTGAGGGCGGAGCATAAAAGGAGAAACCAAACAATCAATCAGTGGCGGGAAAACACATGAAGTAAAGCAAGAAAATTAAACAGGATCATAGAAAATGTACTAAAGTATTCTTTTTGCTTTTTTTGTTGTTGTAGGGAGTTGGCAACATGATCCACCCCAGTCCAAATGATGTCTTCAACTTCCTGTGGACTCACCTTGAAAAGGACATGACGGAGCTGGGGAAGACTTTGAGTCAGAACATGGACAACACCGCGGTTACAGTTCATCTGATTCTGACCAGATCCACCAAAGGTCAGTCAGCTGTAGCTTTTATCCTTCTGCTTCCACATGTCAGGTAAAAAAACAAACAAAAAAACCTGTGATATTAACTTTGCTCAACGCTGATGAAGGTTCCCGCGGTGCAAGACATGATCTTTCCTCCAAACAAGGACGACGGCAGTTTGAGAAGCAAGTCTGTGATTCTGCCATCAACCCCGTGATCAAAGTAAGGAGTTCGGTTAAAATCAGTGCAAGCTTTAACCGGAAAGAAGACAATTTGACAAGTCTTGTTTCCTCTGTCTGCTTTCAGGACCTGCAGAAGCATCTGAGTGAAGCTCAGGAGAGAATCAGTGATGATGATGGAGCCGTTGGAAGCCCCATCAGGACTCTCCTCTTCAAGGACCCTGGGAAGATGTTGTCCCTCCCCTCCAACTGCCCCACACATCACTCATCCTTCTGGTCTCTGCCCAAGACAATGACCGTGGAGCGTTTGACTCAGTATGTGGGAGAACGTGACTCCGTACCCCTGCTCAGCTTGTTCCTCAAGAAGGTATCAATCATTTTATAATCCGATCAGCTGGTACAAGTGAACGCACCACAAAGACTGAAATTAGCGAACAGCTGCTACCTACGCCCTGCTTTTGGGACGCTAGGAAGAGCTACTATTAGCTGAGAGGCTAGGAAGAGCTACTATTAGGTGGGATGCTAAGAAGTGCTACTATTAGCTGAGAGGCTAGGAAGAGCTACTGTTAGCTGAGAGGTTAGGAAGAGCTACTATTAGCTGGGAGGCTAGGAAGAGCTACTATTAGATGGGAGGCTAGGAAGAGCTACTATTAGCTGGGACGCTATGAAGAGCTACTATTGGCTGGGAAGCTAGGAAGAGCCACTATTAGCTGGGAGGCTAGGAAGAGCTACTGTTAGCTAGGAGGTTAGGAAGAGCTACTATTAGCTGAGAGGCTAGGAAGAGCTACTATTAGCTGGAAGGCTAGGAAGAGCTACTGTTAGCTGGGAGGCTAGGAAGAGCTACTATTAGCTGAGAGGCTAGGAAGAGCTACTGTTAGCTGGAAGGCTAGGAAGAGCTACTGTTAGTTGGGAGGCTAGGAAGAGCTACTATTAGCTGGGACGCTATGAAGAGCTACTATTAGGTGGGAGGTTATGAAGAGTTGCTTTTAGCTGTTACTCTAGCAAGAGCTACTGTTAGCTGGGAAGCTAGGAACCGCTACTATTAGCTGGGATTCTAGGAAGAGCTACTATTGGCTGGGAAGCTAGGAAGAGCCACTATTAGCTGGGAGGCTAGGAAGAGCTACTGTTAGCTAGGAGGTTAGGAAGAGCTACTATTAGCTGAGAGGCTAGGAAGAGCTACTGTTAGCTGGAAGGCTAGGAAGAGCTACTATTAGCTAGGAGGTTAGGAAGAGCTACTATTAGCTGGGATGCTAGGAAGAGCTACTATTAGCTGGGATGTTAGGAAGAGCTACTATTAGCTGAGAGGCTAGGAAGAGCTACTATTAGCTGAGAGGCTAGGAAGAGCTACTATTAGCTGAGAGGCTAGGAAGAGCTACTATTAGCTGGGAAGCTAGGAAAAGCTACTATTAGCTAGGAAGCTAAGGAGAGCTACTATTAGCTGGGAAGCTAAGGAAAGCTACTATTAGCTAGGAAGCTAAGGAGAGCTACTATTAGCTGGGATGCTTATAAAGAGCTACTATTCTGGTTCTCTAAGACCCCATTAAGACCTTGCATAAAAATAATAATAATTTAATAATATTAATTTAAAATAATATTTAAATCAACATTATAAAGTGACGTAAAGACATAAAGAAACAGGTGTATAAAACAAGGTTAATAAAAACAACTAAGAAAATAAAAGATACAAAAATTCAGTTCAAACCAGGAAAGTCTCTGATTAACATCGGTCCTGGTCAAACTGACTGGACGTGTTCAGAGACATAATCTAATATAATCTTCCTTACTGAACTTTCACGGAGCTTCTTTAGTAAAAAGAGAAAGGAGGAGGGACCCCTTGTTGTCTCTGAGTCTGTGGAGTCAGTGAATATGAAGGTTTCCATGTCTTAGTGTCAAGTTGTGTTCTTATCTCCTGACCTGACGAGTGTGTGTGTGTTTGACCCAGATACCGTGCGTGAGGCAGTTGCATCAACTTCCTGAGCTGTCAGCTTTACAGTCGGACCTGCTCAGGGTGTTTCCTCTGAAGTCAGACTCTACGCCTCAGACCATAGCTCAGATGTTAGAGCAGATACCAGCAGGTATGTCAACATCTCACCTTCACACCGAACGCACACGAGCAGCTGAAACAAAACACACAGACTCACAGAGTCTCTTCTGTCTCGTCGTCTTTAGGTTACCAGAAGAAGATGCTGGTGGAAAGAGTTGAGAGGTTCTTCGAGGTGTGGAACGGCCTCAGAAAAGAGGTGGAAAACAACTGTAAGCATGAGTCTGCCAACATTTAACTGACTCAGTAACCTGTGGAGACCTCGGTCTTATCAGAGAGTAGATCATAAACTACTGGCTGCTGATTGAATGATGGAAACTGTAAAGATACTACTGCCTCTAATACCTCTACTGCCTCTACTACCTCTACTGCCCTTACAGCTTCTGTCATGAGGCATATTTCTTAACTAGAAAAAGACATAAAATATAAACAATTGAGACTTTATTAAATCTTAGCACGCTATACAATAGAAACATGGTCTTAAAAGAGATTTAAAAGAAGAACAACATTTATTTATGAGTCTTCATCCTAAATGGTTCTTGTTCATTCGTTCATTCAAGAAATGCTTCTCTGTTCCCACAGATCTAATTATGGAGCACATTAGGTCAATTAACTGCTGACAGAAATGTCTGATTGGGAATAAAAATTATCCTTACCCCTGTGTGTTCGTGTACATATGTATTTACAGCTGCAGATCTGGGCGTGGATGTGAACCTGTGTGACGTGGAGGTGACAGTCGAGAGCTCTGGGGAGTATCTGACGCCGAGTCGCCACGGGCCGGGGTCGTGTCTCCTAACGCTCGTCAACTTCCTGTCGGAGACTCACAACAGTTTGGTGAGAGAAGCCAGGAGAGTGAGCCGCCACGAGGACAGGTGAGGGGCCTCTTTGGGCAGTTTGTGTTGATTTAAGGCCATGATCTAGAGGGGGGGTCCACCCTGGACAGGTCTCCAGTCTATCCCAGCTGTCATTGGTCTAGAGGGGGGGTCCACCCTGGACAGGTCTCCAGTCTATCCCAGCTGTCATTGGTCTAGAGGGGGGGTCCACCCTGGACAGGTCTCCAGTCTATCACAGGGCTAACACAGAGAGACACTCACACCTACGGCCAGTTTAGAATCACCAATGAACCTAACCTTTTTCTTATTTTAACCGATATTTGATTCCAGCTGCAACAACAATATTTCCTGACTTATTTAAAGTGACTTCTTTTTATATTTCTGGGAAACAATCTGAACAGTTACAGTCAAATACAACAAAGCACACGTAGTCGATACAGACTGACTGCGTTCAAGGTCTGCTCGCTCAGATCTTCTGGACCGTCGTGTTTATGGATTATTATCTCTTGATTCTGCTGTTTTCTGTCCTCAGCGAGTACAGCGTTCCTTTAGAGAGGATATCAGAGACCCAGCTGACTCTCTGCCACCCAGAGAGGGAGCTGCTGCCGCTGGTTTTAGCAAACTGCCACTACACCTTGAAGAAGGGCGGGGAGACGGACAGCAGCTACGACCTGGCGGCCATCCAGACCCAGCTGGTCCGCCGCTTCCTGGCCGGGAAACCACTGATCCAGGCGGTAAAGATCTGAACTAATCACACAGCTGCATGCTGATGTTTCTAAGCTGAAACAAAGACAACTGATCTGATCTGAACAGAGGAGGTTCGTCCACTTATCTGAGGGAATACCAGACGTCCCTCTCTCCCCACCAGCTCACTCCAGCTCTTCCCAGGCCAGTCGAGACATATAATCCCTCCAGTGTAATTCTGGGTCTACCCGGGGGGGGGGGTCTCCTCCAGGCTGGCGCCCAGGAGGCATCCTCACCAGATGCCCGAACCACTCAGCTTTATGGGACAGTCTTAACATCCGTCCCCGTCCCCCTCGTTCAAACCTTCAGTCTAGAGTCTCTGGACGTTAACAGTTTTAGGTGGACACCACCCACAGATGTTCCTCTTAAAACCCTAAAGAGGGAACACAACAAGTCCAGTTGTCTTTGTTCCAGCTTTATTTTTTTGGGAGGGTGGGGGGGTAACAATCTGCTGACCAACACTCTCTGTCCTCTCTGATCTGCACCAGGACACCTCGAGGTACCTGAACAGACACCTGCAGGACTTCTCTGTGGTTCTAGACGAGGTCCGAGGAAAGATTCAGCAGGTAAAACCAAAATGTGATTTACAGCATCTGGAACCGACTAAAGCCAGATAAAGAAGATCACGTTAGTTTAACCCGTAGGACGTCATGGTCCTTCCTTCACGGTCTGTCCATTTATTTTTGGTATTTCAAGTTTGCTTTTAAAACCAGAAACAAAAACTGGAAAAACAACTGATATTAGATTTAGATTTTTAAATCCAAAAAGGAATTCTTTCTCCTCCTTCTTCTCCTACCCGTCATCCTCCTCCTCCTCCTTCTTCTCCTTCCAATTCTTCTTCTTCTCCTCCTTCTTCTTCTCCTCCTCCTCCTCCTCCTCCTCCTCGTCCTTCTACCCGTCATCCTCCTCCTCCTCCTTCTTCTTCTTCTCCTCCTTCTTCTTCTCCTCCTCCTTCTTCTTCTCCTCCTTCTTATTCTCCTCCTCCTCCTCCTCCTTCTTCTTCTCCTCCTTCTTCTTCTCCTCCTTCTTATTCTCCTCTTCCTCCTCCTCCTCCTTCTTCTTCTCCTCCTTCTTATTCTCCTCTTCCTCCTCCTCCTCCTTCTTCTTCTCCTCCTTCTTATTCTCCTCTTCCTCCTCCTCCTCCTTCTTCTTCTCCTCCTTCTTATTCTCCTCTTCCTTCTTATTCTCCTCCTCCTCCTCCTTCTTATTCTTCTCCTTCTTATTCTCCTCTTCCTCCTCCTCCTTCTACCCGTCATCCTCATCCTCCTCCTTCTTCTTCTTCTCCTCCTTCTTCTTCTTCTCCTCATCCTCCTCCTTCTTCTTCTCCTCCTCCTTCTTCTTCTCCTCCTCCTCCTCCTCCTTCTCCTTCTCCTCCTTCTTATTCTCCTCCTCCTTCTTATTCTCCTCCTCATCCTTCTCCTTCTTCTCCTGCTTCTTCTTTTTCTTCTTCTTCTCTAAAGGACTAAAGGTTAATTTACGTGATTACTAAATCAAATAAACTGTTATTCATTTATACTATAATTATTGAGTCTTAAACCAAACTTGAAATACCATAATCTACACAGACCCCTTCGTGCTCCTCCTCCTCCTCCTCCTCTCCTCCTCCTGACCATCTCTCTGTGTTGCAGGAGCCTCTGAAGGGCTCGGTGAGCAGTGCCATGAAGACCGTGCTGCGTTCTTACACCGACGTCTGCGACGCCGTGTTCGTGGTGGAGATCGGCCTCCGATTTCTCGGCAAGACGGGCGGAGAAGGGCAGACGCAGCTTCTGTCCTTCCTCAGTGACTCGCTGCAGATGGGCGCCCAGATCTCAAGCACCGTGGCAAAGGTACCAGAGCCTCAGACGTGTGTGTTACTACGCTGCTGTTTAACCCAGACATGTAGCACCCACCTAGACCAGACCAGGCACCCCCACCCCACCTAGACCAGACCAGGCACCCCCACCCCATAGCAATGACACTCCTTGATGGCAGCAGCCATCCCCAGCAGGATGCAGCCTGACACAGACACACACACGAAAACACTTTAGGAACAACTAAAAAAAAAAAGGTTTTGATATAAATATTCTTATACAGAAAGTGAGTTTGGTGATTGTTGCAAGATCTGTATTAACAAATTAAATGAGCGTATTAATTTTCTTCTGGTAACGTCGTTATAACGGCAGACATGGTGTTTTATGAGGTGTTGATTATCCTAATAATGAAATTTTTATTAAACAGTTTCCACTTCTTAGACTAAAAGTGTTTTATGACAAGTTTTGCCAGTTAAATTGTATTTAAATGGCATAATAATATTAATAATAATGTAAAATGAACAGTACAGACTCTGGTGTTCACTGTGCTGCATGATTCAGGAGTCAGACAGAAAATACAACATGTGATTAGGTGGTAATCATCTGTCCTCAGCTAAAATGTTCAGTTTAAATTTGTATTTTTTTGTATTTAATGAAATATTATAAACTACTGTTTGATTTCAGAGTCTTGGGGAGAGCAAACTGGAACACAGCATATACACCTGGCAGCTCCTGACTTGTTGGAAGTCTGAGCTTATGCTGAACAGGAAGCAAGTAAGTATTAATAAAAATTCCAGGAAGTGACCGGATAAAAAAAATTCAGTTATAACACAGAGGAGTCCGGTTTCTCACACACTGTGCCAGCGCCTTTTAAAGAATAAACAAGTCCGTGAGAGAAAATCCACCCACGGTGACCACATGATTTGTTTTTTTCGAGTCCGTACTTTCACTCGTGACCTCTGCTGGCTGCCAGTCCTGACCCCAAACCAAAGCACAGAGTTAAGTTCTCCCGGCTGTAATCCGTTGGAAGTGTGCCGTCTGACACGCCAGGCGCCCACAGTTTGACCCCAATAAAAACCGAGCGTGAAGAATTCTTCACTCAAGTTTTTGGGAGCCTGGTTTTTGGAAAACACTCAAAAAGAAAAAAAAAAATCAGGTTCAGAAGTGCAGAATGTATATAAACTCCAGTTCATTGTCTGCTTTCAGGACCCGTTTCAGAAGCTGCCCTCAGAGTTCCAGAAGAAGCTGTCGGACGAAGAGAGGAAAGAGCTGAAGGCTTTCCTGACGGTAACAGATGTGGACACTTTCTGTTTGGAGCTGCATGAAATTCTGCTGCTGAAGACGAACACCGCGGTGCCCGACCAGGGTTACCAACCACACTGGGAGTAAGCACAGCCCTTTTACATTCACCCCTCTGCAGTGAAAACTAATTCACCATTTGTTAGTTTAGTTTTTGTGGGAGGTAACAAACCAAAAGGTAAAAACAATCATCACAAAACATTTGCATTATTGACGTTTATTCCCCAGTTTAGCCAGAGTGTGCCTGTTGTCACTTCAGACTCCACCCTAGTCTACAGGAATGCATTGACTCTTGACAGCTTTAATCAGAGTAAAGTGTGGAGGTCTCACCCGGCACGCTCCCCCTGGGATCTGGAGCCTTTTGACTTCCAGGAGCAGAGCGTGACCCCTCCAGGCAGCCATCTGTCAGGGGAAAGCAGCTTAACTTGTATCCCCTCTGCCACAGGTCACTGCTATTGAAGCAGCAGCTGGGCAGGGATGTGAATAGGAATGCGTGTAGGGGAAACAATGGATAACAGTGCTAACAGTTGTTTTCTTCTTGCCCTGCCTCCCTGCTGTCTGCAGCATCAGATCCACCTTGGAGATCCATTTGGACGTGAAGAACCTTCCACCTCTGCTGGAGCTGGACTCTTTGCCAGAGGAGATCACTGTGGGACACGGAGCTGACGTGTGGAGGGCAGCTGTAGAGTTTAAAAGAAGATAGATTATGTCTTAAATCTGATATATCTGCATCTAGACTGTGAGACATTCCATGTTTTAGAACAGATTGTCATCAAATGTGCCTTTCTGATGTGTAAATATCACAAATGATGACAGTTTTTAGACTAAATTGTATTATGTGCAATCTGTTTAAGAAGGAATAATAAATAAATGAGTAAATAAACATATTTTTTCTTCTTTCTGTGTGTTTTCCATCACTGACAACACTAAAAAAATGTCACTTCACCATCACGCCTCCCTTTTGCAAAGTCAACCAAACCGTGGGTGGAGACACGCCCCTTAGGAGCAGCCCCGTAGATCGACAGCTCCCCTCAGCCAATCAGGCGCCCGCGTAAAGAGACGCTGGTTTGATTCCACCAATCAGAGACGTCGAGGGGGGGCGGAGACTAATCAGTGTTGTTACCACAGAGATGATGTTACGCGTTATTTGGATTCCCGTTGTATGTTGAGAGCCAGCGGAGGACTTTCACTGGTTATCAGAGGACTGTGTTACGAGGGGGAGAACAAATAGATAAATAAAAACACAACCTAGAACGTGTACTACATCCTTTCAGCTATGGGAACATCCAGCTTTTGAGGTAAGTAGTTAAAACCTTTTTTTTTTCTCAGCACCAACGGTTATTTTCAGAGAAACTGTTAGCTAGAAATGCTCAGACCAGGTTCCATTTAAAAAACAGCCGTTTTTAATTCTGTGTTACATAATCTGTAATAACGGTTAAAAATAACCGTTAGCGATGCCTTGGGAAGTTTAATAATAAATCATGCTGTTGTTCTGTTGCTCCTAATTTTCATTATTTGCGAAAAAAGTAAGTCTTTGCCAAGTTTTGGGGCCAAAATGAACCGTTAGTGACGACTGTTAGCTTAGTTTAAGGCTACAAACTGCTAGCTTCTAAGTATTAATATGCTTTGTTTTGCTCGTGTATTATGCTTGTTTATTATGATGGGAGGATGCTAGCTAGCAGAGCTAACACACACACACCTGCCAAGTGGTAATGTGTAAACACTAGGCTCACACTTAGCAACAGCAGGCTACTGTAGCTTTAATTTACAGCATCACTAGCTTGATTTGTTGCTTACTTTATTGTATTTAAAACGCAGAACACTAGTTTGTGCATCTCCCAGCTGCTGTATAAAGACTAGAGTGGTTTTGTTGTTGGTTACCGTGGGAGACTAAAAACAGTCAGGGGAAAGTGGCAGTAATTTCCTCTGTTGTTGTGGTTGTGGTTGAGCTGAGCTCCCGGGGCGTGTGTGGTTCACTGTGTCTTCTGTGTCTGTTTGTTTTGCTTGCAGCTTTTCTGGAGGATGCATACCACACGCAGCCCGTCCTCCATCCCCGCGGGCGTGTCAGGTGATGCCCTGGACCTCAGCCTGACGGGCTCCCAGCTGTCCATGTCCAGACGACCCCGGGGTGGTGGCTCGCCGGGGAAGTACTTCTCCCGCTCCGTGTCCGTGTCCGTGGCGAGTGACAGCCGAGGGAAGCGCAACACGCTGGTAACCATGCAACCATGCACAGCTGCCGATTTGTTTGTGACTTTTGTATAATCGAGTCAAGATGCACACCGGAGAGCAAATCAGAGTTCTCCACGTGTGCACGGGGGTCTGATTATAATTCGTCTTACGTCCACAGAGCGACGCGGGCTTCGGCAGCTCCCGCTCCATCAAGAACCTGAGGCGGTCCAACAGCACCACTCAGGTCAACCAGGCGGCCAACATCAGTCTGAGGTGCAAACACACGTCCACCAAGACACACAAGACAAAACATGAAACTCAGGTCTAACTCATTTTAGTTCAGGGGACCACATTCAGCCCTGATTTGATCTCAAGGGATAGGCTCCAGCCCCCCCCCCCCCCCACAACCCTTTACAGGATTACAGAAGATGAATGAATGAAGAAAAATAAGTCCAGTTTAAATTCTGTCTGCTGCTCTGACTAAACAGTTCACAAATCAGGAATAGAAATAGAGAAGAAATGCAGTTAAAGTTCTTCTTTGTCATTTTTGCCCTCAGCAGGTCGTCCTGTGTGTTTCATTCTCCTGGTCTTCCTCAGTCCTTATCACTGACATTGACACACTAACTTGTATATAGCACAGTATGTGCTGATGCATGTACTCTGCAGAGCCTCGGGTAAAATCTGCCGCTCCGTGACCTTTACAGCAACGCACACGCTTCTGAAATATGAAGGACGTGTTTTTGTAAGTGACAGGAAAGAATGTGGCCATTTCAGATAAAGTGTGTTAGCCTGTCTGAAGCTCTCTCTCTCTCTCTCTCTCTCTCTCTCTCTCTCTCTCTCTCTCTCTCTCTCTCTCTCTCTCTCTCTCTCTCTCTCTCTCTCTCTCTCTCTCTCTCTCTCTGCGTGGAGCCTTTGCTCTTTAAACCAGAGGGTCTCTCCTCAGCGAGCAACAGCTGGCAGCCCCGAAGCTCCAGCAGCAGCTCGGACAATGGGAATGGTGGCGCGCCGGCTCCCGCGTGATAAAAGTGGAGGGAAGCTGGGTGGCTGCTGCCGGGGTCGTGGGTTGCAGGGACTTTCTTTGTCCCCCTTTTTTAGAGGGGAGGGCCGGGACCTTCGGGGTCAGGTTACCCCCTCCAACAGGAGCCGGTGAAAGAAAAAGTGTGTGTGCACGCTCTGGTTCTATTGTCCGGCAGCTGCTGCCCTCCACCCCTCCCCTCCCTCCCCTCCCCTCCCCTCCCCTCCCTCCCCTCCCTCCCTGCCTGTGAGGATGCAGAGCTGAGGGGTTTTAAATTTAAAGAGATTCTAAATGCCCCTCGTCCTCTGAGTCTCTGGAGTCTTTTAGGTTTTGTCATGGGGTCACTCAGCGCCCCTCTCCCCCTCCTCTGCTTCCACCCCACTGTGCATCACTCACTTGTAAAGCAGAAAGTAGAGGAATGTGCAGCTTGAATAGTGTTGTCAGATTGCTTTTCAGTGGGCCAGCTGGCTTCACCCCCCCCCCCCCCCTTCATTTATAAACCTACACAGACAGTAACACCCTGCTCAGCTCAGACACCAGCAGAGGCCCGGGCAGACAGGAGGTCACCCTACATCTGTGTGTGTCGGGATGTGAGGCTATTTGGAGGCTGGACGACGTCGGGACCGACATGTGCACACATTTACACGGAGTTCCCCCCCGACACACGCTCAGCTGCTGCAGACTGGATTCCAGAGCTTGGGATGAAACCCCCTCTCTGCAGCTGTTATTACAACATTTAATCACGAGAGGTGCCACCAAAAGCCACCGCCCCAGGTCCTGCTGTGTGTTGAGGTGTTTAATTGCGCGCTGTGACCTGGTTGCATCAAAATTAAACTTTAACGCATTCATTCACAGATTTAAAAGCTCCTTCTTGGTTTGTCGTGTCAACCTTTTAGTTCATTTGACCAAAATATGTTTCCTCATTCTCTCCCAGAACAGTCTGTCCACGTAAATACTTTGGGTTTTCATCAGATAACATCCTGTGGTTTGTGTGCTCCTCAGTCAGGACCAGAGCGAGGACTACTTGGCCCTGTTTGACAGCGGCTCGGACGGACGCAAGAAGCTGGCGAGCCTCAGCAAGACCTCGCCGGACAGAACCACGTGGAACATCCTGGTACTTCCCGTCAAACACACGCCGTTATTTTAATAAACAGACAATAAGAAAGACAAAGTACAAAGGATCAGACTGAACAGAAGCAGTGCTGGGTATCACCACTGATTGGATTCAGTTCATTTAGAGATGTTTCACTTTGGGATCAGCTGGTTTCAGAGAGTTGTTTTATTTCCACAGTATTTTCTCGTGGTTTCTCATCTCTCACGTGTTCATGTTTTCGTCTTCAGCTCTTCTCAGACTCTGAGCTTCTCTCACGTTTTGGATTTTTCTCACACATGGAGTTAAATTGTTGCACAACTTCAATCTTGCAAGACTAGTCATGTGAAACCAGTTCTCTCCAGTTTCTGCAGGGAATTCCATATGTCTAAATAAACAATGAGGGATTTGTTGAGCTGATATCAAATGAAGATTGATCTTAAAGTGTTCCCTCTTCTGCAGGACGACCAGCCCAGAGCCTACCCCGTGCACTCCAGCGCCCGCAGCACCGGCAGCGTGGACTCCCCCACCGGCCAGAAGAGACGAGAGCCCGGCATCGCTCTGGCCGCCACCTTCACCGCCAACAACAGGTGGGCAGCGTCTCTCACACACAAACAGCAGTCCAGGTGTCTGCTTGCACCGCTGCATTCTGGGTTTCTGGCCGCTCCTCGGGTTTCGTACTCGTCGATCGCGGCGGCTGATACGGCCTCCAGGAATTCCACCCACACACTCGAGAGCTTGTCTTCCATGAAAGCAGTCGGAGGAGAAAACCTGTGTGGGAGTGTGAGTTTGTGATACGGTGAGAATGTGTGTCAGAGCATGTACGGTGTCAGTTACCATGGAGCCTGGAGGAGGGCGACGCGGGGCAGTTCTCAGCGCCTGACACAGATGCCAGTGTGTGGGTTCTACCCTCTCTGTGAGTCACATCTGTCCCCTGGAGACTCTCATTGTCCTGTCTTTGTGTTGCCCAGGAGCAACAAGGGAGCTGTGGGCAACTCCGTCACCACCATCCTGCACAACAACTACTCTGAGAAGCCGCTGACACCTAAGAGCTCCAACCAGAAGCCAACCTTCAAGTACGTCCTGAAATAAAAAACTGACTGTGACCTGGGTTCAGGGGTTCGTGGTTTAATTATGTCACAGTTTGAGCTCTCAGAAAAATTCCAGTGGTTTCTGAAGCTGAGATGTTACAGTTTACAGCCAATACGATGTCATTACAGCAAATCTAAGCTCCCACACGGTTATTACTCTGTTACAACGTGGAGTAAAGTTCCAGGTAAACACTTTGAGGCTTCAGGTTTCTCTGAACTTGATATTTTTCTTTCAGTAACATCCTGAAGGCCACAGCGAACGACGAGGTGTCCCTGGAGAACGGCTCCCTCACTAAGTCCCAGAAGAATTTCTGCTCGCCCTCCAACAACAGATCCCCGGTGTCGGCCCAGCGCGGCAGTCCCGTCCTGTCCCGGAGGAGGGAGGTCACGGAGGAGGAGGCTGAAAGGTCAGACCCACTGAACCGGGTTTTCTGCTGCGTGAGGTTCTGTCGTTGTTGCTCCGTGTCTCACAGCAGTTCTCTTGTGTATCTGAAGGTTTATTCAGCAGGTGAACCAGGCGGCTGTCACTATTCAGCGCTGGTACAGACGCCACGCCGACAGACGACACGCCAGCCAGGCAGAGCTCAGACGCATCCTCGCCACTAAAAGAAAGGTAGCGCTCTGCAACCAGGCCGCTCTGCTCCTTATGTCGCTTTGTCCTCTACTTAAGTGGTTTTATCTTTGTCTTTCCCCTGCTTTGACTCTGTCTGTGTCTTTCTCTTCGTAGGAATGGGACGAGAGACCGGAGGAGGACAGCCGGCTGGAGCAGCAGAGGAAGAAGGACGAAGACAGGAAACGGATTCGAGAGGAGAAGGCTCGTCTCGCCCGCCTCGCTGCCATCCAGGTGCCAACCTCTGACTGAACCACTGATCATTTATATTCATGACGTTAGGAGACTTGCAGAGACAGATTTTCATGAAGTAAATGTCCAAACTGAAGCAGCAGAAACTCAGAGAGATGGATGAACTTCCTGCACTTCCTCAGAAGCATCATGGTTTAAACGTCCACATCTTTAGGATCGTCTTCTTTATCCAGTTTAGTCTCTGTAATAATTGATGGTCGAGTAGAGCTGCTCCACAAGAAAGAACGACTCATTTCAAGCTAAAACGGTTTAACTGAAGGTTTTAGAGGCTTTTTGGAGCCCGGTCAAGTTTGTGATATTTGTGTGATTCTGTTTATACCTTAAACATAAAACGTCAGCAAACGCTAACATATAAACATTTGGATCAAGCCTGTGTCCTGATGATGTCCCTCCCTCATGGTCCCTGACAGTCCTTTGTCTCCCTCTGCTGGCGTCGTACAGGAGCTGCAGCAGAAGAGAGCTCAGCGGGCTGCAGAGATGCACCAAGCAGCCGAGGCAGAGCCCGAGAACCTGAGGCCGAGCGGCGTGGCGGGGCGCAAGAAGCCGCCCAGGATTTCACAAACCAACAAAAGTCCAGCTTCACCGAGCAACAACAGCCCGATGTCCCCCACAGACGTCAAGACTAAGAACACAGGTCTGTCTGTCTCCGCTCCTTAAACTTCACATACATCGTCCTTCCTGGTCTCATTATATGATTCAGTAAACATAACCAGTGCAGGTTGAGGTAACAGTATTGATCACTTCTGTGTTTCAACAGACTCCAACTTAAACGTCGTGGCCGACATTAGTGAGCTGAGCTTCAGAGCCGTGTCTCCAGCGTTGTCCAGTCACAGAGGCTCTCAGTGTTCCCAGGTAAACTCCTCCTCACCTTTTCTTTCTTCACAGCCTTGATCTCCAGGTACACATGTCCCGATCTGTGTCAGGCTTCAGCTGAGCCAGATCTTCTGTAGTTATTTATTTTGGTGATGGTTGGCTAGAAGAAGAAGAATCCTGTGAGAAGACAAGGAAGACGAAGAAGAAAACGCTGTCTGTTCTTTCTTGTGATATTTCCAAACACGTTTTTTTGTTTTTTTTGTTATAGGAGCAGGGTGACCGAGCAGAGGAAGGTGTTTCTGTGGAGCAGCAGCAGCAGGAGAGCGACAGGAAACTGCTCCGTAAAGAGAAAGCTCGCCTGGCCCGCCTCGCCGCCGCCCAGGTCAGCACATCTAACGTATGTAAACTCAAACGCAGCGTCTAGTTAATGTTCCTGAGTTTAAATGGAAGCATTCCCTGGATTATAACCGTCCTAAAGTCTTGCTCGTCCTTTGTCTCCCCCCGGTGGTGTGGTATAGGGGCTGCAGCAGAAGGGAGCTCAGGCTGCTGCAGAGATGCACCAAGCAGCCGAGGCAGAGCTGGACAACCTGAGGCCGGCCGGCGTGGCGGGGCGTAAGAAGCCGCCCAGGATTTCTCCAAGCAACAAAAGTCCAGCCTCACCGAGCAACAACAGCCCGATGTCACCTACAGACATCAAGACTAAGAACACAGGTCAGTCCTGAGTGTCTCTGTCCTTAATCATAAAGTTTACTGAACAGAAGAAGCTTTATTGAAGACTAAATCTTTTTTTCCCCACAGACTCCAATCTGAATGTAGTGGCTGATTTTGGAGAGCTCAGCTTCAGAGCAGTTTCTCCAGCTGTGTCCCATCGTAGAGGCTCCCAGTGTTCACAGGTGACCGGCTGAACATTTCCCTCCATCTGATTTACTCGTTCCTCCTCAGCTGCAAAAAGTTTGTAGCGCGTCTTCAGCCTGGTAACCGTTTGAACCCGTTTGCTCTCCAGGAAATCCTGCAGAGGTCGGTGAGCGTGGAGGACCAGCGTCAGGGGGCGTCGTCCAGCAGGGCTCAGTCTAAAACCACCCTCAACGAGCTGCTGGACACCCTGAAGCTGCTGGAGGAGGAGCCGGAGAGGCTGTCGGAGCCAAAGTGCTACCGCAAAGAGAAGTACGCCTGGATAGACGAGGTCAGTGTCTGCTGTGTCTCCCTGCTGTGTAGTATTCATGTGGGTTGTTATGGTAACGAGGCCAAGCGAGCCTGGAGGGGACGATGCTGACTGGACGCTGACCGCTTGAAAAGCCTTTAGGAATCTAACTTTAGGACATTTAACATCAGATCTGTGTCACATCGGGGGTAAAACTACTCAACAGGGACGTTCCTAGTTGCAGCGTTATCTTTGGAAGCTACAGTTTGAGGAACAAACTAGAATCTGCTCCTCGTTTAAAGGACGGAGACTCCAACTCTCTGACCACCGACAACCTGGAGCGTCACGGCCAGCTCAGCCGCCACCCGGCTCTGCCAGACGGGGGCGCCCTGCTCTCCGAGGCCAAGCTGCAGAGCATCATGAGCTTCCTGGACGAGATGGAGAAGTCTGAGCAGGAGAGGCCGCGGTCCGTCACCTCGGGATCACACAGAGAGGTCAGGGCCCGACACAGACTCCTTTATTTTAGATACACATCTTCTAAACGTGGACACTTTCTCACGCTGAAAGCTTCCTGTGCGTTTCCAGGCCGTGCTGTCAGAGGAGGAGCTGACCGGTGTCGAGCAGGCGTCGGCCACCGCCGCTGAACTCACCGGCTCCATGATGAGAATTAAGATGGAGCTGGAGGAGAAGAAACGAACCGTCAACATGCTGCAGACGGCACTGGTGGGGGCTCACACGTCACTGGACTCCTTAAAGTAGAGACATGTTTCTGTCCCTGTTTCCTGGCGTGGACGGCGGCGGCTCAGCTCTGTGTTTGTCGTCTTTGTCTCAGGCCCAGCAGAGGGAGCTGACCGTCAGACACGTGAAGGAGACCGAGAAGGAGCTGAGCAGGAACTTCCAGCTCCAGAAGGAACAATATGAAGCCACCATCCAGAGACACCTCACCTTCATCGACCAGGTAGGAAACCTGAGGAACCTGAGGAACCTGAGGAACCAAACCTCTTACTAAAGCAGTGGGACCTCTAGTGGACACATTAGGGATAGCATTAGGAGCCTGTAGCGGGGCCGGTATGTCTGACACTCCTGCTCTAGAGTGTGTTCTCCGTCTGCAGCTCATCAATGATAAAAAGGCTCTGAGTGAGCGCTGTGAGGGCGTGGTGGGGGAGCTGAAGCAGGTGGACCAGAAGTACACCAAGAAGATCGCACAGATGCAGGAGCAGCATGACATGGTGAGAGAGGTCCAGCTCCTGTTGTTTCGTTCAGCTCCTGCTTCTCTGCGTCTGCTCTGCGTCCGGTCTGACCGTCTCTCAGCTTTCCTCGCGGTGCTGCTTTTGTTTAACTGCCCTTCTCTCCTCCCCCCTCCCTTCTCTCTCTCGTCTCCGTCTCACTGCGTCCTCGTCTGTAGGTGTGGCAAATTCTCGGTCCGTTGTGCGAGGTAACTTTTTTTCCTCCTCTTACTCTGTCATCTCTGACCCCCCCCCAAATCCTTCCATTGATTTCTCATTTCATTTTCTGTCCCACACGTCCTCTCATGGACAGTCTGTCTGCATGTGAGTCTCCTCGGTTTATTTTTATTCATCTCCACTTTCAGATCAATCTTAAATCTTCTCTGTTAGTTTGTTAGGTCCTCTAACATCAGTGCCAGCTCTCCTCTTCCTCTCATTATCTGCACAGAGTCTCACCGTCCTGTAAACCGTGACCTACAGTCGTTCCCTTTTTGTTTAATAAGCCGGACACTGAACTACTGGTGTATTAAACGTCCTCCTCAGTTCACTGGGGTCCCATAGTTTACCCGCTCCCTTCCTGCCTCCACAGGAGATCAAGAAGTTAAAAGACCTGATGAGCGCCACAGAGAAGATCCGCCGGGAGAAATGGATTGACGAGAAAACCAAGAAGATCAAAGAGATCACCGTCAAAGGTAGTTTAGAGTCTGGAGGGGTTAAAGGGTTAAAAGCTCCTTCTATCAGGGACATGGATGATTCACTTTGGGCTGCTGGTTGGATGATACAGGTATTTAGTGACGTCTCTTCTTTATGGTGTTAGTTTTACAGTGAAGCCCTCATTAGACTCTTATCAAACATTTACAAAATCAGAAAAAGAGAAATATCCTGGAATCTACAACACGTTGACACGTTGCCTCAGCTTCTGTTCAGAGCTCACATCGACTCATTGGCTCCGATGCACCTGTGTTCACACCTGGTACTAAAATCCTTAACCCAGCAGGGGTTAGACGGGAGACGATATTTACTTCTCTCTCTGCCCGCTCCCTGGCTGGCTCAGGTCTGGAGCCCGAGATCCAGAAGCTGATCTCCAAACACAAACAGGAGCTGAAGAAGCTGCGGACGCTCCACGAGGCGGAGCTGCTGCAGGCGGACGACCGGGCGGCCCAGCGATACGTCCGCCAGTGTGAGGAGCTCCGGCAGCAGCTGGAGAAGGAGAAGGAGGAGCAGTGCCAGAGAGAGAGGGAGCTCGCTAAACAGAGGTAGAGGCGCCGTGGCTCAGAATTACCCACGCTTGAATGTCTCATGGTTTATAAATACAGTGCATGATAGGGGCTGAGTGTCTGAGCTACAACTCTGTCCGTCAGGCCTGAAAAGTAAATTAAAAGTATGACGACAGAGAAGATCTGGACCAAAACAAAGACACGTGAAAGATGAGAAACTAGAAAATGAAACTCTCTCTGGACAGTTTAATCAGCAGCCAACTATTCTGCAGAGTCACACTGGTACAGTTACTGAGTGTACCAGATGTTAGCAGCTGTTTGTTAACTGCTCCTCTCCCTCTGTGTCAGTGTGCAGTAACAACTACTGTCTCTGTCTGCCAGGTATGAGAAGCAGCTTCAGGAGGAGGAGCTGTCCCTGCAGCAGCAGAGGAGGCGTCTCTACAAGGAGGTGGCAGACGAGAAGGAGAGGCTGGCTCAACTGGCTTCAAGGTGAGGTCAAAGGTCACACCAGACCTCCCAACAAACTGTAGCACTGAAACCAACAGAAGCTCAGTTAGACGCCTTTAATAGTAATAAATAAAAAGCAGCCTGTCATACTCTGATTGATCCACACTGACTGCACATCGTCGTAGGTCTCATTGTGATTCTTCTTTTCAAACCGCAGGCAGCGCGCCGAGCTGGAGGATCTGCGTCGGCAGCTGGAGGAGAACAGTTCTCTGGCTGGACGGGCCCTCAGAGAGGAGCTGGACAAGACCAGAGAGGAGCAGGAGAGGAGACACCAGGTGATGAACACGGCACAGCTTCCTCTGCTCATCGATCACGGTTACAAACCAAACGATAATGAGACAAACAATTAGCAGACTAACACATTTAAATGATTCTAAGCAGCCTGGTTAGTTAGTTACCTGTCTGTGTGACTGGTTTGTTGTAGGAGCTGAGTTTCTCTCTGTGTTTGGGGAGAAGTCCCAACACGGTGCTGTTGTTATAAGAGGTAGCAACGTTTCTGTTGAATCAGACCATGTCTAGATAAAAAGCTCCTGTTTTTTTATTTCACTGAAGGGAATTAAAAGCTTAAGAGCTCAGAATGAAAAGGCTACATCCTCAATAAGCAGGAAAAAAAACACAGCAGGTGTTTAAAGTACGTAGTTTATTTAGCGTTTTCCACTCGTGCACTTCTATAGTTATCACCCTGAGCAGCTGCACACGAGAACACAGATGTTCAAAACATCAGCAGACATTAAAACACACTGAAACCAGCGCTGTTTGTTCAGGAATCAATCAAACAGAACCAGATTAAGGTCTCTTATAATTCTCAGCCCGACGCCGCTGCCTGTTATCAACATCAGAGGAAAGGCAGGGCTGCAGCTCACCCTGAATTGTGTCTGTGCAACCAGGTGGAGATGAAGGCGTTACAGGAACGCATGGACGTTGAAAAACAGACGTGGGAAGGGAACTACAAGAAGAAAGAGGTTTGTTGACACGCCGCCGTGAGTCTGTGCTGTACCTGGTCCCCCCCCCCGACCCCGCTCCCTCATGTGTTCAACCCACAGAACACTCAGTACATATCAGGTATTGTACTGTAGACACGCAGGAATCTGGCTCACCCACTCAGTTGTGTTTGCAGGTGTGTGTGAGGTCTCTGCTGGTCTTTGTGCGGTTGGCAGAAATACAAAAGAACAGAACAGAACAGAACAGAACAGGCCTCAGTGTTTCTGCTATAAATAGTATTTTTCCAGAGTGTGTTGTAACTCAGGCAGGTGTCAAGTTCCCAGCTCTCTGGAACGAACCTGTAGCTCCAACCATCTGTGTAGATGATGCTGAGGAAGAACAGGGACGCAGAAACTTTGACCTGGATGTGCACCACTCAGCCACAACATTATGACCACTGACAGGACAACCATCTTGTGACAGTTCAATGTTCTGCTGGGAAACTTCTGGACCTGGCATTCATTGGTGTGGATGTTACTTAGACATGTAGCACCCACCTAGACCAGACCAGGCACCCCCACCCCATAGTAATGACACTCCTTGATGGCAGCAGCCATCCCCAGCAGGATGCAGCCTGACACACACACACACAAAAACACTTTAGGAACAACTAAAAAAAAAAACATGAAGAACAGCACAAGGTGTTGACCTGGCCTCCAAATTCACTAGATCCCAAACTGATCAAGTATCTGTGGGATGATCCACAGAGGCCCCTCCCCTCAAAGGCCCATGTCCATTCTCTGCTGAGTCGCCACAAGGGAGATCAATATTAAGAAGGTGGTCATAATGTTATGCTATGATCGGTGTATGTGACTGACAGCTCGTGTGTCCACAGGAAGCGTGGCTGCTGAGCCGCGAGCGCGAGCTGAAAGAAGAACTGCGGCGAGAACGCGACAAAGAGATAGAGCTCGCCATCTGGACGCTGGAGGAGGAGACCAGCAAAGACAAAGAGGAGTGTGAGAGGGCAGCGGACAACAGGTGTGTGTGTGTGTGTGTGTGTGTGTGTGTGTGTGTGTGTGTGTGTGTGTGTGTGTGTGTCCCTAATTATGAGGTTGTATAATATACAGCATAATTAAGAAAGTGTGACGCCCTCTTTGTTTGGCGCGTAGAACAGTTCAGTGAAGAAATTCATAAAACTTTTATTACTAATTAAAAATGTCCAATAATCCTTGTGAACATTAATGAGTCACGAGTCAGTGGAGCAGTTTAAACTCTGGCTGTCTCTGTTTACGGGGACGTAACCTTCTTATTTAAATAACCTTTATTAAGTGGTCAAACAAAGTGAGTGGGGGCTCAGTGCTTCTGTACAGTGGTCTGGTCAGTAGAATATCGTTAAGTTCTTTATTTTAGAGACAATGCTCAGATTAGACCTGAACCCTGGAAGCTTCATCCTCAGAGGAACCAGGTCTCTGCTGAGCTGTAAGGTCTGATTCATGTGATCATCTCTACTAGTGGATGAATGAAGGAGTTAAACTCCTCTTCCTCAGATCAGCCCTGTTGAGTAGGTGGTCTTTAATGTGACCCAGGACTCATTGTGTGTTCACACTACACATGTGGACTGACACCAGATCAGTGTTCACACCTGGACCTGTTTAACCTGGACTCTAGAGACCAGATCAGTGTTCACACCTGGACCTGTTTAACCTGGACTCTAGAGACCAGATCAGTGTTCACACCTGGACCTGTTTAACCTGAACTCTAGAGACCAGATCAGCGTTCACACCTGGACCTGTGTAACCTGGACTCTAGAGACCAGATCAGCGTTAACACCTGGACCTGTTTAACCTGGACTCTAGAGACCAGATCAGTGTTCACACCTGGACCTGTTCAACCTGGACTCTAGAGACCAGATGACTCAGGTCAACCAGGTCTGAACAGGACTCATAACGATCACAAAGTGATTCTAAAGTGATCCTTACTAACATGCTAATGATAAAACATCACGTGTAATTTAATGTTTTCTGTTTTTTAATACTGATTCGTCGACATCAGTGAATCCTGTACTCTGCCTGTAAAACAGTGCACTGTCTGTTCTCACCTTGTTAATTGTTAATCGCAGGGAAAAACACCGACAGCTGCAGAATCAGGGTCCAGTGTCCTGAAGTCACCACTGGACCCACAGCTCATTTCCTCATTTCCATCAGCAGTCCCTAGATTAGATCAGTAAACAGTCATTAAAATACATTTTACTGTTTATGCTTGGTGCCATGTTTGTACAATAAAATCAGTGTCCAGCAGCCAGCAACAAACAGAGAGACTAGTTTAAAACATATTTAATATGAGCTCTTATACGCCAGTAATGACAGGTTGATGGTTGTAGTTCTGCATAGACTTTAACTGAACACCAGAGGCCTTTAATTGAAATTGTCTGTGTGATTGACGCATTGCAGCGTCTCATTCTGGGGTATTTCTGGTGGTTAAATGCAGGGTGTTGTAGTCCACATATAAACATATTGAAAATATATCTTTTTCTTTTGCCAGTCCTGTCTGGACAATATTTACACTTAAACAACAGCTTGACCAGTTGTCACCAAGCGTCCAGACTAACTGGTGATGCTGCTGTTTCCAGGGTGAAGCGTGTGAGGGAGAAGTACGAGGCCGAGCTGACGGAGCTGGAGCGCTCTGAGAAAGCAGCCGTGGAGAAACAACAGGAGCTGAGGAAGCAGCAGATGGAGTCGGAGGGAGAGCTGATTAGACTTCAGGCCGTGGTCCGACAGAAAGAGCAGGAGATAGAGGACGTCACTCAGGTGAGGAGCACACACCTGTCATTCAGACTCCCCTCTGTTCATCTGGAACCATTAAACTGTCCCAGGCCTCCTTTCATCAGCACGGTGTTTTTAAAAGGAGGAAAACTGGATATCTGAGTTGTCTGACTTCTCTGCTCAGACCAGGGACAAGCTGGCTGAAGAGCGTCGCAGCCTGGCCGAGGTGATAAGGCAGGAGTTTGCAGACCGGCTGGTGATGACGGAGGAGGAGAACCGCAGGATGAAGGTGGAGGTGTCGGAGGTCAGAGCGAGGCTTCGGCTGGAGGTGGAGAGGGTCACCCGGGAGAAGGAGGAGGAGCTGGCTGAAGTCCACCAACGGTAAGGTGTACGGGAGCCACCAGATGAGATGTTCTACACGATGTGTCCATCCACACAGGACCAAAGCTGCTCTGTGTGGATGGATTCAGGTCAGAACCCTTCAAACATTTAAGAAGTATTGATGGAGGACATCTGACTCCTTGCACATCCACTCTGTCGGAGGTGTAAAAAGGAACGTTGGCTCACATTTAAACGCGTGTGGACAGACTTAATAAAAGCCAGAAACCTTAGCAGGTCCTCAGCAGGTCCTCAGCGGTCCTCAGCGGTCTGCTGGGCGTCTGCCAGGTTGTGAAAGTAGAGAAACTTGATGAGGGTGGAGGGTCGGAGCAGATCTGATGACGATCTGATTAATGTCAACACAAACTGAACATGTTCACGTCCATTAACCAAAAGTTAATGAACATCTAGAGACCAAAACTGTTTCCTCACCAGGATGTTAACAAACTGTTTGTGTTGTGAAGTCGGACATGTCAACATAGAGGTCTACAGGGACTGACTCACTGTCTAACCAGCATTAACCGACATTAGAGGAAGTTCCCTCTTCATTTTTCAGCCGTGGAGGTTACTGCTCGGTTCAGATGAAATGTCATGTTGAAACAGGAAGAGGTCAAATTTAGCGTCACAAGTATGAAAACAAAATCTGACTGTCAGCAGGAACCAACCAAGAGAAATCTGTCTCTTCTCAGTCTCAAACACTAACAGTTCAAATCTTATTTAACTTTGCTAATAAAGCTGGAGGCTGTAGCTTTAAGTAAACATCCCTTAAAAACAAGTAAACAGTCTTGTTTTTGTTGGTGGGACTTTTATTCAGCCGTAAATAAATCAACATTTTCCTTCCAGCTGCAGGGCGGAGTTAGTGGAATCAAGTCAGACTAATGAAGTGTCAGCAGTGTGTCTCACTCATGTCAGAAGAAGAACACAGTATTTGTTAGAAAGATTTATTCCTTTTAGGTTTGAAGTTTGTCTATGATTTATTAAAGGAAGTCAGCAGATAAATGTTCCTCTTCTTTCTTTTCTTTGTTTAAAAATTCCTCCCTAAGACATGAGCAGACAGACATTAGACAGAATACATGGACAGTCCACATGTGATGATGTCAGTCCAACCACTGGTACGAAAATGCATCTGTGACAGTGAAGAATCTGTCTCAGCAGGTTGTAAACCTTTCAGACTGGAAGTGAAAGCAGCAGAAACCTTTTTAACGTCCTCTCGTCTGTGATTCCCAGAGTGAAGTCGGCCATCTTGAAGAAGGAAGAAACGGTCAATAATCTGCGGAAGCAGCACGAGGTGAGAAAGTCTAGATCTGTTTCATTAACATCCAGTCTGGTCTCACCTGGTCTCACCTGGTCTCACCTGTCCCTCTACCTGGTCTTAATCTAAATGTGTCTCCACATGTGTCCCCAGCCAGCACTTGAGATCTGATCTCAGTTTGTGTGTCTGTAAATCAGCAGCGCCATCATGTGGTCAGTAGAATATTGTAGCAGCTGCTGTCTCTAATGGATCTCTACCTACCGCTGGATCAGAACCATCAACAGCTGCTGGTTGACTTGGAGACATGATCCAGATGTTGGAACAAGATGGAAAGACTCTCACATGATAAGATCTGATTTATTTATGATGGTAGTTATTTTAGAGAAGGAAGGAAGGAGAAGTTTCCTCCTCTTCCTCAGATCAGCCCTGTTGAGTAGGTGGTCTTTAATGTGTCCCAGACCACCTCCACATGTGGACTGACACCAGATCAGTGTGTCCTGGGTGTGTTCGTACCTTCAACAACAATAAGAAAGCCGTGTTGGGAGAGATGATTGACAGCTTGTGTAAACATTGTCCTCTGTCCTCTGTCCTCTGATAGGCTGCTCTGAAGAGGGCGGATCACCTGGAGGCCTTGTGGGAGCAGCAGAGGAAGCAGCTGTTGGAGAAGTGACTGACGGGAAGGCCAGGCTTCATCGCTCCTCTTCCTCTCTGAGCTCCAACCTCCACATGAGCTGCTTCTTCTTTTCCTCTGTGGACGTTGTTCCCTCCAGCAAGACTGAACCTGTGGAACCTGAAGGTTGAACAAGTGAATGAACCCTGTCCTACCTCACTTGGAAAATACAAATGGGCAATGCACTGAGAGACCCCCCCCCACACCCACCCCGGACATGAAGGAACGTGTTGTGTTGGGAGTCGCCTCATTTAAAAGCCACAGACCAGGTGGCACCAGATGAAGGACTACAAATGGACTTCCCATCCTTCTTCTTCTTCTCTTTCTAGAGGAGGGTTGTAATGTTGTGTGTGACTGTTGCCCCTCTTCCCCCCTGCAGTCTGTGGGAGCAGGAATGTGTCCATGCCCCCCCCCCCCCCCCCCCCCCCCCCCCAAATAACACTTCCAGATGTTCCTGAAAGCAGCCCAGGCCTGCTCTGGTGTGAAGTGGGACACGGTGGGGGTTGTTCTTTCCAGAGGACCGTTAGCAGACCGTCCATTAACATCTGTCCCGGATAAATCCATACACAGCTTTCCAGCTTAAAGTCACGTGGAGCCAGCACCGAGAGATGATGTCATCCTCATTTAGATTTATTTCTTATTTATCTTAAAATCTTATTTGTAATAGTTGTTGTGAATGAATGAGTTAAACTCCTCTTCCTCAGATCAGCCCTGTTGAGTAGGTGGTCTTTAATGTGACCCAGGACTCATTGTGTGTTCACACTACCAAAGGAAGGAGGTCACATGTGTCCCAGACCACCTCCACATGTGGACTGACACCAGATCAGTGTTCACACCTGGACCTGTTTAACCTGGACTCTAGAGACCAGATCAGTGTTCACACCTGGACCTGTTTAAACCTGGACTCTAGAGACCAGATCAGTGTTCACACCTGGACCTGTTTAACCTGGACTCTAGAGACCAGATCAGTGTTCACACCTGGACTCTAGAGACCAGACCAGGACGGATGTTACTGTGAGGCCTGAACGGAGCTTCAGAGCTGAAGCATGATCTCCTGCCTGAAACAAGCCAGCCTTGTTGCCCTTTTATTTGTTGAGTCATGGGTTTTGTCCCAGTGCCCCCCTCCTCCCCCCTCCTCCCCCCTCCTCCCCCCTACTCCCCCCTCCAGGCTTGTGCTAATTACAGGATCTATATCCTCCCCCTCACTGCAGCCCTGTGACCAGCTCTGAGCAGCTTGTTTCATGTCTGGAACCAAACTCTGGACCTTAACACAGCGGTTAGAACACTAGAGTCAGAGAGCATGTAGAACGTGTCTAGAAGGAGCGACGGGACGAGTTGGAAAGAAGAACGAGTGGAGGGAAATGGGATGATGGCACGCTTGAGGTCGGATGATTACAGAGTGGCTTTGAAAGTATCTGAATGTAGGGAAGAGAAAGAAGAGGAGAGACGTAGAAAGGTGGAGGAATGAACATGGGAAATGTTTATAGGATTAGGAGGCAGAGCTGGGACGGGGCGGGGTGGGGCAGAGCAGAGCGGGGTGGGGTGGGGGATTGGTCGGGTTTGAGGGGGCACGAGTCGTGTGACCAGAGGCACATTTAAAGCCTATGGGTCTCTGTGGGCCGGATTCAGAGGCTGCACTGTGACAAAACTCATCGAACTCAACAGGATGCCTTCTCCTTCAGGAGCACTTCTTCATTTTTCTAATTTCTTAGAATGATCGAGGACACGTCGAAGCCCCTCACTCAGGTTTCAGTCAGAGCAGGTCTGTGCTTTAACTCTGAACCTGGAAGTAAGACCTGTTATTAAGGTTATGTAGCTTCACTGGGACGTGACGGCCTCCTAATTAAACAAGATAATATTTATTCTTTAGTTCCTCCTTTATTTATTTAACACGACCTTCCTAGTGTTAGGTCAATCATGTGAAGTCTTTTCTCTCCAGACTTTATACCTGTGCCATTGTTAGATGGACTAAATACAGTACGTCAGGTTCTTCTGACAGCGAGGGTAGACTAGCTGAGCTTTAGTGGATCCTCACAGAACAGGGACAAGATAAAAGTCCAGCTTGGACTCAGCTGCAGCGTGTCCCGGTCCTCGGTTTGGAGACCTCGGGGCAGTTTGCTGTCCGCCTGCCGCCGCTCTGCTGCTGTTGGCACGAGAGACGGGGCCGCTGGCCTCGGAGCCGACGGGACGGCGATGTGAGCTGGCATTCCTCACGTCCTGCAAGTGCCAATGAGGCTTTCCTTTGTGTGTCTGTGCGCCACCATTCCTCCCATTGTGGCCTGAAATGACCCACACATTCACTTCAACTGTACGCGCATCATTCCAGCTGTCATCGGTTCACTTGGTCCTTGAACGCAACGTTTTCCTGTTCTGTTTTAGTTTATTTTTTTTATTTTTTTTATTATTGTTGCTTATGGTTGATGGTTCAAACAACTGTGAACGGGATGGAGACTGATCCGTCGGCTAAAAGAATAAAAAGCAACGACTGTTTGGAAGACGCCTGGTCCTGGTCTCTGTTCACTGAGGGAAGACAACTGTTTGTTTCTGTCCTCTGCATCCCTTCATCCCCTCATCCCTTCATCCCCTCATCCCTTCATCCCCTCATCCCCTCATCCCTTCATCCCTTCATACTCTCATCCCTTCATCCCTTCATCCCCTCATCCCCTCATCCCTTCATCCCCTCACCCCTTCATCCCCTCACCCTTCATCCCCTCATCCCTTCATCCCTTCATCCCCTCATCCCTTCATACTCTCATCCCTTCATCCCTTCATCCCCTCACCCCTTCATCCCCTCACCCCCCTCATCCCTTCATCCCCTCATCCCCTCACCCCCTCACCCCCTCATCCCTTCATCCCCTCATCCCTTCATCCCCTCATCCCCTCATCCCTTCATCCCCTCATCCCCTCATCCCTTCACCCCCTCATCCCTTCATCCCCTCATCCCCTCATCCCCTCATCCCTTCATCCCCTCATACTCACATCCCTTCATCCCCTCACCCCTTCATCCCCTCACCCTTCACCCCCTCACCCCTTCATCCCTTCATCCCCTCATCCCTTCATCCCCTCATCCCTTTATCCCTTCATCCCCTCATCCCTTCACCCCTTCATCCCCTCATCCCCTCATCCCTTCATCCCTTCATCCCCTCATCCCTTCACCCCTTCATCCCCTCATCCCTTCATCCCCTCATCCCCTCATCCCCTCATCCCTTCATCCCCTCATCCCTTCATCCCCTCATCCCCTCATCCCCTCATCCCTTCATCCCTTCATACTCTCATCCCTTCATCCCTTCATCCCCTCATCCCCTCATCCCTTCATCCCCTCACCCCTTCATCCCCTCACCCTTCATCCCCTCATCCCTTCATCCCTTCATCCCCTCATCCCCTCATCCCTTCATACTCTCATCCCTTCATCCCTTCATCCCCTCACCCCTTCATCCCCTCACCCCCCTCATCCCTTCATCCCCTCATCCCCTCACCCCCTCACCCCCTCATCCCTTCATCCCCTCATCCCTTCATCCCCTCATCCCTTCATCCCCTCATCCCCTCATCCCTTCACCCCCTCATCCCTTCATCCCCTCATCCCCTCATCCCCTCATACTCACATCCCTTCATCCCCTCACCCCTTCATCCCCTCACCCTTCACCCCCTCACCCCTTCATCCCTTCATCCCCTCATCCCTTCATCCCCTCATCCCTTTATCCCTTCATCCCCTCATCCCTTCACCCCTTCATCCCCTCATCCCCTCATCCCTTCATCCCTTCATCCCCTCATCCCTTCACCCCTTCATCCCCTCATCCCTTCATCCCCTCATCCCCTCATCCCTTCATCCCCTCATCCCTTCACCCCCTCATCCCTTCATCCCCTCATCCCCTCATCCCCTCATCCCTTCATCCCCTCATACTCACATCCCTTCATCCCCTCACCCCTTCATCCCCTCACCCTTCACCCCCTCACCCCTTCATCCCTTCATCCCCTCATCCCTTCATCCCCTCATCCCTTTATCCCTTTATCCCTTCATCCCCTCATCCCTTCACCCCTTCATCCCCTCATCCCCTCATCCCCTCATCCCCTCATCCCTTCACCCCTTCATCCCCTCATCCCTTCATCCCCTCATCCCCTCATCCCCTCATCCCTTCATCCCCTCATCCCTTCACCCCTTCATCCCTTCATCCCCTCATCCCTTCATCCCCTCATCCCCTCATCCCTTCATCCCTTCATCCCCTCATCCCCTCATCCCTTCATCCCCTCATCCCCTCATCCCTTCATCCCTCGCTCTCTCTCTCTCAGACCGTAACTCTTCAACCACGTCTCAACTAACTGGAATCCAGATCTTGAGCCAAACCAGAAATGATTTAACGACTCTTTCTAAACATTTAATTGCAAAGATTTTAATTCCTGAAATGTTTGTGGAGCTGGTTCTCAGAAAGAGAAGTTTGACCACAACGTTTCCTAATGAAGTGCTCCTCCTCCTCTGAGCTGCTACCATGGTGATTATACACCGATCAGGGATAACATTATGACCTAATATTGTGAACGGTATGGTGTCTCTGACCGCCTCCACCTGACTCCACCCAACTACCGGATGATTCAAAAATGGTCACAGAGGTGGAGGCGTGGGTGGAGCTGAGGACACCTGTGAGGTCACCCACCTGTCACTCAAAGCAGCCACGCCCCCTAATTCTAGGAACCATTTAAAGTCAGGCGACTTCTGTAAAAACTGTCCCGTGCCCCAGACTGTAAACATGTTTATTTCTGCTTTTAAGTTGGAAGTTACTCTTCAGTTATACACCGATCAGCCATAACATTATGACCACCTTCCTACTATTGTGTAGGTGACTCATCAGAGAATGGACATTGGGGGGGGGGGCTTTGAGGGGAGGGGCCTCTGGATCATCCCACAGATACTTGATCAGTTTGGGATCTAGTGAATTTAGAGGCCAGGTCAACACCTTGTGCTGTTCTTCATGTTTTTTTTTTAGTTGTTCCTAAAGTGTTTTTGTGTGTGAGTCTGTGTCAGGCTGCTGCCAGGCACCCCCACCCCATGGTGGGGGTGCCTGGCAGCAGCCATCCCCAGCAGGATGGCAGTGTCTGGTCTAGGTGGGTGCTACATGTCTAAGTAACATCCACACCAGTGAATGCCAGGTCCAGAAGTTTCCCAGCAGAACATTGAACTATCACAAGATGTTATTCACTTCTCTGGTCATAATGTTGTGGCTGATCGGTGCACATCTGGAACAATGTCCAGAGCCGACCCACTTCTTCCTCCTCTTTCACCCTCCAGCACTTCCTCCTAGTGACCGGTGGTGTGCACTGAATCGTGTCTCTCCCCTCGCGATGAGTTTCCTTTCTTCTCTCAGAGGAAACCCCCAGAGCGCCGCGACGTCTGCTGACTCTCTCTCGGCTCGGAGGCCCCGTCCTGAGCGAGTGAGTTCAGCCGGCGTGTCCCTGCATGTGGACCTACGTTAACATGTGTGTGTGTCGCTGGGCCGCTGTGGTTCAGGGTCTCCACACATTGTGAACATTTCAGAGCTGCCTGCTCATGTCTAACTAACTTTACTGCTGCCCCACCGTTCACACACCCGCCCCCTCCTCATGCTGTGGAGTGGAAGCAGAGAGGGGTGGAGGGGGTTGACCGATTGCCAGCAGCTGTTGCTCATTTCACAATGGTCCCGCCCATACAGTGCCGAGGCTGGCAGTGCAGAGCTACACACTAGATGAGCAGCAGCAGCTTGAAGGAGGAGGAGGACGCTGAGGATCTCCGGTCGGTGAGACGAGCTTTGTTTGGCTTCAGCTTCACATTCAGAGAGATTTCTGCCTCTGTTAGACGAGACACCAGAGCAGCAGCAGTATTACTAGTCCCCTGAGTGAAGGAAGAAGGACTGACTCATGGTTTCTCACAGTCTAATGCATGTGGTGTTCTCGTGTTCTGCTCTGACTCTTTGTCAGACGCCTTAAAGATGTTTATTTGTTCAAGTAGGAAACGGCTGAGGAGTTTCAGAGACGTGGAGTTTATCAGTGGATCAGAGCAACACATTCTTTCCATTCCCCTTTTAGCCTGAGCCCAGAGGACCTTCTCTCCCCGGCCTGGGAGGCTGTGTCACTCAGACCGTCGGCCGAGCCGTTATGTTTGTCATTTTCCGGGTCTGAGGATCGACGGGAGTTTAGAGAACAGCTCCAGACTTGACTTCAGAGCAGATCTCAGCGGCTGGCCTCAGGCTGAGTTTATTGCATGACTTACAGATAGGTGAGAGTTGGAGAGAGGGCTGGTGCTCAGAGCGTACGCTAATGGCTTCGAGTCGTGGGAAGATCAGTGGAGAAGTTGAGTGGAGCACAGCAATCAGACAGATTAGAAGAAGTTTCCTGTAGAGTTTGTGGCTTCCTGTGTTGCTCAGGCTTTCTCTGCTGAGCTCAGTGTGTCGTGTTTGTCGAGAGAAAACAATGAGAGGAGGGAAATAAAAGGCAGGATGTAAAAGGATATGAATATCGTGACCCTGCCTTGTGTTCAGGGGCATGACTTTCATTAAAAAGGGATTATTCTGCGCTCTGAAGATAAGGTTTCCCTCCTGAGTCTCTGCCATCGCTCCAACTCTCCATCTCCCTCCCTCTGTAGTTGTGTTGAGAGGAGCCCAGAGAGGAGCCCAGAGAGGAGCCCGGATCCTGTTAATTAAACCCCGCGCCATCACAATCAACGCTCCACCTGAGCGGGACGGCCGCCGCCTCCTCATGCCCCTGCAGACGGAGCGCAGGGCTAGGCGAGCACACGCAGCCTGCCGGAGGGACTCGCTCTCACCGTGACGGGGATGGCGCTGGCGAGGAGGCTGCTGGTCGGCGTGCTGGCCATCATCTTCGTGCTGGGCGCCTACGTCGTGTGTCTGAACCTGGAGTGGCCCCTGTCCTGCTCCAACGACCCTCTGCGGTGTTTCCGTGGCTTCGTGCACAACATTAACAGGTGAGCGCACACGGTTAAACTTCAGACTTTTGTTTATGGTTTCACCTGCTGAGATTCAAGAAAGAACATTCAGTATTTAATTAGGTTGAAATCTGCTTTAGGGCAAACTGATCAAGGATGCAGCATAAATAAGAACACATCTAAGATCAATAACATGCTGCTGAATTATTAGAAATGTAAATTAAAGTTGCAGAAACACTTCTTTCTTCCAGATCACACCCTAACACGTCATATGTCACTTCTATGTTTGGTGGATGTTTTCTTCCTGTTGAAGTGTTTGTTCACCCAAGTATCACCTAAAGAGCGACGTTCTCCTCCAGAACCTCTTCTCTTTACCTCGTTCCACTCGAAACACGCTGCACGTTCAGAAGCGTTCGTCCTCGACATCTGTAGAACATCAGGAGAGCGGCAGATAAAAGTCAACAGACGGTCTGCACGCGTGACGAGGAAACATGAGCCACGTCTAGTAATAAAACCTCATATACACAAAAATGAAGCTTCCCATAATGCACCTCAGTGGCCTCTCCTCTGCGTTCACGTCGTACTAAATTATCAGGATGCTCAAGGTTTAAAGGCGCTGGAGTCATTTTGAGCTGCATAAACCTTAAAATGTCCAGAGCGTTAACATCCTGTCAGACTTCACTCTCCTCCTCTCTTGACCTGAACTTGACTTAAATGAAGCTCAGGTCGATTTGCTGCTAATGATTTGTGTTTTTATCTTGACTCACGGAACAAAGGAGTCTAAAGATGACTAGTGTGACTGATTAATCCCCAGACATCTATGAACAGACCATGAGGCTCTTTAACTTCTACTTGACATTAGGCGACTTCATTTCCCAGCATCCAGGGGAGGATTCAAGTCGTAGCCGTGAACCAGGACGGGGTTGAAGGGTTAAACTCTTAGATCATGAGTGGTATGAAGAGTTTTGTGTAACCAGCACTTATCCCCCCCCCCCGCCCCCCACTTGTATCATTGTGGTTTCAACAAAGGAGCCACACAGCGCTCGGGCTGCACTAATGAAAAAAATCCCCCGGAGTTATTCCACTGGAGGTGGTCTCTCTCTCTCTCCCTCTCTCTCTCTCTCTCTCTCTCCCTCTCTCTCTCTCCCTCTCCGTCCCACACACGTATGTGAAATGTAAGCTGTGTCGGGACGGGCGGCGCTCCAGCGGCTCCATCTACTGATGCATTAAGTGGAGGGGGGAGAAACGGGAGGGCGGCCGTTTCTCTGAGGTTTGTTTCAGACACTAAATGTCACGTTTGGAGCTCGCAGGCTTTTCCTCCTGAACGCTGCCCTGGAATCTGAATACCGGCCAAAAAAACAAACACCACGTTAGAAAAGGAAATAGAGTAGGTCCTCTGGAGTGTCAGCTTTGTCTCTGACATCATTTAGTGTCTCCTATGGGTCGTTGTGTCTCTCTAGTTGTTTTGTGTCTTTGTATTTTCACCTCGTCATCTAACGGGTCTGGTGTCTCTGAACATTTTGAGTGTCTTTGTGGACAGTTTTGGTCTCTCTGTGGTCATTATGTAAAGATAAAGAGCGTCTTGGTGATTGTTTTGTACTTTTTTTAAAAATTATTTTTACTCTGAAACTAGAAACCGAGCCCTTCCTGTTGAAGCAGCAGCAGCAGCAGCAGCAGCAGCAGCAGCTCTTTGTCTGGTCAGGTCGTGTGTTTCAGGGTACTTCCTGAACTGACGTCCTCTCTCTACATTTGCTCTTTATTGTGAGCTGGTAACTGAGTTTTAACGGTTCGCTGACCGCACATCAGCAGCTCGCTCGGTGTCGGAGCACAGCTTCCTTATCGCTGTGCAAACATTCAGTTTGCATATCTCTTAACGTCTCAGCTCAGAGACGGGACACACAAATGGGAAGTGAAATCATAAGTGAAAGTGTTATGGTGTTTGTAAATCATTTTAATGTCTGATCCAGTTTAGTCGGTTTAGCTTCATCCTCCATCTAATGAGACTAAACCAACAGTTTTTATGGACAATAAGGAGCCTGAGAACAGTCACCTGGTGTCACCTGAAGGTTGATGAGCAGACGTCCACTGAGCTCATGTTTTATTTGTCAAACAGAAGGTGACAGCTTAGACTCCTCCAGCTTTAACTTTTATTAGATTTACATTCAGAGCTGATGAAACTAACCGTTGAGCTCTTCAGTTTCATCCTGAATCAGTTTATTTATTAGTTACGCTCCCATCTCTCCGACACAGTCACACAGAATGATTGTGTTCCAGTTATAAACTTTATTAAAGGCTGTTTAAACCTTCACTACTTTACTCCTACAAGTGTTTAATGTTTATACCGCTGGCATCTGGTTCACACTGCGTCTGAACACATGCCTGTTTTATTCCCTGTCAGTGTAAAAAGACAAACTGGGTTAATTTGGCACCGACACAGACGGAGCCGGTTTGTTTTATTTCACATTTCATGCTCCGTTCTTGTTGTTGTGCAGCAGTGACACATGAAGACGGAGCAGCGGGAGATGATGATGGTTCAGAGGGAACGTTTCCTGCATGCAGGCCTCTAATGGACTTAATAAAATGTTCCAGGAGCTAATTCCAGAGTTTCCTTTTCAGTCACACCAGACAGAAACATTTTAAAATGATTCATTATCAGGAAGCTTTCCGTCTTCATGTAGTTTAGTTTGACTTCTCATTTCCCTGAGTCTCACACGGAGACATTCATGGAAGTAAAGTCTCAAACTTATTTTTGTCCCTAAATGTTGTCCTGTCTCGTCCACAGCCCTCCTGACAGAAAGACCAGCTCAGTCCAGTGGACCCAGCCTCCCCCGACCTCCCCCCCACCCCGGGACCGAGTCTCCCAGCCCCCAGCTTTAAAGACTCAAACAGCCCCCACCACGAAGCCTCGAGAGACGCCACCAAACAGAGTCTTGGAAGCCTCCGAGTCCAGATCCAGGTCTGATGCTGCAGATAAAGTGGCCACAGCCCCGCCCACTCACGCAGCCCCGCCCACTCACGCAGCCCCGCCCATCCAGGCAGCCGCGCCCACAGAGCCCCCCTTCATCGGAGACACGTACATGAGTGAAGACGTCCGTCCACAAACGGTGAGTCAGGCTGAAAATGAAAGGTTATCAAAGAAGTGAAGTCTGAAATAACATTTAGACTCAGGTGATGAAGTTTCAGAGTAAGGTGACGGTTACAGGATGTCGTTGTTTAATCTCAGCCAGAGTCAGAAAACGGTTTAGGGTTAACCAGGATGAAAAGGTAGCCAAATAAGTTGACATGTCCTCAGTCTGTTTTCTTTTTGGTTTCACTGAACCACAGAGCAGCTTCAGAGACCCACCAAACGTCCCAGGATCTTTTTTAGTTCCAGTAACACTCATCCAAGTCGTGGTCTAGCCACAAAACAAAGCCGGATCAAAGGCAACAGGACTTGTTGGGTTTCTTCAAGATGTTTCATCCAAGTAGCTTCTTCAGTTCTTACGCGAAACGTCAAGAGATCCAGCAGCTGCCTTCTGTCTCGGCTCGTCTGTTTTGACCAACCAGTCAGATTTGTCTCCTCCACCGTGACAATCAATGAGCCAGAGCTTCTCTTTCTCATGTCGCATGTTTCATCTTGTTGTTTTGCGTCAAAGCTCAGTGAAGGAATCAACTCGTTTGAAGTGGTAGGTTCTTAGTGCTCAGGACTAGTCTGGTTCCTCTGGTAGAAAGACAGTCTGAGGAAAATCTGAAAACTAATCTGCGGGTGATGTTAATCAGAACAACTTCCTCCAGCTACAGGAGACTCTGGTCTTGTGAAACCTAAACTCTCCACTAGTCATTTAAAGCTGAACCACAAGTTGCGTCACCGTATTTATTTTTTGGATAAACCATGACCTTATTATTATAAGACATAACAGGGGTCATATGGACAGTTTTCTTTTGAATTTCTGCCACAATAGCAATAAAAAAGGTATAAAAATAGACAACTCTACTATTGTGCACGTTATAAAATCCATAAAACCATTGACATTTACAGCTGAGCACTTCAAGGAAACGTCTTCTAGAAACACAACAAGTCCAGATTACCTTGTTTTTTTGGATGAACCATGACCCAGAGGACCGAGAACCTTCAGGAAAGGCAGAATAAATTAAATCATTTATCAGAATAAAAACTTATTTTATGGTAGAACTTCCCACCTCTTTATGTTTTGTGATATTAGTTGGACACAAGTAGTTTGAAAACGTCCCTGCATGCTCTGAAAAATCTATATTTTTTTTCAATTTAGATATTTTTTTTTATTCTAGATTCTTAAAGATTAAAGGATAACGTGAATTATATTCTGTTTTATTTTCACTGTAAGAAATAAAGATGACCCTGCGTCAGCGTCTGTGGCAGCAGACCGGTTCAGATCAGAACTAGTTCATAGTAACAGCTGGTCGCCGTCATTTTTAGAAAACTCAAACAAGAAGAAGCTTGAGTGAGAGTTTGTTTGGGACCATTTCTCTGCAGTGGGTTAAAACAAACTGTTCAGGATTAATGACGTTCATGACGGAGGAACACTGATGAGTTTTAATGGCGACACTGGCAGAAAGAAGAGAGACTGTAGACGTGGGAGGCGAGGGGAGGCAGCAGGTATTAAACATGTGTCACCTGCTCTGGTTTATCATCTGCAGACCATGAGGCTGTCACACACGTCTGGTTTTCGTCAGACTCCAGACTCACCGCTCAGAGAGCTCAGTCTTTCCGTTAGTGAATGTTTAATGGAAAACCGTCTGCAGAGACAAATATCAGAGGACGAATTATTCCTCCACGTCTTTGAACGCCTCACGCTGAGAGACATCCTGAGTTTAATGCAATAATAAGCCCATGTGGTGAATCACGGTCTTTTTCCTGCTGCACTCTCTGCAAATAAGGAGCTTTTATTTGTGGAGAAATTAGTCAAAATTACATTAAGAGGCACTTAATGGTAGAGGGTAATGGAACAAGGTTGGATTAAAGAAAACAAAGCCCTGTGAAATCCTGATTTTTAAAGATATGCTGTTGAGTAAAGACCATCTGTAGCTCTGGGCTGCTGGAGCAGACTAAATACATTTAACTAGATAAAGCTGGTGATCTGGAGAAACCTTCAGAGATAGAACTAAGACAGCTGGGCTGGTTGGGTTCTCACAGGTGTTCCATCCTGGGCTGGTTGGGTTCTCACAGGTGTTTCATCCTGGGCTGGTTGGGTTCTCACAGGTGTTTCATCCTGGGCTGGTTGGGTTCTCACAGGTGTTCCATCCTGGGCTGGTTGGGTTCTCACAGGTGTTCCATCCTGGGCTGGTGTTCCATCCTGGTAGATTCTTCTGTTCTAATGACCGATGAGAAGCAGGAGGTTTATAGAGAATGTCTGTGGGTGTTGACAACTGAGATCTGAGCTCCTCTACTACTTCTTCTTCTTCTACTTCTTCTACTTCTTATTCTTCTTCTGCTTCTTGTACTTCTCCTTCTTCTGCTTCTTGTACTTCTTGTTCTTCTTCTGCTTCTTCTACTTCTTTTACCTCTTCTTTTACTTGCACTTCTTCTTCTTCTACTTATTCCACTACTTGTACTTCTTGTTCTTGTACTTCTTGTTCTTTTTCTACTTTTTCTTCTTCTACTTCTACTTCTGCTACTTCTACTACTTCTTCTTCTACTTCTACATGTGTTTAATGTTTACCTTTAATAATTTCTCAAACCTCCACCCCTCGTCGTTGGCGCTGGTCTTTATAAACACCAGATAATCACCCCGGCCGTGGACATGGAGGTTCAGACTGATGTTGTTATTTCCTGCCGAGTGGAACTAAAGCCTCAGAATGGATGTTACTCAGGAAACGATACTTGTGTTGATAACGCCTCCGCTGCCTTATCTGCCTCCCACAGACCTGCCCTGACGGCATCCGAGGTCGGGTCAGAGCCAGTGAATTTAGTGGGCGGTTCCTGGAGGCCGTCCCAGTCCTGCAGTGGGCCAAACATGTGACTCCTGAGCAGCACCACCGTCTGAGCCGCTACCCTGGAGCCCACGGCTGGGGAGGCATCGATTACAAGAGTGAGCTTCATCATCATCATTATTGTTATTATTTTATATTGTTTTCCTTTTTCCCAGTTCATTTACTTTTTGTTTTACATTTATTTTCTAATTTATTTTCCAAACTCATTTTAGTTCGGGGCCACAAACTGCCCAGTCTGGTCTCAAGGGGCGAGACCAGTAATAATAATAACCTAGCATAGCGGTTATATTCACTGAAGTAATGCAGTCTTCTATGTAATTGTTCACATTTTGCAAATTCATGCTGCGGCCCAGATTAGACACTCTGGTGGGCCGCTTTTGGCCCATGGGCCATATGTTTGACACCTGTGTCTTAGACTCTTCAGGTGTTTAGATTTTTATTCATCATGAACAGAAAACGGTTCCAGACCTCGAGCCACAGATCCTTAATATCAGCGTCGTAGAGCAGGTCTGGACATCTGCTTCTAGTGTGAGTCAACGATTAACTTCTGAATGAATCTGGACGTTTTCTTTGTCTTCAGCGCTCCAGGACACCCTGTCTGTCCTCAACTCGTCTGCTAACTGGCAGATGTTGGACGACTGGAAGCGTCAAAGCAACGGATCCAAGTGCAGCCGCTGTGCTGTGGTGGGAAACGGAGGAATACTGAAGGACTCCAAGAAAGGGAGGGAGATCGACGGACATCACTACGTCTTCAGGTAGATCCTGACTCTGGATTGTAAAGTGTCTCTCTGTGTTAGCCCTGTGACAGACTGGAGACCTGTTGTGTTGTTGTGGACTAACAACTCTTCACGTGTCTCTGGTTTACGTCCAGGACCAACGGTGCGATCCTGAAGGGCTTCGAGCAGGACGTGGGCACCCGGACGACTCACTACACCTTCTCCACCAACACGCTGATGAACTCCATGAGGAGCTACGCGGGCGCCGGGTACCGAGGACCCCCCGTGTCCAACGTGAGGACGGCAGCATCGGCTGTTTTAATTCTCTCACGTCTCCAGTTTATCATCTGACAAACAGACGTTCTTCTCCTCAACAGGAAACCAGATACGTCTTCCTGCCGGATCACGACCGGGATTACCTGCTGATGAAGGCGGCGGCGACACACACCGCGGTGGAGAGGGGGCCGGAGCGCTCCAAAGAGTAAGAGACGCCTCAGTGGAGGTTTAGGGTCGTTAGACGGTGGTTTGATCTCTTCCTGTAAAACATTAAGCCTCACAGTGACGCCTCATATCCACCACTACACCATCTACCCTCATCTGTTGTGATTGTTTGTCCGTAGTGACGTTGTGTTTCCTCCTCAGTCCACTGAAGGTCTTTGGAAAGGACGTGTCGGCACAAAACCTGAAGATGTACCACCCTGATTTCGTCCGTTACCTCAGAAACAGGTGAGCGTCTGGTTTGACTGGTTTATTTCAACACGTACGGCTCCTCTGGTAGATCCCAGCGTTCCAGGACATGCTTCTTTTCTTCTTCTGTCTTCACATTGAACTCATGAAAGTCGTCAACACAAAATGTTTTGTTTGGCACGTCAGCTGTGAGTCACGAGGCACCGAGGCTAATGGTTAATGTAGGAAAGACGCAACGAGAGGCTGCTTTCTTCTAACACTTTTACCCCCTGGAAGACAACATAACCCACTAAAGGACAATGTGTCCCCTTTAAAGACCTCCTAGTATCAGGTTTATTGTCATCTCTGGCTCTAGTCAGAGTGAGCTACTGCTGCTGCTGCTGAGGGAAGTTCCCACACAGCGACAGACGTTTAGTCTCCGTGTCCCTGAACGCACCACGGCCTCATTAATGTTTATTTTTATTTCAGATTTCTTCGATCGAACGCTCTGAAAACCAAATATAAGGACATCTACCGTCCGTCCACGGGGGCCGTGATGCTGCTGGCCGCCCTGCACACCTGTGACCAGGTAGGACCCCCCGACTCTCTGCTTTTCATTCCTGTCAGCTGTTTGTTTGTCGTGGGACAGGCTCCGGGGCTTTGCTGTGATTTGAGTTATCAGATCTGCCACCGATGCCCTCACCTCACCTCACCTCACCCAGTCAGCGGCTCCTGTCATCGCTGTCAAAACCTGTTCCTCCTGGAATGAAAATAAGCTTCAAGTCAAAACATGAAGAGCTGTGACTGGAGCTCTGCTTCCACACGTCAGAGGTTTTTCTGTTTAACGGCGGTTTGTGTGTTTTTTCTTTTTGTTGTTCAGGTGAGCGCGTACGGCTTCATGACCCCAGACTTTAAGAACTACTCAGACCACTACTACGACAGCAGCTACCGGCCCGTCGGCTTCTTCATCAACCACGACCTGCGCATGGAGATGAACCTGTGGCAGCAGCTGCACCAGGCGGGCCTCATCCAGCTCTACACCCGCCACTGAACCGGGGGGGTCTGAGACGGGACGAGACTCTGCCCGTCCCGTCTCAGAATGACTCCACAGGACGAGCAAAAGACGTTTTCTTTTCATGAAGGAGACGAGGATTCTGTTATTTAAATGACGGCTGCTGTGATTGGTTGAGGACGGATGGTTCTTATTTATCAGACTGTTTAAATCTTTAGACAGAAATCTAAACGAGGCTTAGTGTGGAGTTTAATCTGGTCAGAGTTGGATGAATCACCGACGGCCGTGGTTCACATCTAAAGACCCAACCGCTCTTTGCTAGCACAGCCATCTAGAGCTTGTTAGCATGCTAACGGTAGCAGCTTTAGTCAGAGTCCGCTCAAATCTCCCAGTTGGAGAAAACTCCTTAAATGTACCAAACAGCTGACGACAGCCAGCGTCTCCTAGTGCCTCCAGACCTGGTTCAAACCCTCAACGTATCACTAGATCAGGTCTGTGATCGTTCTCCAGAGACACCAACATGTCCAACATGAACCCATCGTTCAGAATGAGACGTGGATTTGTCCGTCAGCTGTTAAAGAGGATGAAGGTGAAGCTCTGGAATCTTTAACCAGGAGTCTGAGGAGGAAGATGATGGTTTTAACAACCGTAAAGTTATCTGGGGTAAAACCAGAAAGGAGAAACCGTACAAATTCCTCCAGATACAATAAAACAGCAGATGTAGCCGCGTCTGATTCTTTAACCACATCCTCCTTCCTCCTCACCAGTGCCTTAGTTCTTCTGTTAATGACGGAGTCAGAGACGCAGTGAGGGAGAGACTCACGATACTTTGGGTCAGACGGTTCAGACGGTTCAGAGGGAAGAGGGGCCACAATAACAGATCTAGAATTCTCACCTCTTCCAAATAATTATTATTATTTTTTGTGTGTGTCGTTAAAACCTGCGAAGCCTTGAAAGTTAAACTTCTACCAAATATCGCCTGCAAGTCACCGCTAAGCCGTGTTTACTGGGAGGACTTTAGATCAGACTGACAGAGGGACAAGACGTTTGCTTCAAATGTCCCGTCTGATCAGAGCCCTGCAGGCAGCGGCCGTGGTCTCCTCTGATGTCTCCTCTCTGGAGTTTAATTATTAAGGGACTTAACTTATTTGTTCATGTGTGACTGCAGCGTGACTACGGGAACACTGTGGAGCTCCACTGGACTGTCAGTGCCTTGTTAATGTGAATCAGTGATTTAAAACGGATGCATTTCTGCTTCTCAGCTTTTACTGCAGCTCTGAGACGGAAGGACGATTAAAGAAACCAAAAACACGTCGTCACAAATCAGGGAGTGAACTGTGTTTATACTATTTAACCTGACGTACGTCTTCAAACGGATCCAATCATGAAACACTGACTCGTCTGTTTTCTAACGGTAGTGGAGGAAGAGGAGACGATGCAACTGTTGATTCTGACTTTTTTCTTGTTAATTTCTGTATAAAAGAAGCTGTGATTGAATCTCAGTGTGATTGTGATTTATTTCCTTTGCTCTGACTTTATTTTTACAGGTTCTGTGTAAATGTAGGATTGAGAGGAAAGGAACAAAGAACATGACGACTGTTTAACAAAAACATGTCATTTGTCTGCAGCGAGGCGTTCAGTCCAACACGTCTGACCTCAAGGTCCTTTAAACAGACATCAGTAACTGTCTCATAAAACCTCTTTCTTTCTTTCTGTTCGTACCAAATCACATCGTTTTTCAGGAGCTTGATGATCCTGTGAGATAAAGATACACATGAATATATGAATATCTACGAGGAGGTTTAAATGTCCATGAATTCCAGCCGACAAACGGACGGGATCACGGGTCAGTGATTAGTTTGAGAAGGCAGCGAGCCACAGAGAAAACATTCTTACAGTTCTGAGGTTAGAGACGTTCCATCGGTATGCAGGGCCTCTCTGTCTCTGCTTTTTAAACACAGATGAACCACGGGGCCTCTGGTTTCTTCTCCGTCTCTGAGAGGCAGGGAGGGAGCCACGGAGCCAGATGTGGTCGGGGGGGGGCTGCATCAGGGCGTTAGCAGAGCCACGAGTCAGGCTTCACAGCTCAGCGAAGACGTCATGATTATAAACATCAGCCAACGACAGCAAGACGAGACCTTCAATGACTCAGGAAATGTGGAGTGAAGGGTTTCTGTCTCTGCCACAACATTATGACCACCGACAGGAGAAGTGAATAACATTTAAACCATCTTGTGACAGTTCAGTGTTCTGCTGGGAAACTTCTGGACCTGGCATTCATTGGTGTGGATGTTACTTAGACATGTAGCACCCACCTAGACCAGACCAGGCACCCCCACCCCATAGCAATGACACTCCTTGATGGCAGCAGCCATCCCCAGCAGGATGCAGCCTGACACAGACACACACACAAAAACACTTTAGGAACAACTAAAAAAAACATGAAGAACAGCACAAGGTGTTGACCTGGCCTCCAAATTCACTAGATCCCAAACTGATCAAGTATCTGTGGGACGATCCACAGAGGCCCCTCCCCTCAAAGGCCCCCACTAACAACAGGACACCCTCAGAAGGCCCATGTTAGGCCTCTGATGAGTCACCTACACAAAATTAGGAAGGTGGTCATAATGTTATGGCTGATCAGTATATAACTGAAGAGTAACTTCCAACTTAAAAGCAGAAATAAACATGTTTACAGTCTGGTACACGGAAGAAGTTTTACAGAAGTCACCTGACTTTAAATGATTCCTAGAATTAGGGGGCGTGGCTCCTTTGAGTGACAGGTGGGTGTCCTCACAGGTGTCCCTTAGCTCCACCCACGCCTCCACCTCTGTGACCATTTTTCAATTCAATTTTTCAATGTGTGATAAAAGGAAGGTTGGAGATTGGTCTATAGTTGGCTAAAATATCTGGATCTAGAGTGGCTTTCTTGAGTAAGGGCTTAATTACAGCAATCTTAAAAGACTGAGGCACATATCCTGTTAATAAAGATAAATTTATCTGGTTCAATATGGAGGTGTTAATTAATGGAAAAACTTCTTTGAGCAATTTAGTTGGGATTGGATCTAGAAGACAGGTTGATGGTTTAGATGCTGTAATTGTTGAAGAGAGCTCAAGAAGATCTACTGGGGAGAAGGATTCCAGATATTGATAAGGTCTTACAAAAGTTTCTAATGTCGCTGTACTTGCATCTTTAACAGCTGTTGGAAGGATGCCTTGAATATTTTCTCTAATGCCAACAATTTTATTAGTAAAGAAGCTCATGAAGTCATTACTACTGAGGGCTAAAGGAATAGATGGCTCAACAGAGCTGTGGCATTTTTGAATGATCTGGTAGTTGGGTGGAGTCAGGTGGAGGCGGTCAGAGACACCATACCGTTATTTAGAAATCTAATAGATGAAGTTTCACATGGTTCATCTATTGTTTGTTTGTTTTTTAAAATAAAAAACTTCTTGCCAGATTCTTAAATATTTTTTTTCACATGATTAATTAATAAATTATATTCCTGTTAAACGTCCAGACATAAAACACCACAAACACGTCTTTAAGACTCCGTGAGCACATCTCAGTGTTTATCTGATTGTTGGCCGCTGACACACAAACAGGAAGTAGTCGCGGAGGCTGCGGTTGCCATGGTGACGCGGACTCAAGGTGTCCGTGTCGCTGCCTGTTGAGAACACGTCAGTCAGTGTGTTTTCCTCCAGAATGAGTCCAGAGAGTGTTTCTCTGTCAGAGTCTGTGTCCAGCTCCTAGAAAACATCCACGGATCAGATGTGACAGAATGTAACCGGCACCGAGCGCGAGGCCCCCGGAGAACCGTCGGTAACGAGCCTCTCCGGTGTGTTTATTTACAAAGACACGAGCGTGGACGCCATGAACCGAGTGGATCGTCTCCACCAGCTCCACACTGGAAGTCTGAGTCTGGAGGAGAAGCTGGAGATGAAACGGCTCGGTGTCCATCAGCCGCAGGAGGTTGTTAGAAACCAGACCCCTGGTAAGAAGAGGCTCAGGCTCAGTGTGGCTAACGGCTAACGGCTAACGGCTAACGGCTAACGGCTAACGGATAACGGATAACGGATAACGGATAACATGTTGTAGCGGAGGCTGAAAAAAGAAAAACACAAAATAATCAGCTACTTATTCTGTCAATATAAAACGACCTGCTTAATTAAAATATGTAATTAATAACTCGATGTCAAACAATTAAAGGAATCAACTAATTGGCGGAAGGCGGAACCAAACAGCGGTGGGACGGTGCAGCAGCCGGACGGTTTATAGCGCGCACACGAATGAGAAATCTTCTTCAGTGTCGATTTAAGATCCAAAAAGCGCAGTTTGAGTTAAAATAAGTAATAAATACTTCGCTGTACAAGGACAGGCTCCAGTATTTTGTGAATATTTCACATATGAGTATTAGAATAGATTAGAATATTAGAAAGTTAGAGCTCAACCTCTGAGACCAGAGGATTCACTTCTACTATATGTTAATAAAAACATACAGAGGTGAGAAATACTGCATCACGCCTGGTCCCTGGTCTGTGCTACATATAACTATAAGTACTAGTACTGCAACTACTGCTGCACGACTTCACTACAACATATTCTCTCTCACGTCTGTTTCTGAACAAGTGGTTTTACTGTAAAGGTCAAAACAAAACCGTACCGCTGTGGAATATAGGAAAAAAAACAGGTTTTATATTACTTTTATACTTTAAACATGAAACCTGCTGCTCATTAGAAACATATCTACACAGGTTCCTTTTGTCATAATAAGAAAATATCACATCTATCTATCATCATTTGAACAAAACATGTTTTAATGAAAAATGACGAAGGAATATGCTGCGTGTGAAGTCAGTGTTGTCCTCTAATATTTGTGCGTATTTCAGTGTTACCTGCAGACGTCCAGCAGCTGATTGTGATTAAAGAAGAGTTTCCCTGGAGTGGACTGGAAGACCAGGAACCAGAACTCCTCCACATAAAGGAGGAACAGGAGGAACCGTTGACCAGTCAGGAGGGAGAGCAGCTTAGTGGGCCGGAGGAGGAGGAGGAGGAGGAGGAGGAGGACGACGTCACCAGGTTACCATTCACTGCTGCTCCTGTGAAGAGTGAAGATGATGAAGAGGAACCTCAGTCCTCACGGCTTCAACAAACTGAAGACAAGAGAGAGACAGAGACTCCAACCAGCAGCTCAGATAAAGACATGAAAACAGAAACCGATGAAGAGGACGTCGGAGAACCAGAACCAGCCAGGAACCCAGATCTAAAGAGTCATTTACAACCAAACACTGATGAAAAGGCTTCAGACTCTTCTCACACTGATCTCAGTAATGATGATGATGAAGATGATGATGACTGGCAGGAGCCGTTGTCAGATTCTGCCCCTGAAACTGAAGACGGTGACGGTAACGGGAAGGGAACCAGAGCATCGGAGTCTGAGTTTGGTAGCGATGTTGGTGATGAACGGCTTCCAAAAAAGGGAAATCTGAAGAGAGACAGGAACATTCAGACCGGAGACTGTGGTGTGTGTGGTAAAATATTCACGAGACAAGGAGATCTGAAGAGACACATGAGGGTCCACACAGGAGAGACACCATTCAGCTGTTGTGTCTGTGGGAAACAGTTTAAACAACAGGGAGTTCTGACGAGTCACATGAGGATTCACACGGGAGAGAAACCATTCGGTTGCGACGTCTGTGGAAAAAGATTCATACATCAGTCCAATCTGAAGTCACACACCAGAGTCCACACGGGAGAGAAGCCGTTCGCTTGTGGTGTTTGTGGTAAAAGATTTACTGAGCAGGGAAGTTTAAAGAGACACAAAGGACTCCACACAGGAGAGAAACCGTTTGAATGCGGCTTTTGTGGTAAAAAATTCAGTCGGAAGACACATTTCGAGACACACATGACGGTCCACACGGGGGAGAAACCGTTCGAATGTGGTTTCTGTGGGAAGAAGTTTAGCCAGAAAACTCATTATAAGATACATGTGAGAGTTCACACGGGAGAGAAACCCTTTAGCTGTGATGCTTGTGGAAAAACATTTGGACTTCAGTATAATCTCAAAAGGCACATGAGAGTCCACACCGGAGAGAAACCCTTTGACTGTGACGTGTGTGGGGAACGGTTTACGGAGCAGGGAAGTCTGAAGCGACACAGCGGAGTTCACACAGGAGAGAAACCATTCAGCTGTGACGACTGTGGTAAAACGTTTAGTCGCAGTACGCATCTTAAAAGACACGTAAGAGTGCACACGGGGGAGAGACCCTTTGGTTGTGACATCTGCGGGGAAAGGTTTACTGAGCAGGGCGTACTGAAGGGTCACATGAGGGTCCACACGGGAGAGAAACCGTTTGGTTGCGACGTCTGTGGGAAAACGTTTAGACATCATTACACGTTAAAAAGACACACAAGTGTCCACACCGGGGAGAAACCGTTTTCCTGCGGAGTTTGTGGTGAAAGATTTACTCGACAAGGAAATCTGAAGAGACACATGAGAGTCCACAAATAACAGACTCTGTGTGACTGAGGGAGCTGTTGTCAAACGTTTATTACATAAGCTTGTTGGTGAGATACACATCCACCCTCTGTCTTTGTCTTCATTTTATGTCGTTAGATTTTTTCTTGTGAGGATATAAAATGTGTTTTAAAACAAACTTTCCTGCCTATTTATTTTGTCTTTGTGTGACTTTGCTATAAAACTGTTTGCAAAGATTCTTCTTCATTCACGTTGGTGGAAATCTGGACGTACTAAGTCAAAATGTGTATGATTTACACAAGTAAGATTACCAGGAATAAACATTCATGTCGTGTTTATGCATCATTCTCAACCAACTGTCGACAAGCTGTGATAATATTAGTTATAATAATAATATTCTTCTCCACTCGTGCTCTTGATCCTCAGCTGATGTTGTTTCATGTCTCTCTGTCCTAAAATTAATTAATTAAAAATGAATCATGCTGATTTTCAACCACATGTTTATTTATACATATTAGTGACATAGTGTGAACTTTCAGGGTCCCGCCTTCAAAATCTGTTATTCCAGAAACGAGTGTCGCTGGTTCTCAGAAGAACTAAAAGCTGTTCTATGTTATTAATCGTTTACTGATTAGACACATGGGTTCCTCTGTCTGAGCTCAAGGTTTCTTCCTGTTAAAGGGAGTTTTTCCTGCCACCTTCACCTTCATGCTGCTCTGGGTGTTTCAGACCAGATGTTGTAAAGCGTTTTTAGACAATGTGTGTTGTTGTTATTGACGCTATAGAAATAAAACTGAATTGAATTATTAGTGTAAACGTTTTACAGTTTATTCTCACTTTGGATACGTATGAATGTTTTTATAAAGATGTCAGTTTGTTTGATGGATGATAAAAAAGGAAGAATCATGAAGGATATCTTGACTCCACAGTAGACTCATCCAGGTTCCTAGGGTCCACAGTCTAACGGGACCTGAAGTGGACCTCTCATATAGACTCCGTTTACTTTCTGCGTCAGCTCAGGAAGTTCAACCTGCCTCAGGAGCTGCTGATCATCTTCTACACCGCAATAGTCCAGTCTGTCCTGACCACGTCCATCACAGTCTGGTTTGGATCCGCCACCAGACATGACAGGGACAGACTGCAGAGAACAGTCAGGTCTGCAGAGAGGATCATTGGTACTGACCTTCCCTCCATCCAGGACCTGTACCGGTCCAGGGTCAGGAAGCGGGCCACACCCAGACCCCTCACACCCCGATACCAACCTGTTTAGACTCCTCCCCTCAGGCCGTCGTTACAGAGCACTGTACGCCAAAACCACCTGTTACAAAGACAGTTTCTTCCCCCGGGCTGTCGCTCTGATGAACTCTGAGCAGTCACAGAGTGTCAGACCATTTATATGAACAATAAACTATAACTCTGCATTAATTGTATATAGTCACTGTACAAAACCCTGGATCATTGTATATATCTGCTCTTATCCTATATTTTATGTGTACAGATTGAGTTTTATTTTTATTTTATTTTATTTTTATTTCACTTATTTAAGTTGTTTCTGTACTAGAGAGAAAAGTTGCCGGAGTCAAATTCCTTGTATGTGTTCATACCATTAAAGCTGATTCTGATTCTGATTCTGAAATTGTGTCATGTCCCTTTAAGAAGCGCTGCGTCGCTTAGTTACTACGTCATCAGACAGCGCTTTGTTTACTTCCGTAGTGGAGCAGTGACGTAGTGGACAGACTGAATCCCCGTGTTCCTGGTCCAGGGTTGACGGTGAGTGAGCTGCTCACCTGGACTCAGGTAAACGACCCCGGAACCGACAGCTCAGACCAGCTCAGGACCTCGGACCTGCGGTTGCCATGGTGACGCGGACTCAAGGTGTCCGTGTCGCTGCCTGTTGAGAACACGTCCGTCAGTGTGTTTTCCTCCAGAATGAGTCCAGAGAGTGTTTCTCTGTCAGAGTCTGTGTCCAGCTCCTAGAAAACATCCACGGATCAGATGTGACAGAATGTAACCGGCACCGAGCGCTGGTCGGCGGCGTGAGGCCCCCGGAGAACCGTCGGTAACGAGCCTCTCCGGTGTGTTTATTTATAAATAAAGACACGAGCGTGGACGCCATGAACCGAGTGGATCGTCTCCACCAGCTCCACACTGGAAGTCTGAGTCTGGAGGAGAAGCTGGAGATGAAACGGCTCGGTGTCCATCAGCCGCAGGAGGTTGTTAGAAACCAGACCCCTGGTAAGAAGAGGCTCAGGCTCAGTGTGGCTAACGGCTAACGGATAACGGATAACGGATAACGGATAACGGATAACGGATAACGGATAACGGATAACATGTTTCTTAGAATATAAGAGTCTAAAAAATAATTTCAGGAAACATGTTTTGATCCCAGGTGCAGATGTTCAGCAGCTGTTCCATTAAGACGTGTGATGTTCCTGTGTCGTTACGTTAAGGTTTTAATTGTAGTTTATTGTGATGCTACTTGATCTGAGCTGCTCATCTTCATGGTTTGGGTCCATGACCTGTTCTACTGAAGCGTGGACAGTTTAAATATATTCACTGTCTCAGGTGTCCGTCTGTCCATCATGAACCTCTGTGTTTCTGTTTCACCTGCAGATGTCCGTCAGCTGATCGTGATTAAAGAAGAGTTTCCATGGAGTCCCAGTCTGGAAGACCAGGACCCGGAGCTCCTGTATGTAAAGGAGGAACAGGAGGAACTCTGGACCAGTCGGGAAGAAGAGCTGCTTGACGGGCTGGAGGAGGAGGAGGAGGAGGAGGAGGAGGAGGAGGAGGAGGATGTCAAGAGCTTCCCATTCACTGTTGTTCATGTGAAGAGTGAAGATGACGAAGAGAAGCCTCAGTCCTCACAGCTTCACATACCAAACTGGAGCCAGACTGACAGAGAGGTGGATCCCCCAGAACCAGCCAGGAACCCGGATCCAAACGCTCACTTTCAAGCAAATACTGATCCCGAGACTCCAGACTCTTCTGACACGGACGTCAGTCATGATGAATGGCAGGAGCCTCTGTCAGATTCTGGACTTGACGCTGAGAACGCAGACCAGGGCTGGAAGGAGATCAGGGCATCGGAGTCAGGTGTAAAAACAGACGAGGGGAGTAACAGCGTCAAAAAGACCTTCAGCTGCTCTGAGTGTGGTAAACTGTTCCTCTATAAGCAGTCCCTTCAGAGACACAGAAAACATAACTCATGTTCTAGACAGAATCAGACGGTGGATTCAGAAACGGGAGTCAGCGCAGCAGAGAAATCATTTAGTTGTGACATTTGTGGTAAAAGACTCAAGTATCAGCACAATCTAACGACACACATGAGAGTCCACACGGGGGAGAAGTCCTTCGGCTGCGATGTTTGTGGACAAAGATTTAGACATCAGCAAAATCTGAAGACCCACATTAGGATCCACACAGGAGAGAAACCGTACGTTTGTGATATCTGCGGCAAACGAGCCAGGAACCAGTACAACCTTAAGACGCACATGAGAGTTCACACGGGAGAGAAACCGTACGCTTGTGACGCCTGCGGGAAGAGATTTAACCGGAAGGCGCTTCTCAGGACACACATCACCGTCCACACAGAGGAGAAACCGTTCGCCTGTGACGACTGCGGGAAGAGATTTAAACGGAAGACGCATCTCGCCACGCACGCGACGATCCACACGGGAGAGAAACCGTTCGCCTGTGACGACTGCGGGAAGAGATTTAAACGGAGGACGCACCTGATGACGCACGTCACCATTCACACGGGAGAGAAACCGTTTTGTTGCGCTGTCTGTGGTCAGGAGTTTACACAACCGGGGAGTTTGAACAGACACATGAGATTCCACGCCGTGTAGAGGCTTGATTTTATTTGGAGGGGTCCTTTAAGTTGTTGGAGCAGAGACCTTTAAATATATCGGAGATGTGACTGATGTGGTTCATAACCTGGACGATGAGCCCTTTACCTTTTATTTTCTGGTTGTTTTGACTTTGTTTGAATGTGACGACTCTCTGCTGCAGCTGCACGTGTGACCGATGGTTAACTGACACGTAGCACTCAACCAGTCACAAAGCTGAATTCAGAGTTGACAGAAGTCGACCACAGAATGAACCTGTTTTGTATTTTGTCCTCACCGTGTTAGAGTGACGTTCTTCCCCCTCAATTCCATTATTTAAGCAAATTATATATGAACTAATATATGTGTTATTAATATGAGGCAGACACATGGTGGTGCTTTGAGCTCCCACTACTTCCTGTTTACATCTAGTCTAGTTTACCTGCTTCCTGTAGGACGTACGGTACTTATCCAGTTATTGCACTTTAAGTTCACGCGTCAGTCGTGATGGTTACAGCCTGAAGGCGACAGTGTGACTTTGTTTTTGTTGTTTTTTTTTATTGTTATTGTTAATTTACTTTAATTATGAAGCAGAGAAGCTGATATCTGATCACGCTTATGAAATGTGAAAGAATGTTTTATGAATTTAACCTGAATTTAATTTTATGAGATGAGTCCAAGTTTCTGTTTGATGAGATAAAAACAAAAAGCAGATTAAAGCTGATCTGTTGGAAGGAGCACGTGTTTATGAATTAACTTCTCCACAAGAAAATAGTTTGCATGTGAACAGAAGATGATTTATGATACTACAAATTATAATCTACAGTATTAAGTACTTATATTGATGTCAGTTAATATCTAAACACAACATTTTAATCCTCACTACTTTGTTATTTTCCCGTCCTCTCCATCTCACTCAGCCCAAAGACTCTTTCTCAGCATCTATCATAACAGCCGTCGTCTCAGTTCATTAGTTCGGGATCCACAGAAGAAGCGAGCGTCCTTCTTCCTCTCCTCGCTCTCCTCCCTTTTTACAGTCTAGTGACGCTGATGTTGACCTCATGACCTCTACTTCCTGGGTTTCTTCTCCATCTTCACCATGTCTGAGAACTCTGCGAGGCCACAAGGAAGAAACATGCACAAATTAACGTGAGTGACAAAAGGCTGCGTTTTCTAATTTCTCTTTTTACATCGTCTTCTAAAACGTTTGCACCATAATTCTTCCAGTAGCAACACGTCCTGCTCATACTGCATCATCCTGAGCTCCTCCACCGTCATCACAGCTGTCAGAGCAGAGTGACGACAGGTGACGGGACGAACCCTGAGGAGGGTACTCCTATCAAACATAACATCTGAGCCGTGTCTTCACCTCTGTAGTCGATGCGTCCGTCTCCGTCTGTGTCTGCAGCCTGGATCACGGCGTCTGCTTCCTCATCAGAGAGAGGAGCCGACGGGGTTGTAGTCGGTACGGTGGACAGGATGTACCTGTGAGTAGTCAGGTAGTTAGTTAATCTAAGCATCCAGCCGAAGGAAATTAGAGGCGAACGTCATAATTGTGTCAAGTTTGTGAACTTTCAGCAGCGACGGGCTCGTACTTGATCTCGTTCCACTCTATGTAGCCGCTGCCGTCTTTGTCCAGCGTCGCGAAGGCCGTCTTCATGGCCTCCTCTCTTTCCTCTGATGTCTTAAACTGCCTCATGTAGTCCAGGAACCTGCTGTAGTTGAAGTTTCCTGCCCCAGAGGATCAGAAACGGTGACCTCAGACCCTGTGGTCAGAGCTCAGGTTGCTCATGAATCATCTTCATGACTCACACGCAGCGGTAGAGTTTCACTTCAGAGTGCATCACATTCATTTACCCTTAATCCTCCCATAAGCTTTTTTGTCTCCATGGAAACAGATTCATGTCCCTATGAGATGAGTAAAACAACCACACACACACACACACACACACACAGATCATCACCCTGTGTCCTCATCTCCCGGGGCATGCGGTCGATGTCCTGCTCCGTGAGGGCAGCACCCATGGCCACGGCCACCTTCTTCACCTGCGGCCCAAAGTCGTCCTCCATATTTTGCAGGCGCGTCCCGAGCGTGGGTGGGGGGGGGGGGGGGATCTGGAACAGAGCGGACAGCGTGTGAAGTGATGAACCTGCAGATTATCAGCTGAGTCTGCAGGTTCACCTCGGCTCGGACCTGTCCACCCTGCAGAGGATTGTTTCTGTCTAGTCTGCGCCGTCATCGCTTTAGGCCTCGGCGCTCTGATGAATGATGGGACAGGTACAGCTAGAGACGAGCGTGGGGCCTGGATATTACCAGACACTGAACGTGTGATGATGTTTTTTGTCTTTCTGCTGCCCTCAAGTGGTGAGAAATATTATTTATTACAAGTTTAACAACGTTTCTTCATGTGTTTTCTGTCAGAGGGAGAAGATTTCATTCATTCATTCATCTTGTGTAACCTTTTGTCCTGTTCAGGGTCATGGGGGGTCTGCTGGAGCCTATCCCAGCTGTCATTGGTCTAGAGGGGGGGTCCACCCTGGACAGGTCTCCAGTCTATCCCAGCTGTCATTGGTCTAGAGGGGGGGTCCACCCTGGACAGGTCTCCAGTCTATCACAGGGCTAACACAGAGAGACACTCACACCTACGGCCAATTTAGAATCACCAATGAACCTAACCAGCATGTCTTTGGACGGTGGGAGGAAGCTGGAGAACCTGGAGAGAACCCACGCAGACACAGGGAGAACATGCAGACTACACACAGAAAGGAACCAGTCGGCCTGGATTAGAACCCAGAACCTTCTGGCTGGGAGGCACTCCCCCGCCCTGACCATCTAGAGCCGGGTTCTTCAACGTTTTCCAGACCAAGGGCCCCAAACTGATGGAGAGACGGAGCGGGAACCCCCCTACCTATGTATATGTGTATTTAAAGACATTTAAATTTCCCCCTAGGGGTCCCGGACCCCCTGTTGAAGACCTCTGCTCTAGAGGACAAGAGGTTACAGAAGATGAATGGATGTTTTAGTGCAGAGAAGAATGAGTAAATTAGGAGATAAGAGCCTCCAACGGCTCAAACCTGACAGGAGCAAGAGATAAGAGATAAGAGTTTACATTTAATAAACTATTCTTTAAAAATAAAGAATAATAATAAGTGTAATTTGGACACACTGCTGTCTGCTGTTTAGTCCTGTCTCTCAGTCTTGTGTTCTGTCCACTTCTCAGACTAAAACAAATTAGGAACAGCAGCTATATTAATTAAAACTTTGGTTGCCGTCTTCTTTGTAATTTTCGCATTTTGCAAATTCACGCTGCAGCCCAGACTAGGTCATATGTTTGACTCCTGTGTCTGTGTCCTTCCTCTATCAACATGTCCATCTGTGACCGTCCTCATGTCCTAATTCCTTTTGTCTCTAACGATTTGATTCTTGTCACAGGTCACGAGAGTCAAAGGACTGAAGCTGAGACAGGTTTGTGATTTACACTTGATGTCTTTGTTTTCCAGCTCATTAAATCTAAAAACATTCTGGTTCCTCTACAGTATCTTTCCACTGTGGTTTTTAGTCTTAACCAGAGGAGACGATGCTCTGCCTTTATCAGACACACAGCTGCTCATTAATCATCACTGACATCACTCCATGATTAGTCACAGCTGGTTTACTCATGCTGATATTCTGACCCGTCTCTTAATAATAACATGTGACCTCAGAGGACTCGTCCTTTCAGACACATGTCAGCGTCTGACTGTATCGTGGCGGTGGAGCATCACGCAGCGTTAAGCAGACTATTGCTGCTCTTCCTCGCCTCATTTCATCACTCCTCTCCCTCTCAGATCCTTCGCCATCATTTGCACTTCAAGAAACTCTGGTATCAAGATGAAGAAGAGCTGTTTCCTTCAGCGGCCCGGAGGTCACAAAGTCACGGCATAAATCAAATCAAAGCGTTGTGAAGAGAAGAAGCCGTCTGACAAATTAACACCATGACGGGAAAAAAAGAGAGAGAGAACGACGGACGGATTGGAAATCATTACCAGTCACACACCAGCCTCAAGGTCTGCTCCGTTTACTGACTCCAGCTCACCAGCTTCAGGGTTTCCTGGTACGTCTGACCCTCCCCCTCCACGAGTCTCTTATATACGGGAAGGATGGAGCCCCCAGTGGCCTTGCACCTGTCCACCCCCCCTCCCTCCCCGACCCCAGCGGAGCCATTCTCCATTAAAGCCTTGGCTCCTTCTGCTGCAGACATGTCTCCAGATGCACTGGGACCAGACCCTCATGAGGTCTGCTGACGGGGGTTGAGCTGGAGGACAGGATTCACAGTGAAGCTCCTGCAGCCAAAACTTTTCTCATTCAAGTCTTGTTCGCGTCAGTGCAGCAAGATTTCATAAATAAGTAACGACGGTGCAGCAACGCCTTAACAACCACCTCGGCAACAGATAGCTCTCTCTCTATTTTTATTTATTTTTTCTTCAAGGTTTCTACAGTTGAGTCAGTTCAGTACGAGCTCTCTGGTTCTTTACTCAGCGTTCACTGTCACATAAATGTTTGATGAAGTTTGAGTTAAAAACCCTGATCCTCAGAGTCTGACACAAAGATTTAACTGACACCAAATAGTTGATTTTAATCTTACCTTTATAGAGACCACCTGACTAGTATTATGCAGGACTCATCAGAGAATGGACATGGGCCTTCTGAGGGTGTCCTGTGATAGTGGGGGGGCCTTTTTATTTATATTTATTTATAACCTTTATTTAACCAGATAAAAAACCCATTGAGATCAAGACCTCTTTCACAAGGGTGACCTGGCCAAGAAAGGCAGCAGCACACGTCATGGTAATCAGGACAGACAAACAACAATAACAAACAACCAGTAAAAGATGAAACATGAAAATATAAAAAATTTAAGATGCCCCCCTTTGAGGGGAGGGGCCTCTGTGGATCGTCCCACAGATACTTGATCAATTTGGGATCTAGTGAATTTGGAGGCCAGGTCAACACCTTGTGCTGTTCTTGTGTTTGTGTCTGTGTCAGGCTGCGTCCTGCTGGGGATGGCTGCTGCCAGGCACCCCCACCCTATTGCTATGGGGTGGGGGTGCTTGGCAGCAGCCATCCCCAGCAGGATGGCAGTGTCTGGTCTAGTCCCATGAGTCTGGATAAAACTAACGATGGCATCAGCTGCAGTCTGAGTTTGGGGTTGAGCAAAAATATGAAGTTGTACCTTCTAAGCTTTAGTGTTTATTTAAAGATATCGCTCTGAATGAACACAGCCTGGATCTCATGTGATGGTATTTATCATTTCTAACGTGTTGACTATTCATCCTGTCATGTCTGGACAGATGTGGTGCTATTTTCAGGACATGCTATGCTACACACAGACGTAATCTTCTACCATGTGTTTATGTTTGACTCGTAGTAAACCGTCCTTAACGCCTCGCACCGCAGACGACCGTCTCCTAACATCTGCTGCAGCCTTTCGAAGGAGGCGACGACGCGGAGACTGAGAACCTCGACTGTTCATCACGTCTCTGAGCAGAATGAATCGCGTTGGAGCGACGGGCCCGGCTCCCTGCAGGTAATCAGGTGCATCGCTGCACGCTCCCGAACAAGAGCTACAGGCCAGAGGGATGGAAGCACAGCTCCACAGTTATATAAGGCAGCTGTGTGCTAACGTGAGCTCTAAATAAAGTATGAGCGCTGAAACACTTCTGGGTTGCTGCGTGTTCATGAGTGATCAGCTCAGAGGCCTCCGCTGCAGCTCAACCTGCCAAGCTTTCATATTTATTTTAAGAATCTCTGTTAAAATGTTTGTGTGCAGACGTGTTCCCTGGAGACTCTTATCTGCTGAAGCTCAGCGTGGAGGAACCCGGAGTACGAGTCCTGCAGCGTATCGATCCAGAGGAGCTGAAGTCAAGCCTGAGCACATCTCCACAGCGTCTGACCACTGCTGTAATCTGTAAAGCTTCAGCACAGACTGAAAAATAGTTCAAATATTGGATAGAGCACACCTCAGCGGTTTGCAGACATCCAGTGAACGTGGTTGTTTTCTGCAGCTGTTTGGGAACTGATGGAAATGAACTCTACAGCTGTAGTTTAAAGTATTTATTTAGTTCTGTTTTTAATTGGCACACTTGTTCTAAGACTGTGTGCTTATTTATCTGAGACGTCCTTCTGGAAATAGATGTTAGGCTCACATCTGACTCTTTAGAGCTGAGATCTGGTCAGAAATATTCATTCATTTCCTGTAACCACTTGTCCACTTGGTCTATCACAGGGCTAACACAGAGAGACACTCACACCTACGGCCAATTTAGAATCACCAATGAACCTAACCAGCATGTCTTTGGACGGTGGGAGGAAGCTGGAGAACCTGGAGAGAACCCACGCAGACACAGGGAGAACATGCAGACTACACACAGAAAGGAACCAGTCGACCTGGATTAGAACCCAGAACCTTCTGGTGGCTGTGAGGCCTCAGTGCTAACCACCCAGAGTAAACACACCACCTGTTTGACCCCCTTCTCCTCAGGGAGGTGATACTTGCACCACCTAAACTATTGGACATATACGTTTTAGTGATCCAGCCCAGTAATGAACACACGTTTATGTTCAAGATAAGGCAGCTGGACTAGTAGAGGATTTTTTCTTGACTCATCTGAGTAGCTTCTTCAGGTCTAAAGGAGAACTGGTGGAGAGTTGAGGTTTAAATAGGAAACGTGTGGGTGTAGCCCATCAGAAAACGACCAGGAACTGATACGACTAGTGTCTGTTAACAGCTAGAGATGGAGAATCTGATCGGATGACCCTTCTTAAAGGCTTTTTGGAGATCTGGACCCTGAACAAACTGTGCATTATATCTATTATGGTCTTTAGTTTGTCCTGTGATGGCGTATGTACACAACAACAACAGAACCTCTGGATTATGAAGGAGGGAAACGTTTCTGTCTCTACTGGTGAGGTGGTTTTCATAGTTTGGTCTATGAGCCATGAGCCGGAGAATCAGCGTGTCTGGGTTTCAAACATCTCGTGGCTGAACGCATCATTTATTTGCTTCTGTGGATTTCACTCACACTTAAGTTCACCAGAGAGATGAAGCCTGGCTGGAGGAGCGGTGAGGTTTCATTGATGCTGTAGTTTAAGAGAATCTTTATCTTTAACTTCAAATAAGTCAGAATCTGAATCAGTAAATGCTCGTATGTGTGTGACCTTTAAGACCAGCTGACCCGTGTTGTCGGGTTTCCTTACGATGAAGCCTCAGAGTAAAGCTCCTCTCCTGGTATTGATCTAAAAGTTCTGTATTCTTTCTTTGCAGCTCAGACTGATAACAGAGCGACGGCTGCTCTTCACTGCAGGAGCAAATTAAAGACCCAAACCTCTCCGTCCCCGTCAGTCCCACCGAATAATCTTTCAGAAAAGCGTAATTAATCCCGTTAAGATCCCTGAATTTGGTGCTGAAGGACTCGTCCAATGAGTCTAATTGAAACTGACTCCATGAAGACGTATTCAGCTGAGGCGTCACATTTAGCAGACACACATTAGCGCGGTGGATTAGCACCACAGAGTTCTGCAGACAACCTCCTAATGATGTGTGAACACGTGGAGCTGTGTCCCGTTACAGGCCGGCGTGAATGTTTTAAATCTTAGAGGAACAGAACGAGGAACAAGAGGCTCCAACGACTCAAACCTGACGGGAGCAACATCAACGTCTCAACTGATGCAAGGATTAGTTGACAGGGTGTGAGGGACGTGGAGGGAGGACGGTCCTCAGGGAGCGAGGACGGTCCTCAGGGAGCGAGGCCCCTCCTGGTTCCTCTAGTGAAAGATGGAAGAGGGAGAAAAGACTTGGATGAGGAGGGAGGGGTTGAGAGGTAGAGGGCTACACCTTTATAGGTAAGGCAAGAAATATAATGACGTGAGGTGTGGTCTAGTTCCTGGAGCGTATTCCTAAAGATTCAAAGAGTTGGTCCTAGTGGCCAAACTCTAAGAAAATAAGAATCATGAGTCAAAGTTCAGAGTAGATCCTGGTTCAGATAAAAGGTATTCCTAAAGAACCTCAGCTCTTCAGAGAGCTCCTAAGGTCAGATCTGTTTGGAGGAGGCTTGTAGTGTGACACTGGAGCCAAATCTACACTTTTATTCTCATCGACCAGTTGATCCAGAAGCAAACACTGTTCCTCTGTCCAGTTGGGCTTCCTACTTATTTTCTTCTCATCCAAACGTTCAAACCAAGAGACTGAGGGATAAGTAGAATGAGGAGGTTATTTGTTTTCCTTCAGACTTCCAGGAGGTGACTGTTTTCCAGAGGTTTTCATGTTTCATATCTTTAAGAGATAAACTGAAAGCTTCACAGTGGATGAGAACAACTCTGATTTGTTGTAAATTGTTAACGTTGGAGGAAGCAGCCCTCCTTTGGTTCATGTTACCGGAGCTCTGAAGATGAAACAGTTGGGTCTTGATTCACCAGATGAACATTCTGCTGTTTCCAGAGGAATCCCAGCGAGGCAGATGTTGTTTCTCTCTCTCCCTGCAGACTGTGTTACTGTACGGCTGTGACTTCATCACTCTGTCTTTCCCGTGGACGTTGTGTCTGCACACAGGACTCAGGAGGAACTGCAACACCCACACAGACGCACTCAAACAAACATTTAGACTTCCTAATTACTCTCCCTGTCTGTCTGTCCTCTAATTGTTTGCTCAGACAGGAGGAAGATTCATGAATGGACCGTCCCGACCCAGCTCAGCTCTGTCCTCTGTGTCGAGGTCTCTCCTCCTCCTCTGCAGACGGATCGTCGCTGGATCTTGGCATCCAGTGAGCACGGCTATTACAAAGTGCTTCATCTTAATTGTGGCTCAGCACAGCGGCCTCTCTCCAGCCTCTAATATTCATCAGATATCGAGTTAGCGTCTGAAAACAGGACAGAGAGTGTGCGTTTAGCATTGTGTTTAATTTGAATAATTAATGTCCACTTGTTTCCACTGAGATCAACAGAGAACTTTGTATTCCAGCACCGTTCCACCAAATGAGGCAGAAATCTTTCCCCTCTGTGATTTATATTTACATGAATCTGCACAAGAAGACATAGAAACGGAGGAATTACAGATATGAAAGATATTAAAGTTATGTCAGGGACTCCAGCTCTGTCCCTACCACAGAGTCCTCCTTCTGGATCAGCTTGTCCAGCTGTGAGGTGTCCTCCTTCTTAGTGCTGCCTCCCCAGGACACCACAGCGTAGAAGAGGACACTGGCAACGATAGTCTGGTAGAACATGTCCAGCAGCTTCTTAGCCAGCACAGATGATAGAGTTAAAAGACAAAAGGGCAACAGATGAGACATGGTTCTCATCATCATCATCAGTCCTTTATCCACACCTCCTCAGATGTGGCTGATTGGGGCAGTTAAGCCCATCAACCACCCAAAGACATTTGCCCTGCCGCTGCAGAGTGAGGGAAGCTTTCAAAACATAGTCTGTATATAAACATGGACACCACGTCTCCTCTTCCTCTCATTGGTCAAACTGACTCTATGTTCCCGGGGATACGGGCGGCGCCATCTTGTGAGTTTGGATCCAGAGTCTGATCAGTACGGTCTGAGGGCGGAGCCACGTGGAGCCGTGATATTGATGCCCCGCCCACACTTCCTCCAGACTCACTCATGTTTTAGTTTCATTAATACTACGCTCTGCTCGACCTCCACCTGTTACAAGGACATGATGGATTATACTTCTCATGGTCCCACAGGACGGCTTTACGAGTGGTTGGCATGGCAACTGGTAGTCACTATTATCCTGTTCTATAACGTCAAATAACTAAAACTAAACTTATCAAAAAAACTGACACTTGAACATTCATCAACTTTATATTAACTACCTAAAATGTATTTGACGTGTATTTTAGTGTTTTAGTTTGGCCCAAGCCCCGCCCACTAACATGGAGGGGGTGGAGCTTATGACCTATACTGCAGCCAGCCACCAGGGGGAGCTCTACTTGGTTTGGCTTCACTTTAGAGGAGCTGTTCCTCCGTCTATCTTTATACAGTCTATGGTTTAAATGGATGTAGATACGATGTCAGTCTTTGTAGCTGCATCTTTAATGTCAGTCTCTGGAATCATTAAACACTGCGACTGTTTTCAGACTGAAGTTGTTTTATTATCAGATTCATCCGACAGTCGATACAATAAAAGCCCATTTCTGATTGACTGTGAAACCATTGGAGTGATAATCGCTCCGGGCAGAGCCAGAGCTCTGAGGTCTCACAGTGAAACCAGAGAGGTTCAGCTGTCCCGGTGCAGACTGACCAAGGCTCCAGAGGGAGCTGTTTAAACTGGGCCCAAAGCCTCCCCCCCCAGCCTGGGGGAGAGCTTTGGACTGTGGGGTGAGGATGGACATGGATGGGCTGGTAGGCTTTTTAAATTCCTCCAGAGTAATTAGTTTTTTTCTTCCTCCCCACTCAGCTCGGTCTGATGCTCTGGATGTAATTAGTTCACAAACTAAACTAAAATAAACTCCAGTCAGAAACCGTAGCTCACATGAATCCTGTCTCCTCTGATGTACGATGTGAAGCGAGTGGAAAGCTCCGTCTCCTCCTCTGGCGTCTCACACCATCACTTATCCTCTCCTTTCTGTTGCCAGGGAAACCGCAGACATGCAACACAGTGTCTCCGAGAGGACGAGGTGACGTGATGAGGATACAGGAGGAGTCAGACATATAGATCTTCATCATCCATCATCATCTCCTCCTCGGGTTCCTTCACTCTCACAGAGTTTGTAATTCAGGCTGGTGACGAATGATGAGAAAACAAACGCTCCCTGAATCACTTCCACAGACGCCAGATGAACACATGAACCCCTCATCATCATCATGGTCTTCATCCCTCCTGAGTTTCAGAAGAGGACATTTTGTTGTAGATCTTCCTCTTCCTCATTTGTTCTCGCCCCTTTAAACCGTTTTATAAAAACCCGTCCTTTTATAAAACAGACGATTCTCTGATCAATAGTCCAGAGAGGACAGCGGGTTCTTACCAGTCCTTTTCTGACTCAGTGTGATTTTTCTTTGTGATGGCAGGGACAACTTCAGGTAAATGGATTTGACCTGGACAAGGACCAGAGCCTGAAGCTGAGAGGACTCTATTGTGTTGGTCGGATGAGGAGGAGGAGGAGGAGGAGGAATGAAGGTTAGTCATTTCATCTCAGAATCAAGCTGAAAGGAAACAGTTTAAATGTTAAGGAACAGATGATCAGACTCGATAAAAGCTTGTTGTACTTGGATGTGCAGGTTATTTTGATCTTAACATCCTGTCACACGGCCCACCCGTCATCTTTAGGCGTTACAGATATTTTAAATCAGATCACATTTGAGCATCAAACAGCATTTACATAAAAACACAGTAGAAAGTAATGAAATCTAAATCGTTGACCTGAATACATATCGGAGACTTTTCTGCAAGTTTATTGAAGCTTGAACACAAACTACCGTCGGCCGTAGACGACGTCAACACAAACTCTCAGCTCAACCATAACTTCCATCTCTCTCATGGTGCATTCACTGACATCAAGGACAAAAAAACTCACTCTACAACCACAGCAACAACGTCAACTAATAGAACACGACAGAACACACGTAAGATTATCAATACTGCAGATATGTTTAGCCTTTAGCACCGTTAACAGTCCTCCACAGCGTGTTGTTAGATGGGATAGTGTAGCAGCTAAAGGTCTAATAACTTTATCAGATAGTTGATGTGCAGCCTCCTTCTCTCTGTTACCACAGGACGTTTGGTGAAGTTGTTAACTGACTGCTGTCCAGAGGATTTGGACTGTTACTCTGCTAGCGTTAGCATTAGCATGTCTTTTTTGCTGTAGTACTTTAGTTGTATTTCAGGACTGACATGTCACGGTAGTATGGGCTTCATCTTTAGTGAAGTATTTCCACACACTTGATGAACCACTGGGCTCCTCACCTGTCTTCTAGGTTGTTATTGTCACATGATCAGTGACTTCCTGCTTAAAGCGTGAAGGCGACTAGTCGGTGCAACCCCTAGTAGAGAGCAAAGAGTCTGAAGGGCACAAAACTGATGAAAATCCGTTCAGTGGGTTTAGTTTAAAAGCTTTTCAGTTTCTCTTCTTGTACTAAAGCAACGTTTCATTAGATGCTGCTTCTTCTCTGCTCGGTTGTGGATTTTTAAAACGTATTTTAAAGTGTACGAGGTGGTTAAAATCTACAGAGACAAACAAACCACAACCTTTTTTATGACTTTGATGCTTGGGCTCATTTTGCAGCTACTACTTCAGTAGAACTGTGAATGAAGGGAGTTATCTGAGGCAGTGGAACATTTATTCTAATAAAGCGTCTCAGTGCTTCCGTGGACACGAGGACAGACTCAGACTGGGAGGTAATCAGATTAGTCAGGAAACACTAGTAACGGACCGGGATGCAAAGTTTCTGACTCAACATTTGTAAAGATGCATTTCACTTCACTCAGACTTCTCACTCACTGAATTGTATTTTTATTTGTGCAAATGAATAATATATTACACAACTATTCACCCACACAACAAAGAGCAAAGAGTGCACAACAACGACGATGGAGACCAGAACAGCTTTGTGCTCAGATATTCCTCAGCAGCTCAGTCTGTGACTCGGCGTGGGTGAAAGATTACATTCACAGAGAGGTGGGGAGGTAAAGTTGACTCCCTCCCCTGCTCAGCATCAGGAGTCCAATCTGATGGCGAGAGGGGAGGACGGAGAGCAGGAGGAAGAGGCGGATTGGGAGAGGATGAGTGCTGTCGGGTGGGGGAGGGGGCCTCATCTAACATGTATGAACAGTAGGATTAGAGTGAGGAGAGCCAAGTCCTGCTGCTGCTGTGCCTTTCCCCGGTGTTACATCACAGTCTGGTCATGGGAGAGTTCTATATTTATATTTACATCTATATATACATCTGTCTTCTTATCTAACTGATGAGCAGCCTCCAGGTTCTGGATAGAGAACTGTTCCTTTGGTTTCCAGTGTGCTGCTCCACATCCTCTCACCCTATCCAGAGTACAGTATATTTCAGTCAGCTGAACCTGCTCAGGCAGCACAGTAGCCTATCCACCGCCTCTGAAGCCCCCCTCCTCCTCCCCCCTCCTCCCTCCCTTCCTCCCCCCCTGCAGACAGGGCGCAAAAACGCTCCATAAATTCTATTTGTGCGCATTACTGAGGAAGATGGCGCTCTGGCTGTCAGCAGCTCGGACAGCTCCGGCGGCTCTGACCCAAACCTGAGCGACCCATCGCTTTCTTTTTATGGATTTGCATTTAAGTGTCACGTGTGCGGTGTGATCTGCTCGGTCGGATGATGTGACTGCGTCCAGGTGTCGCTGGAAGCTGCGCGCTGCTGATCCCTGCAGCCAAATAAATAAAGGACAATTAAAAAAACACCCAACTCTTGAATCAGGACTCTGTCTCCTCCTCTGCAGCGACGATCTAGATCCAGGAGTTCAGGAGGAGAATTAAGAAGAGACTCGGCCTCACAGTCAGCATCAGCATCTGTCCTACCCTCACAGATACGAGGGGGAATGGAAGGAGCAGCTGTGAAATGAGCCGGGGCCGGTTCGGAGAGGAGAAATGAAACCTTGCTGAAGAAGCAGAGCTGCACCAGCCCGAGCCCCGCGGTTTTCTCTCTCGGTTCTGTGTCACCGGTCGTGAAGATGCTGCTGCTGCTGCTGCCGGTGGCGGTGATGTCTTCGGTTGTTTTCAGCCCCGGATCTGCCCTCAGCTCCCATTTCAGCTCAGGTGAGACGACATTCCGCTGTGAGCCGCCTCTCTGCTGCTATCTGTGGTTTCTGCTCGTTGTTTGTTAAAAACCCACTTGTTCACTTGGGTTGTGTAAGACTGTAGGAATGATGTAATCCCTCTCATCTCCATTTTCTGATTGTGTGTGACTGCATGTGTGTGTTTAGTTGTGGGCTGAAGAGGAAAAGCCAAAGGAAAGAACTGGATTTCTCTCTTTTATTTATTTATTTGTCCAGCTGGGAGACACAGGGCTCTGATTTAATATTTGCTCAGATCCAGAGATGAGGTCAGGTAGGTGAGCAGTTCAAAGGTAGAGTGTGGAGAAAGGTGGAAAGAAATCAGATGCACAGAGAGATGGACAGAGACGGGACGAATCAGATGAGACATAAAACAGCATCTATAAAATGCTCTGGGGGGTTCAGGCTCTGGATCCTGTCCAGTTGTGTCCTCAGAGAGAGGAGGTGAGGAGCCGTGCGGCCGTGACCTCCTCCCTCAGCGGTGAGGAGGCACTGTGGGAGCAGAGGAGCTGGACTGAGGTCCTCCTCTGATTGGAGGACGCAGGAGGAGGTGATGTCCGGTGTTAGTGTGGATGGAGACGGTGCCGGTCACTTCACGGTGGAATAATCACTGTCTGTTGTTGTTTTTGTTATTTTTATGATGCAGCTACTGGCCCTGTCGTTCAGGTGGTTTCTATGGCAACCGAAAGGTGCAGCAGTCTGTCCTGTTTGTTTCCAACGGTGGATGAGAAATGGATTCACCCCCACGGTGCCGAAGCACTCTTATTTATTTATTTGGTGCTCTTTGGTTTGTTTTCCCACTTCCTTCTCTTGCATCATCGGCCTCATCGGTTTTTCATGACACATTCATTGAACTGCCCGGTCCCCCCTCCTCAGGCTCTGCAGCAGTGGGTTTGCACCTGATGACCAGATGAGAAAACATGGCAACATATTCTCCTTTATTATTATTTTTCCGCTGCAGAGTCTGAACCAGGCTCCGTTTCTGTTCTCTGAGAGACGTTGAGATGAACGTGTCCGCTCAGCAGTTTGATCTCAGCCTCATTCTGAGCTGACTGATGTCCAACATGTGACTGAGGTCCTTTCCCTCTAAAGCAGATTCTAATGATGACGTTAAGGTCACGTTGCTCCGACATGTTGAGGTTAGAAACGGCCGACGGTCGTCATGGAGCTGACCAAGGTGCTGAAATCACAGTTGGGGCTCTAATGTGGATCAATGCTAAAAGAACAGAAACTAATCATGACGTGGATCCTTTTATTTTTAGTTTTTTAATCTAGACGCTTCAGGAAACATGGATGTACAGACTCTCCACATGAATGTCACCTGTCTTTGAGCTGGACTGACTATAAACTCTATGATTAGCTCTCAGGGACGACAGCTAACTGCTAACTGGGTGTAAATGTTTAACATGTTTCATTTTAAACACATTTTCCCCCAAAGCTCTGCACATCTTTCTCATCCAGTTATAGTTGATCAGGCAGCTTTTATTGTTTGGTTGAAGGATTCAGATAAAGTGATCGTGTCCTTCCAGAGACCTGACACGTAGGACCAGTTCATTAAGAGCATACGTGTCAAACATATGGCCCGGGGGCCAAAACCGGCCCACCAGAGGGTCTAATCTGGCCCACGGGATGAATTTGCGAATTGCAAAAATTACATTGAAGACATTAACTGCAGTTTCTCCAGTAAAAGTAAAAGCTATTCCTTGAGTTCACACAGATTTAGTAAGAGCTGTGGACATAACACAACACTGAGACCTAGAACTAAACAGAAATGTCCAGCCGTTAAATGTAAACATGAGGGGAACATTTGGAGTTGTTATTTACAGGTAAATACGCTATCGTGTTACTGGTCTGGCCCCCTTGACATCAAACTGGGCTGTATGTGGCCCCTGAAAATGAGTTTGACACCCCTGATTTAGAGGACTTTAGTTCAGGGGGCCACATACAACACAACAGTATAATAACCTATAAATAACTCCAGATGTTTGCCTTTGATTTAGTGTAAAGAAGAACAAAGTTAACATTTAATGAACAACCTAAAAGCTTCTGGGTCTGAGTGATGAGTTATTTACTGAAACAGCCCAACTCTTAGTGGACAGATTGGACCCTGATTTAGAGCTTTGTCCCCCTGGTCATGTCAAACTAGAAATGAAGTCATTATTAGTCACTGGTTTAGCTGTTTGACTAGAGATGACTCTAATGACTTGATGGATTAAAGGAAACGCTGGGAGGAAAGCACCGGAGTGGCCTGATGGAGAAAACGAAAGAGACAAAGTGAAAGAGAGACGGGTCCTGGACGTCCCTCTCTGCTGCCGCTGCGTAAGTGGGCGGTTCTGAGGATGAGCTCAGCCCCGGCGGAGGCAGGGCTTGGGATCAGTGAGGGTGGTTTTCCTGGCAGCGCTGGCTGGCTGGCTGCGTTCCCAGGCCCCAGGTTATCCATTTCACATTTCTCAGTGGGCTCCTGGCTGCGCATACAGCGGCTCGCTCTAATTATATGGACACAAGGCAGAAGGGGACGCAGGACATGCTGCTGAGCCTGAAAGCCCGGCGGACCGTCCCCTCTCCAGGCTACCGCTAAACTACCAGGTCCAGGCAGGGAGCCGGAGGAGCAGGTAAACCCGGGGGACGGGGACGGGGAGGGAGGGGGCTGTTTGGATTGAAGAGGGTGTGTGTTGATCTTTGGCCTTCACACAGGAGGGGGGAGAAACTAGGCTGCATCCAAAGCACATAGATTAAATTTGATAGCAGAAGGTAAACGCAGTTGATGGTAATGTTTTGGCTCTCGACATAAATGATGTGAAGAGGTGGAGGGCAGAAGGATACGACTATAAACTGAGCAACCTCTAAAAGCTTCCTCCTCTACAGCTGTCCAGCCCTGATCTGAAGCCGTGAAAGCATCGTGTTGAGTTTAAGTCGCGACCGACCGTCCGCCAGCAGCCCTTGTTGTTGTTTTCCTGTTTTCTCTTCCTGCCTCAGAACATCATCACTCCCGTGTCTGAAGGCCCCGAGCGTCTCCAGTGAGGCTGCAGCAGGCGTGTCTCTGATGGCTAATGGCTGTAGCACTCCCAGAGAGCGTCGTCGTGTGTTTGCCTTTAAGAGCTCTAAATGATAATCACCTCTGATTCCATGAAACAGTGTTTTTCTAGAAGGAATCAAAGCGGTTCCACCTCTGCTCCAGTCATGTCCAGCTGCTGTGATGGAAGCGTTGTTAACAGAGACGAACACAGACGCCACATTCATGATCTCATGGCTTTAATGCAACACAAACAATCTGTCTGCAGTATTTCTGGGTGTTAAAGCCTTTATTGAACAACCGGAATCTGAGTTTATGATCTAAGAACAGCGTCCAGTTTTATGTGACGGCTTTAGAACGAGCTCTAGAAGACAAACAGGGAGTCATATAACATTACAGTGACTGCTGATTCATTCAAGTGTCTCTAATTAGTGAAAACATCCTTAAGAAGAGAAATAAATGAATATTTGACATCGACTGAACTTCAAAATTACACATAAGAGCAGGAAATAGAAACATGTGCAGCAAATGAGCAGCCGGAGATAAAGCAGTCGCTGTGTCTTTAAATTCTTTACGGACACATGAGGGGACACTTCAGGAAATAATAATTAGACGTAACCGTTTATTGATTCTTGGGGGAAATTCTCTTTTCGTTTGTCGAGCTGCTCTGGGAGCGGGTCGCCCATAACGGAGCAGCTCGTTTAAGGTTCTTCTTTAAAGACGCTCTGTCTTCTTCCTGCGCCGGCCGACGGTCTGTAAGTGGAGTGGGAGTGATTGAAATCCACGGGAGTGAGTGTGTGTGGGAGGTTTGGACCACCGGCAAACCCAGACCCAGAGCTGAATCCAGCGTTGATTGAAAGTGTCATGAAGCTCAAAGCAGATTGTTTTACATAGTAGAGATGAGACGACCTTCAGGTGGATAGCTGTCAGTACGAGTTGGAGGAAGGCTCAGGCTGTAACACGCTGTCAGGATTAAGGTAACGTGACTAAGCGCGTTTAGATACCTGAGTATTTTCCACTACTTTATACTTTTACACCACCATATTTTCAAGTACCTGAAACTGTGTGGATGTTAACTTGTGATCAGTGCCTCACATGTACTTAGATATTTTTGAAACGAGCTCCTGACCTCTCCCAGTATCACTGTAAAGCACTTTAAGTAGCATATTTACCTTCTATCATACTCGAGCCGCTCTGATGATGCAGGATCTCTGCAGTGTTGTCACTGAGAAAGGTTTTGTTGCCTCCCACTTCCATGTTGCCATGTTGCCCTGTTGCCGGCCTGACTAATGGGATGGATGATGGAGTGTGACACCTGTTTAAATCTCCTCTGTGCTCGGTCTCCGTCTCTGCAGCTCCTGATGAGGGCTGCTACGTTTGACGGTGGACGTCATGTTTGATCAGAGAGACTGTTGTGTTGTTGACTAAGTACATGACAGGTCTAATGGGTTTGTTGTTGTTTGTCTCAGAGCCACTAGAAGCACACATCCTCTGTATCATTGTTTCTAGAATCTTCTCCAATGTCTCCAGATTTATCTCCATCCAGTGTTTCATTCATTTTTCACCAAGATCTTGTATTGATGATGGAGAGTCTGACCACTGCACAAAGCCTTCTCCAGCACATCCCAAAGATTCTCAATGGGGTTCAGGTCTGGACTCTGTGGTGGACAATCCATGTGTGAAAATGATGTCTCATGCTCCCTGAACCACTCTTTCACAATCTGAGCCCCATGAATCCTGACATTGTCATCTTGGAATATGATCCATTGATGGAATAACCTGGTCATTCAGTATATTCAGGTAGTCAGCTGACCTCATTCTTTGGACACATAATGTTGCTGAACCTAGACCTGAGCAACTGCAGCAACCCCAGATCATAGCACTGCCCCCACAGGCTTGTACAGTAGACACTAGGCATGATGGGTGCATCACTTCATCTGCCTCTCTTCTTACCCTGATGCTTCTCCACTATCCTTCCAGTTTTTAATAATGCCTTGGACAGTTCTTAACCCAGTTTTAGTAGTTTCTACAATCTCCTTAGATGTTTTCTCTGCTTGATGCATGCCAATGATTTGACCCTTCTCAAACAGACGACCACAGGATGTGTCTTTAGACATGGTTGTTGAAGAAATGAGAAGCTACTCATTGCATCAGTTGGGCTTAAATAACTTGTTGTCAGCTGAAAGATAATCACCCATGCAGTAATTATCCAATAGGAGGTGAACACCTGTTTGATTAGTTAGATCCAGGTGGTGCAGTTTATATAATATAAGAGTAAAATCTTTCAGCACCACGGACAGCTCCCTCTCTAAAAACCTGTGCTGCAGGTCAGTGAACTAGTTAATGGTCGTATTGATTGTGATTGAATCAACATTATGTAATCTTGCATATTAATATTTCAGGATCATATGTTGTTGATAAAAACACATTAACAGAGTTATAAATGTTAGAGCTGCCTCTCATCTCATCTACTCTGGCTTCAAACCTTCATACTGTCCTCCCGAGTCAAAACAGACTTAACTATAGCACCTAATTCTTCTTGTTTTCAACTAATCACTATATAATTTCACTTCTTTTCAGAATTCATGAGCAGTAGACCTCATTTTTATCAAATTATGTGATATAAAAACATTTGAAGACGGGTCAAATGTGACTCAAAGGACAACGGGAAGGTTAGATCTTAAAACCTAATTCTTGAGGGAGATGTAGTGTCTCTTTTGTCCAAATCAGTCCAAATCTTTTCCTCGTACAGCCTGTTTATTTTTTTTCATAGCTTTTGAAGCCGTCTCCTATCTCCTGACTTTTTCTGGTGCTTTGCTGCGTTTCTTGGCGAGTTATCTCCACCAGCTGTCGACTAGCAGAACAGTGTGAAGACGTTGGGATGAATGTGTTCTTTTTCGTGCAGCTACGTACATTTGTGTCCTCCATCGATGAGCTCGTAGAGCGAGAGTGAAACAAAATGAGATGGAGAGCTCCCTGCAGCGCCGGGGACACGTCAGGGATTCCCATCTGGATAGAAATCCTGCAAAGCTGAAACTTCGTACGAACCTTGATGTGATTGTCTCTGCGATGCTGCCTCACACCAGTGTCACTGTGTGTCAGATAAAATAACACGCATCAAAAGAAGCAGCTAGCGAGCTGTTAATTCCTTTCTGGCGTCGTGTGCCTGTGTGATTGTGAGCGTGCCGTGGGAGTAGCTCCATTTCCTGGTTCCTTTTAACCTCTCGGCTCAGGCATTAATGACAAATCGATTTGCTACGGAGTGAAACACCGTCAGAGAATCATCCAGTTATCATCTCTGCTCTGTTTGCACAAGACAGGCTGATCACTAGACTCCAGGACGGAGCAGAGTCAACACATTCAATCAATACATCACGATATTAATTCATCTGAATCCTGTCTCCGTCCTCTCTGAACTTCTCTGTCACTCTTCTCTCTGTCGTCCTCTTGTTTCTTTCTCTTTTAATCTCTCTCTGCATCCCCTGCATCTCTAAAGTGTCTCTACCTCCCTCTCCCCCTCTCCCTCTCTGGGTTGTGCTATGGAAGCCCTCGCAGTCCCTGCAGGATCACAGCGGGCCGTTGAGCCTGTGATATAGATGGATTCATCATCGGCCACACTTAGCTGGCTGTGAAATGGGAGGAGGGTGACGGGTTTCAGGAGTGACGCCTGATGCAGAGAAACAAGAAGAAGAAGAAGAAGACGAGGGAGTTGTTGTTGTCTGCTTCGAGAGGAAGCAGAACAGCTCTGAAGCTCCTCATACGTCACATACGTCAAATCCAGCAGAAGCATCAATGTCGACCCAATAAAATGAAAGAAATATACACAGATGTAAATATAATTCATGTTACTCACCAGAACTTTAGAAACTATTCAGAGTTCTCCTCAGAGCCTGTCAACCAAGGGTAGCGCTCATCGTTGCTGACCTGGGTCAGGCTAGCTAGCTCCAGGGTTGGGCGGCCTTTCCTCACAATATCCAGCTTTTCCTTCAAAGTCCGCCGTGAAAATGTCTTTCTAAGAAGATCTGCAACCAGATGGATAGCCTCTCCTCCTTCCTCCATGGTGGCTTCAACAAATAGCTATCAACACGTTAACGTTGTGCAGCTAGCAACAGATGAACATGAACCGCTAGCTTAGCTTAAACGGAGCGGCTCTCTGACCGTCCAATCAGAGGACGGTAAAACACTGACGCTACCGTAGGCCACAGAGAAGGACTAAGAATACCAACTAGAAATGTGATTGGTTAAAGGAACAGCGTCATTACAATGTGTTTCAGTTTTAATTGTGAAGGCCCAGCAACATGATGATGAAATATGATTGGATAAAAGCTCTGATGCTAAGATACACTGGCAGAAGTCCGTTTCGGATAAAGTTCAGTCCAGCAGAGAAGGCTTTGGCCTAAACTGTGATGAGAAGCTGCACCCTGGACCTGCCCACGGTCTCTAAATGTAAAAGGCTTCATCCAGTAAGTATCTACAGCAGCGTCCTCTCGGCTGCAGTGAGTGATCTGAGCCTCTTGTCTCTCCGTGTCAGAGTTCTCGTTCCTCTTCAAGTCGTTTTTTGTTGTTGCCTGAGCAGATCCACTTTGACACATGTCCGGTCGGCGTGGCAGCAGCTGACCCGCGAGGTCGGCGCTGCCCCGACCGCCCACGCAGCCTCATGGAGCCGCCGCATGCGTCAGCAGCTACAACACACACACACACACACACACACACAAGGTCCCGCCGTCTCCATGGCAACGCATCTCCCAGGCTCCGTGTTGTCATCCTTCGCAGGCTGATTTTCAGAGCCCGTTTTTCTTTCCCAATCAAGGTCTGAGCAGTGAGGATAAAATCAGTCTCTCTCTTGTGATTCACACGTGAAGACGCCGCACGTGAAGCTGCTGCAGCTGCTTGAGTCTACATGTGATGATGAGGAGCGGCAGTGAGGAGCGGGAGGAAGACGCTCATTCCCTCACGGCTTCATTACAGTCTTCATAAAGCGCTTTAGCTGGTGGCGGTTTCCATACACTAAATTATTTTGTGTTTGTCCAGATTACAGAGTGAGTAAGGAGAAGTGTAAATGAAGAGTGTGTGTGTAGCTGCTGTGTGGGTGGATGTGTGAGCAGAAACTCGTCCTCGGTCACAGATGAGCTCATCCAGTATTTAGAGCGTCGGTCAGGCCGGTCCGGATCGGTGTTCCCTGACCAGAGCCAGGCGAGTCCCACGCAGACACACACTCGGTTTCATTCTACGAGACAACCGTGGCCAGACATAAAGACGAAGGGCTGGTGTAGAGTAGAGGGACAATGTAGAGGCAACACTTTAAATAAGGTACGAAGGCAGGAGTGATGAACTGTTAATGAGTCCTTCCTGAGCAGCATTGATTCAAGTCTACAGAGAAGACGATAACGAGTCACTGTGGACAGAACGAGAGACACAGACTGTGTGGATGCTTCAGGGTTAATCTGGATTAAAGTGAATATTATTATTTCCCAGATATTTGATGAATATCTTCAGCTGATGATTCATTAATGCAGCTTCTCCAGAGTCTCCAGACATCTCCTCACAAACTTCTGCAGAGTCCTCAACTCTGAGTTACTCCGGGAGTGAGGAGCCATCAATTAATCATCAGGTCTTCTTTGATTTTTCGTTGCTCTGTAGCGTGGCGTTATAGCCCGAGTCTGAACCTCAGCGCCCAGCATGTGACTTAACGTCCTGATGAAAGCACAGAGTCTCCCATGTGAAGTCTGCGTAGAAGAATAGAGCTGAAGAAGATGGTGTCCGTGTGAATCAGACATGCCAGCGTTCCTCAGAGCATTCAGCTCTTTTCATGTGCTGCTTATGTAAGAAACCAATTAAGTCCACGGACAGTGAGCTTAAAGAGAACAGACATCCTACATCCATGTTGCTCGTACATTCACACCAGAGTCTCCAGATGAGTATCTCATCTCTGGACAGGTAGCGCTGCGCTCAGGTAGCATTTCTGGCTAAAAGCTCCTCAGACACGTAATGTTCCCGACTATAAAGACATTCACACGCAGCCACACACTGGAGGGATGCAGCCAGATATGTTAAGAGTGTCTCCATGGCAACGCACGACGGGACCCACTTCAGAGAGTGCGCCTGCCCCCCCCCCCCGCCCGCCCCCCATCAACATGAATAACCATGGCGCATCACAAACCTGGCCGGCATCTCTCACCAACAGCTGAGAGGACGGAGCGGCCATCACGCTCCCTGTCTCACGCTGGACGTCTCCGTCCCAGCGTGAGACGGGGAGCGTGCCACCACATTTACAGGAGTCGATGTTTTAACGTCTGATCAACGACGATAAACTGAGACTGACATGAATGATGATAAATGATTTTTGGTCACAAAACCAAACAGAGAGAACAGGAGGTGTTAAAACACGGAGGGGCTTTTTTTATTTTGGTTAAATGTCCTGTAAGGTTCTTTGTTTACCACGGGGGCCACAGATCAGAAAAGGAGAATCTGAATTAGCTTGATGTTGAAGATTTAATTGGACGGTGGCGTGATGCCTCACAGCAGAAAGGTTCTGGGTTCTAATAGTAGCAGCAGTGTAGAACTAATAAGTTATCACTGAAGCTGAATTAGTTCATTTTCAGAGACTAAAACAAAAGCCGGCCACTTCATTAGGTACACTAGTGAAAACAAAATCTTAGTCGGGGCCAATTGATCTACCCCGACTTCACTGAGCTGCAGCAGCCTGACGTCATGGAACAATGGCAGCGTCCAAGGAGATGGACACCATGAAAACGTGATTTACGAGACTGTAAAATGCATTTTTCTTTTTGGTCATGCTAGATATCATCATATTAGGCAAGGCAAGGCAAGGCATTTTTATTTATATAGCGCATTTCATACCAAGAGGCAACTCAATGTGCTTTACATAAAAACAGAACAAATTAGAACACACAGTTAAAAGCAAGAACAAAGAAAAAGAAAAAAGAAAAAAGAAAAAGAAAAGTGTATTATATTATACATATATTAAAACGATTAAGAGGACTTACAGTGTAAATCCAAGATTACGATTTAAAATGATTTAAAAGGGCTCAGCCATATGCACATGAAAAAAGAAATGTTTTTAACCTGGATTTAAAAGTGCTTACAGTTGGGGCTGATTTCAGCTCTGCTGGTAGTTTGTTCCATTTGTGTGCAGCGTAACAGCTAAATGCTGCTTCACCGTGTTTGGTTTTAACTCTGTGCTCCACTATCTGACCTGAGTCAGTCGATCTCAGAGCTCGACTGGGTTTATACATTGCTAACATGTCATTCATGTATTCTGGACCTAAACCATTCAGTGATTTGTAAACCAGTAGCAGAACTTTAAAATCTATTCTGTAGCTGACTGGGAGCCAATGTAAAGACTTAAGAACTGGGGTGATATGCTCTGATTTCTTTGTTCTGGTTAAAACTCGAGCTGCAGCGTTCTGGATGAGCTGCAGCTGTTTGATACTTTTTTGGGGGAGTCCAGTCAGAAGACCGTTACAGTAGTCAAGTCTATTGGAAATGAAAGCATGAATCAGCTTCTCCTGATCTGTTTGCGACATGAAGCCCTTAATTCTGGATATGTTCTTAAGTTGATAAAAGGCTGTTTTGGTGATTGATTTGATATGACTGTTAAAGGTCAGATCTGAGTCTATCAGCACACCAAGGTTTCGGACCTGGTCTTTAGTTTCTAGAGACAGTGACTCAAGGTGTTTACTGACAGTAACCCTCTTCTCTTTATTGCCAAAAACAATGACCTCAGTTTTTTCTTGATTTAACTGCAGGAAGTTTTGGTTCATCCAATTTTTGACTTTCTCTAAACAGTGACACAATGACTCTATTTGACTGCAGTCATCTGGAGACAATGCAAGATATATCTGTGTGTCATCTGCATAACTATGATAGTTGACATTTGAATTCTGGATAATTTGACCCAAAGGCAACATATATAGGCTGAACAGAAGGGGTCCAAGAACTGACCCCTGAGGAACTCCATATGTCATAGCCACTGGATCGGATTTATAGCTTCCAATGGTCACAAAATAACTCCGCTCCTCCAAGTAGGACCTGAACCAATCTAGTACTGTTCCGCTGAGTCCTGCCCAGGTTTCCAACCTGTTCAGCAGTATACTGTGGTCTACAGTGTCGAAAGCAGCACTGAGATCCAACAGGACCAGAACTGACACCTTGCCTGAGTCAGTGTTCAACCTTATATCATTCAACACTCTAATGAGAGCTGTTTCTGTACTGTGGTGAGGTCGAAAGCCTGATTGAAATTTATCAAAGAGTCCACTGGAGTTTAAAAAGTTGCTAAGTTGATTAAAAACCACTTTCTCAATGATCTTGGCTATAAAAGGGAGATTTGAGATAGGTCTGTAGTTGGTTAACATGGAAGCATCCAGCGTTCTCTTTTTTAAGAGTGGTTTGATGGCAGCTACTTTTAGGGCTTTAGGAAACGCGCCTGATTGAAGTGAGCAATTTATTATTTGCTGCAGATCTGTTTGGACAGAGCTTACAATAGTTTTAAAAAAGTCAGATGGCATTGTGTCAAGACAGTATGTCGATGGTTTAAGATGCTGAACTGTGTGCTCTATGGTTTTTTGGCCAATTGTATTAAATTCTGACATCCTAGCTGATTTATTCCTAGGTGGTTTTAAGGATGGTGTCATTTTATTATTTCGACGATTTGTGTCGATATTTTGTCTTATAGATGTGATTTTTTCATTGAAAAAGCAAGCAAATTCATTGCATTTTTCTGTGGAAGAAAGTTCTGAAACTATCTCTTTTGGGGGGGTTGTAAGCTTATCAACCAAAGCAAACAGAGTGCGAGTGTTGTTGATATTCTTATTAATCATTTCAGATAAGTGTTGCTGTCTAGCCTTGAGTAACCCGTGGTTAAAATTAAAAATACTTTGTTTGTAGAGGTCATGGTGAATTTGAAGTTTAGTTTTTCTCCATTTACGCTCAGCTTTCCTGCATTCTGTTTTCAAAGCCTTCACCATCATAGTGTTCCTCCATGGTGTTCTCTGTCTGCTCAAGATCATCTTAGTTTTAATAGGTGCAACAGTATCCATGACATTTGAGATTTTCAAGTTGAAATTATCCAAGAGTTCATCAACTGTCTCTGCACTCACGGCTGGTGACATAGCTATAGCCTCCATAAACTTAGCACTGGTATTCTCATTTATGTACCTTTTTCTAACAGACAAAGAGGTTAACTGAGTGTTTGGAGTTATCTGTAAGTCAAAGAACACACAGAAATGATCTGAAAGAGCCAAGTCCTTAATATCAACAGAAGAAATGTCAACACCTTTGGAGATAACCAGATCCAGAGTGTGGCCTCGAGTGTGTGTGGGCCCTTTCACATGTTGGGAGAGGCCAAAAGTGTCCAGTAGAGAACAAAGTTCTTTGGCATTTGTGTCCATGTTATTGTCTATGTGAATATTAAAATCCCCTGTTATGATAAAAAAGTTGTAGTCCGTGCAGATAACTGACAGCAGTTCAGCAAACTCATCAAAGAATTTTCCTGGGTATTTTGGTGGTCTATAAATGATTAGAAAAATAACTTTTGGATCCCCCTTTACTAAAAAACAGAGATATTCAAAAGAGCTAAAATCACCAAATAAAGTTTCCTTGCACTGAAATACTGATTTAAAAATGGCAGCAACTCCACCTCCCTTCTTACCACTTCGACACTTATTCATAAAACTGAAATTTGCTGGTGCTGCTTCATTTAGAATGGTAGCACAGCTACATTCAGTCAGCCATGTTTCACTAAGAAGTAAAAAGTCTAGATTATAGGTTAAAATGGAGTCATTTACTAACAGAGATTTGTTGGCTAGTGATCTGATATTGAGTAGGGCTAACCTTGTGGAGATAACAGAAGACACTGGTGAGTTTCGGGGTTGACAGGCTATACTCAATAGATTGGTAGATTTAATTGAACCCTTTTTATTTCTCCACAGTTTAACTACTTTTCTGTTACCCGTCATCACAGGGATTGAGAAGACTGCCTGAACTCCATAGGGCCCTGACTGTTCCTGGGGAAGAACATAGTTGATATCAGTATTGCAGCCTGGACCCGGCACATATCAGTCAGATTCACAGATATGGTTCAGAGGAGGTGGGGGGGCTCGGTGACTTTTGGTCGAGGGTTTTTTCGGAGGTGGTGGAGTGGGAGGGGCTGGACGATGGGGGAGGTTAATGGGGGAAAATATGGGATTTTGGCGTGGTGTTAATTGGATTCCAATATTGACAAGGCTCTTCATCCTGTCGGTGAAATCCAGAAGTGGGGAGTCCAGACTGAGTGGAGAGAGTTGGGGGCTGGGTGGGGTCTGGGGGGATGAAGGTTGGGAGTCTCCTGTTGGGGCTGGGGGAGACTCCACTTGTTGGGCTGTTGGGGCTGGGGGAGGCTCCACTTGTTGTGCTGTTGGGGTTGGGGAAAACTCCTCTTGTTGGGGGGAAGATGATGATGTTGCAGGTTCTTTCTGGATCCGCTGTCCTCCGTGGTCAGTCATTATCGCAGCGCCTTCGCATGAGCGCCGTCTTATCTGTTGTTTTGGCTTGTCTTGCCTCTTGTCCTTGACAAGGGCTGTTGGTGTCTGACGCAGAGAATAAAAAATGTTGGAGCTTAGCAGCTGTACTCCTGACTTGTTAAGGCAAACTCCATCTGCCTTAAAGAGGTGCCTGCGTCCCCAAAAAATGTTGAAATTGTCAATAAAGTTCATTGATTGAGCGGCACAGGTGTCTTTGAGCCATCTGTTTAGCATCATCAGCCTGCTGAAACTCTCATCTCCTCGCCGAACTGTCGGTAGGGGTCCACTGAAAAGCACCTCAGTATTTAAACACTGAACTTTGTTCATCAGATCAATAAAGTCTTGTTTTAATACCTCCGATTGTTGCTTCACAACATCAAGGGCTCCTGTGTGTATGATGAGAGATTTCAGTGTCGGATGCTCAGCAGCAATGTTTAGGATCTTCCTTGAGATATCAGACACCATGTCATTGGTAAAACAGAGTACTTTGGTGTTTTTTTTGGTGCAAAATTGTTTTATTTCATTCACAGCTCCGTCACCCACTATCAGAGTTTGAGGCCCAGTGGTTAGCTCATTGTTTTGCTTTTTGTGTGAGGATGTGTCTCTAATATCTCTCTGCATAATAGATGAAGTGTAGCCTAGCGTTACTAATGAGTCCAACAAACAGAGATGAGGTTTGTTGAGCGTCTACCGTCGTTATCTTTCAGCACAGAGAGAAGTTTATTACCTGTTTCTGGTGGAAAAACTTTGGGAGACCTTAATTTCAATCATTGTCAGTAACTTCGGAAACAAAACAAATATTATCTTATCGCGGTCGGCCATGTTTGTTGTTTATGTTCAACTTGGTTCTCCTTGGAGTTCGCTCCAAGTGGGATAAATCCAACATCCCAGCTTTCTGGACTGCAGCATTAATCCTCCTTCCTGGCTCCTCTAATGTTGAGTTGATGTTGAAGCAGAGTCAGAAAGGTGGTGATTCACCTGGAGGATCATTTCTGGGTTCTAATCCAGGCCGACTGGTTCCTTTCTGTGTGTAGTCTGCATGTTCTCCCTGTGTCTGCGTGGGTTCTCTCCAGGTTCTCCAGCTTCCCCCCACCGTCCAAAGACATGCTGGTTAGGTTCATTGGTGATTCTAAATTGGCCGTAGGTGTGAGTGTCTCTCTGTGTTAGCCCTGTGATAGACTGGAGACCTGTCCAGGGTGGACCCCCCCTCTAGACCAATGACAGCTGGGATAGGCTCCAGACCCCCCCCCCCCCCCCCCCCCCCCCGACCCTCCAGAAGACAAGCGGTAACAGAAGATGACTGAATTCTCTGTAACTTGCCATGAATTTACTGTAAAGGATCATATGACGTCACCGTCTGTGTGTGTTGTAATGCGTTGCTCCTGTGAGGTGTGTGTGTGTGTGTGTGTGTGTGTGTGTGTGTGTGTGTGTGTGTGTGTGTGTGTGTGTGTGTGTGTTATGTAATAGCCTCGGTCCCATCTGAGCGCGTGCAGTCAGCGCCAGCAGCACGGAGCAGGAAGAAGAGATTCATTCTGCTCCAGTGGAGATTCTCCAGATTCATCCACACAGACAAAGACAGAAAGAGAGAGAGAAAACAAATAAACAGCAAACAGAAGCTCTGAGGAGAAAGGAAGGATGTCAGAGATTAACGGCGTAAATGGAGGAGTGGAAGAAGAAAGGATCAGAGGAGAACAGCTGAGAGCAGCTCCACACTGTGATCTGTGATGGTTTGTGTTTCCTCTGCTCCATTAAGCTTCAGCGTCTGAGCTGATTCATCCAGATAAGAACCACGAGCAGCGGGACGTGTTCTCTATCTGCCCTCGTGCTCTCTGAGCTTCACTCAGGTGAAGCGTCTAATGTTCCCGCATGTCTCCAACGCTCCCGTGGGCGCTGGTACGTTTCTCTCCACTTTAACCTTTGAGTACAAACACAGTGGCCCCGAGATCTACATGAAGCTTTGTTCTGTTTCTGTGCTTCGCTGGTCGTCGAGTCGCTCGGTCAAACCCGTAATCCTCTCCCTGCTACTGGGCCTTTAAATGTCAGGCTTCCACTACGCATCACACTGAATAATATTCTCAATTTAACATCTTGGCTGAATATTTACAGAGCTGGAGGAAGGAGATCTGAGTGCATATGGTCGCTCCCACATTTACAAATATGATGGTAAACGGAAAGCAAGGAGCTCTTCTTTACAGGTTTTTATGATTTATTAATTTAAATGAAACTTTTGCTTTAGTTTTTTAGTAATTTGCACCATGAGTATGTTTGTTATGTTTAGAATAAGCTACAACATTTATGGTTTTTGGATTAATGGATTTACATAATATTGTCCATCAGCCAGTATAACAGTCACCGGCCAGTTTATTAGGTACACTGCACTAAATTTCATGAAACTTATAGTATCCTCCATTTGTTTAAAACAACAGAGAGGAGGCTGTGGTCTGTAGTACTACTGAATAGTATTGTGTTGTACCGACACTTGATGTAGTAGTCATAGTAGTAGTAGTGGTCATTGTAGTGTACCTAATGAAGTGGCCATTGAGGGTGTTTCAGCTTTTGTTTTCAGCTTACCTGCTGCCTAAGAATCAATAATTATCCTCCTATTATCTGCACTAGTTCTTCTATTTGTGTCTCCTCACAGATTAGACGCTGCTGCCATACACTCATGTCATTCACCGCTTCCTGTCTCCTCCCAGACCGGTGAATCCACCGCTAGGCCACGAGCGTCGGCTGCACATGCGGCAGAAAACTCCAAAACATTTTAATCATCGTCCTCAGAGCACGTTTACATTAATATTCACATCCATGTGTCATCTTATCGGCCGACACAGCCGCGTAATCTGCCCTCTGCTGCATCGCCTTTTCTTTTTTTTTTTGTTTACTCTGGGTTTAGATCCTCACAGCGGGCCGCCGGCCTCGCCTCGCCACGACAGAGCTAGCCCGCAGAGAACAACACGACCGCTGTTCGTCCCCACGCGGGATAAAATCACAAGGCTTCGGCTGTTTTCCCTGCGACGAGCCCACGCGTACACATGCAGCCTGTATTAAGATGAGGCCAAACAAAGGAAGGACATTCACCAGGGACCGCGCGGCTGGTTCTCTCAGTGTTGTGACCTTTAACAAATCACTCACACACACACAATCCTCCAACCATGTCCACACACACTTTCAGATGAATGCCACAGCCTGGGAGTGAGTGTAAATAGCCAAGGGAATGAGATTCAAATTAATTATTCACCAACAGAGGAGACATTAAAACTGAACAATGAGGTTATTAATGAAACCTCTAGTCTTCATCACCAATAATAAAATATAATCAAGCACAATAACAAATACTATTTAGTTCAATTCAATTCCTTTTATTTATATAGTGTTAGTAATAATACAAATTGTCTCAAGACGCTTGACAAAATCAGGCCTGAAACCCCCAGAGCAGCATGAAGACGACGGTGGCAGGAAGAACTCTCTTTTAACAGGAAGAAACCTTGAGCAGAACCTCTAGAGAGGGACACTCAGCAGTTAACATGCTATTCAGTAGTACCACAGAACTACATGAGTAGTAATAGAGAAGAAATTAGAGGACAGGAGCTCTGTGCCAGAGAAAAGAAATTAGAGGATAGGAGCTCGGTGCCAGAGAAAAGAAATTAGAGGATAGGAGCTCGGTGCCAGAGAAAAGAAATTAGAGGATAGGAGCTTGGTGCCTGAGAAAAGAAATTAGAGGATAGGAGCTCGGTGCTAGAGAAAAGAAATTAGAGGATAGGAGCTCGGTGCCTGAGAAAATAAATTAGAGGATAGGAGCTGGTGCTAGAGAAAAGAAATTAGAGGATAGGAGCTCGGTGCCAGAGAAAAGAAATTAGAGGATAGGAGCTCGGTGCCTGAGAAAATAAATTAGAGGATAGGAGCTCGGTGCTAGAGAAAAGAAATTAGAGGATAGGAGCTCGGTGCCTGAGAAAATAAATTAGAGGATAGGAGCTCGGTGCCAGAGAAAAGAAATTAGAGGATAGGAGCTCGGTGCCAGAGAAAAGAAATTAGAGGATAGGAGCTCGGTGCCTGAGAAAATAAATTAGAGGATAGGAGCTGGTGCTAGAGAAAAGAATTCAGACAATAGGAGCTTGGTGCGAGAGAAAAATAATTTGAGAAGAAATTATAGGATATGAGCTTGTTGCCAGAGGGGGAAAAAAAAAGAGGATAAGAGCTCAGTGCGAGGGAAAAGAGAGTAGAGGACATGTGCTTAGTACTACTAATACTATTAAGTATTATGTGTAGAAGAGTTCTGGTGGCAAAGCCTTCATTCCTCTAGCTCTGTGACCTGAAGAAAAATAAGCCAGAAGTCCTAAAGAGCATGAGGAAGAAAAGAAAAGGTGAATTGTGTAATGACAAGGAAAGAAAAAAAGTGGACTGGAAGGAAGGAAGGAAGGAAGGAAGGAAGGTACAAAAAAAAGGAAGAGAAGAAGACAAGGAAGTGGTAAAGAAAGAGAAAACAGAAAGTGAAAATGGTGAAGGGAGTGAAAATAGAATGGAAAGAGGAAAAAGAACGAGGACATGAAGAGGAAAGAAAAGGGAACTAGAAGGAGGAAGGAAGTGTCTCCACTGCTGGAGATCCGTACCGAACAAACCAGACAAGGTGTTTCTCATGTGGGGAGGGAAGGAGGGAGCAGAGGCTCAGGTGGAGGATGCTCTCGGCTCAGTGGAGGCCAGAGAACATCAGGAGGACGACACATCCTCACAACACTGACAACAGACGAGCAGACGCAGGTGATCCAGAGAACTATTCCTGTATCTGAGCTCGGCTGCTGAGCAGAGATAACACGGCCGCTCCGGGGAGACGGCTCTCAGCGTAATTAGGTTACAGTACGTGGGCCGCCCCCGCCTCACATGGACGGAAAGAAGACCTGACT